>NW_020954604.1:1033224-1388405 GCF_900497805.2 Vombatus ursinus | reverse complement strand
TGTGTGTGTGTGTGTGTGTGTGTGTGTGTGTGTGTGTGTGTGTGTGTGTAACATTTTGGTAAAAAATTAATTTTTAACTGTGAAAACCTTTGTGCTAGAATGAGAAAGACTGCAATGGTTACTGTCAGAAGACTTTTTTTTCCTTCCTTTTCAATGGGACCAAATGTGGTCAGCAACAATAACAAATCAATTACTATAAAAACATGTCTATTATTTTTATCCTGCTCTTCCACATCCTTAGGGCTAGCTATCAAATCATATTCTCCTAAGTGCAGCAAGCTCTATGTTCCTGCCTGTTAAGCTTATTAAGCAGGAGAAAGCCTGTCTGAATTATTATTGAACTTGTGTAGCAAACTCATATGCTGGAAAAAAAAAAGAATTTGTAAACAGCTGCATCAATCTATTAGGCATTGCAAGTATATTATGAGGTCAATAAAAGATTGTAGCCAAGATATGTGGAAGGTAATTACTTCTCTTTAATGAATATATAGTCTAGTAATTTCTGAATGCTGTAGGCACAACAGTGCTATATGTTTTATAGTTTATAAATAAATAGTTATTATCTTACAAGGAGAGGAGAAATACTTCCTCTTGAAGACAGAGAAAAAAAGCTAATTTGTTGTAAAGAGGTGCATTTTGCTTAAACTACTTATACATAATGGATGATGAAGTAATTCCAATATGCTGTAATTGAGAATTACCTCTCTCTATATAGAATATTCAGTTGCGTTATGTACATCTGGAGGAAAAAAAAAACTGTTTTCACCTCAGCTATTTTCTACATTTAAAAGCATGATTTATTACCTATAATTTATGGAGGAAAACAGCAATACAAAGTCAACCTTATGTGATGAATAATTTAGAATTATTTCTTTAGTTTAAATATATTTGCATGCAAATTGCAAGATATAATTATTCTCCGATAGCAGCCTGGTTTGCCTTCTTTTATTTTTTTCCAAAGGAAGCCCACTTTTTAAGCAAAAACCCTCATATTTATTGAGAGTTGCAGAATTTAAGATACACATAGACAAACACAATTTCACTGAAGGAATATTACAATTCAAGTGCAATGCTATAGAATCCCTCACTGGACAATGACGGGAGGGATCATTTCTTCAAATGATTCATTTATTTTTTAATCAATTAAAATCCTAATAAACTTTACTTAATAGAACCAAATCAATGTTAAATTGGGGACATTCCAGGAAGGAATCAGAATCATTTGTCAAGTGATTCTTAAAAAGAATGGGTGGGGTTAGAGTTCACATGGACAGATACAGTTCTTAGGTAGTAGAAATAGTGACCGCTCAGTATGATTTTTTTAATGTTCTACTGTTAGTTTAACCTGTTCCTTTTGAAGAAAATAAACTTATGTCTTACTTTAAGATTTGTGTGTATGTGTGTTCGTGGTATGTGGTATGTATGTGTTTGTGTGCTACTTAAAGAGGAGGAATAATTTTCCATTTACTGGTATACTTCAGTCCTCCAATTACAGAAATTTTTAAAGGACAAAGAATCATGTGGTCAAAAGTCAATATTTTAAATCCCAAATTTCAGTTATCTGTACTTAGCTAACTGAATTGAGCTGAATATTTTTTGTTTTTATTATAGGCATTTGGGAATCCAAGCCCAACAAAGCTCATTTTCTCTATTCTACAATAAGAAACTGTTGCAGGGAAAGATTGATGCACGTATCCCCACTCACACACTGCCATGGAGAAGATAGTAGAGGACCAAGCAGCAGTATTAACAGAGACAGCAATATATTAGGCAACAACTCCAAGCCAGAAGCAGAAGTCTTCATATGAGAACTCTATAGGGATCTTCTTAGAATGGAACACTTTTATGCAGATGCTGCTCCCCTTGAACCATGAGAAGAAGGAGGAGGAAGATGAGGAGGAAGAGGATGAGGGAGATGATGATGATGATGATGATGATAGTTCATTTTCTTTCCTTATTCTATGGTTTCCACAATTTACCCAATTTTCCCAAAATTTTCCAAAATTTTTAATTAGATTTTCCAGATTCAATGGTCACAACAACCATTTGAGGTTGAGAGTGCAGGTATTGATATCCTTATTCCACATATAAGTGGAGTGAGAGAAGTAAATAAACTTATCCAAGGTCACAAAGGTAAAAACTGGTGGGACCAGTCTCAGATCCGTTGATTTCAAAATTACTGTTCATCTCATTCCACCATGTTTGCCTGAATTACCTTAACTCCTTGTTGCTAAGCATGGAATATTAAGACATATGAGCTGGTCTAGTGGAAAGTGTACTCGACTAGAGATCAAAAGGTCTAAGTTAAAATCCTGCCTCTGACACTAATTACTGTAAACCGTATCAAATCACTCTCACTGTCTGGCCCTCAGTTTCCTCATCTATAAAGTGAGAGAGTTGAACTGCATGATTTCTAAATTCTTTACTAGTTCTAATTCCTACTATCCAAAAGTACTTGCTGCTGTAACAACATAGGTTTGCACGGGACATCTCAGTATACACATCCAGGGAATTTTATTCATTTTTATTAAGATGAACACATACTGAATATTCAATCTGAAAGGGCATTGTTTTTATTTATCAAACACATTTTTAAAATCAAAATTTAAGCAAATTTTGCTTCTTAAAAATGATTAACAGCTAAATTTTGCTTTAAAAACAGTAATATCAAAAGGATCAGTGGTCTCATTGTTTCAGGAGTCCCTCCAATGTTACAGAGCAAAATGCATCCAGGCCTGTTCTCTTCCATATTCTCCCAGGAGTTTACTGTGGGGGAAGGGTAGCACCCAAGTCTTCCTCAATTTCTCCCGACATCTAGATGGCACCAGTAGAGCATTCTGACTCTCCATCTATTATCCCTCACTCTTAGCATATGACCACCCCATCTAATCGTTCTATCATTCACACAAATTTTTTTGATGATTCCTGTTCTTCAGAGTTCCACATTGGTTATACATTATAACCTGCTTGAACCTACCATTGCTTTTGTGCAATGCCCATTTTTAAAGATCAAGCTCAAAGCACAAATATTAGGTTTTTTGAGACATCATGCTGTGCCTGGGTCCAATTGAAACAATGATGTTTAATAATCAAACTTAATTCTTTTTTTTTTTGTTTGTTTGTTTGTTTTTTGGCTATGCAATGGGGTTAAGTGACTTGCCCAGGTTCTAGTAAGTGTTATCTGTCTGAGGCCGGATTTGAACTCAGGTCCTTCTGAATCCAGGGCCAGTGCTCTATCCACTGTACCACCTAGCTGCCCCATAACCAAACTAAATTCTAGTGTTTGAAAAAGTCATTTGAAAGTCCCCAGTATAACCTTCTAACACAAAATTTCCATGACTCTCTTCCAATCTACACAACTGCCATTAAATGCTATAGCATATGTGCTTTCAGTATTTGAATTCATACTCTTATAAATGTCAGTTGGCAATTCTGGCCAAATGTCCTACCTGAGGTGTTATCATGAGAACACAGAATATGGTGAAAGGAATGCAGGACCTGGAATCAGGAGAATCTTAGCCCAGATACTTAAAGCTATAAGGGGAGGAAACTAGCATAGGGTAACAAGGGCTTTGCTAGTAGCACTCCTATAAAAGTATGTCCTTCTGTGTCTCATATCCCATATGACACTTTGACTATGTGTTCCTCTTCCAGGATTACCTTCTAAATGTAACATCCTGTGCCTGTCGTGCCAACAAAATTCAGGACCTGAGCCACAATAAAGGCCAAGGATCCACCCCCTTCCCCTTCTAATGTCATATTCTTTGTTATCTAGGACTGTATTTCATATTTCTCCCTCAATCTCACTAATACTGAGCTCAGTACCACGCATACAATAAGCACTCGATGAATGTCTCTCCCTACAGCAGTCCATTTTCCACACATCTGTCAAAATGATATTACTTAGATGTGAACCTGACCACATCACTGACCTGCTCAATAAATTCCAGTGACTTCCTATTGCTTCTATGATAAATATAAAGTTCTTTGACTTTTAGAAATCTACATAACATGGCCCCAACCTATCCTTCCAGACTCATTAATTATATATTACTTCCTTTTCCATACTCTGTGGTATAGCTTAACTGGCCTTCTCTCTGCTCCACACACACACATGTGACACTACATCTCATGACTTTCTTTGCTTTTGTACTGGCTCCCTTCTGTGCCTACAATATACTCCCTTTTCAATTCCAAGTCAGAGTATCCCTCATTGCCTTTAAGAGGTAGATGAAGTAGCACTTTATGCCCTTTATGGTTTCCTCAAATGCTAATACCTCCCTTCCCCTGCTACCTTGTATTTATTATGCATTTATTCTGAATGTCTTTAATTTGGTTTTATTTATATAAGTAGAGGTTGTTTCCTCCATTAGAATGGAAGCTCCTTGAGAGTGTGGATTTTCATTTGTTGTTTTGTATCCTCAGTGGCTAACACAACACCTGGAACACAGGAAAAGCTTAATAAATGTTCGAAGGGATGTGGAAAAATTGGGACACTAATTCATTGTTGGTAGAATTGTGAACTGATCCAATCATTTTGGAAAGCAATCTGGAATTCTGCCCAGAGAGTCATTAAACTGCCTATACCCTTTAACCTAACAATACCACTACTAGGTCTATTTCTAAAGATGATTAGTGAAGAAGGAAAAGAGCCTATACATTCTAAAATATTTATAGCAGCTTTCTTTGTAGTGGCAAAGAACTGGAAATTGCAGGGATGTCTGTCAATTGGGGAATGGCTGAACAAGTTGTGGTATATGATTATGATAGAATACTACTGTGCCATAAGAAATGATGAGCAGTATGATCTTAGAAAAAAGTTCATAGCCTTGCACAAAATAATGGGCAAAATAAGCAAAACCAAGAGAATGTTGTATACAGTACTAGCAATATTGTTTTAAGAATTGAGTAACAAAGTCATTTTGACTATTATAAATACCCAAATTAACCTCAAAGGACATATAAAGAAAGATACTATTTGCATCCAGAGAAAGAACTGATAAGTAGAATTATGTATTGAGTGATTTTACATATGTGTATATATTTGTGTCTAATGGTGGACATCTCTAAGGTGGAGGAAGGGAGAAAAAAAGGGAAAAAAAGACATTTACATGATAACTCTATTTAAAAGGAATAGCAAGTTCTACATGACAGATTTGCAGTTTCATGTGCAATCATCTTTTTTTATTTTTATTATAAAACTGTGTTATGTAAATGCTTACTTTATTCCATAAATTAAAACTAAAATAATTTTTAAAGTCCTCAGAAAAATAAAGGCTTATTGAGTGCTTGATAATAATTGATATGATTCCTTTCAAAAAAAATAACCCACCCTCACTTCCTTTCTAATCATAATCCAAACAAGATGCTCCATCTCAAAGTTACAACCTACAGATGTATTCAAATACCATACTAATTAGTACTTTGGAGTTGATGGACCTTCTCTGCTACTTGATATTCCCTTTCCATTATTGCCAGCCACTTTGTCCCTGCTTTAGAACCTCGTTCTACCTAGGAAAAATTCTCTGCAACCTCTCATCCTTACCCAATTCAGCCCTAGCCCTCCCAAATTCCTATGTACTTCTGCTTCCCATTTGTTATGGGTGCTTCAGAACCCAGTTCTAAAGATAAACAAATTTTCCTTTATCCTAGATCACTTCTTCTCTCATTCCTTTTATCTTCTAGTAGTGACTTTTCCTTGAAGACACCCTATCTCTTTTCACTTTCTCCAAACCTGGCTGCTCTTTCTTTTATACCTCTTGATTCATAGGGCCAAAAGAAGAATCCAGCATATTCAATGCTCATCAATCCCATTGTAAGACCTACCTCTCCTACTGTCATTCAAAAAACACTTCACTATTAAAGTTTACTCCATCTTGAACAAAAAAAAAATCTTAAGATTATATCAATAGTTTCAGGAAAAAAATTGCAAGCTGTGGCACACATTCTTCTCATTATTACTAGAAAACACAGTAATAACTGTATCCCTCTTTAATCTGACAGATGTTGTTGGTCTAAAATCAAGAGCTAGCGCTAAGTCTAATGGGAATAAACTATAGGCCTTTCCAATTAGATCAGGGGTAAAGCAACAATATCCATTATCACATTGTTGTTTGATATAATACTTGAAATGCTAGGTAGAGCAATATGACAAGTAAAAATAACTTAATGGAATAGTCAAGAACAAATAGTATAGAAATTTATCATGTTTTGCAGAGAATGTGGTAGTTTGCCTAGAAAACCCTACAGTCAATTAAACATTAATTGAAATAATTAATAACTTTAGCAAATTAATAAGATATAAAATAAACAAATCATCAACATTTCTGTATATTGCTAACAAAACCAAACAGAAAGGAATGGAAAGGAAAATTCCATTTAAAATTCCATTTTTTTCTGAGTTTACTGGTCAATACACACAGAAAAACTATGAGAGTACAAGAATAAATTAGTCTTTAAACAAATAAAAACAGGTCTAAATAATTGGAGAATTACTATGGTTTACTCATGGTTAAACTAAGCCAGCATAAAAAAAAATAACGACACTACCTAAATTAATTTGCTTATTCTGTGTCATATCAATTACATTACCAAAAAATAACTTTATGGAACTAAATAATGATAATGAAGTACATCTAGAGGGAACAAAAAGTCAAAAATCTCAAGAGAATTACCAAGAAAAAGTAAAAAGGAAGGAGGTCTAACAATACCAGATCTCAAACTATAACTACAAAGCAGTTATCATCAAAACAATTTGGTGTGCATTAAGAAATAGAGAGGTCTATCAGTGGAACAGAATAAGTATGCAAGCAAAGGAATACAGTAGCCTGGTGTTTGATAAGATTTCAGCTATTGGGGTAAGAATTCACTTTTGACAAAAACTTCTAGCATAACTAGAAAGCAACCTTGTAGAAACTAGATAGAGACTGGCAAGTCACACCATAATAGAAAGATAAACTCAAAATTGGCACATGACAGTCATAAATAGTGACATCATAAATTAATTAGAATAACATGGAAGAAATTATCATTCACATCTATGGATAGAAGCAGAGTACATGACCAAATAAAGGATTGAAAGAATAATGTGAACAATTTTGATTACATAAAATTTAAGTTTTTGGACAAACAAAACCAACGCAGGTAAAATTAGAAGGAAAACTGTTAACTGGGGAAAAAATTGCAGAAAATTTCTCTGATGAAAGTCTCATTACTGAGATATATAGGCAACTGACTCAAATTTATTAAAGAAAAAAGTCATTCCCTAGTTTATAATTGATCAAGAGATATGAACAGTTAGTTTTAAGAAGAAGTGATCCAACTTATCAACAGCCATGAGGGAAAAAATGCTTCAAATCACTAATACTTTGAAAAAATGCAAATTAAAGCATTTCTGAGGTTCTATCTCAAACTCTTCAGATTAGCAAAATTAACAAAAACGGAAAATGACAAATGCTGGAGGAGCTGTGAAAAAACAGGTACATTCATGCATTTCTCTAGTCATTTTGGAAAGCAATTTGGAACTCTGCCCAAAATATTCTACCCAGGGGTTACCTGAACCAGACATTTCCTTTGACCTAGCAATACCATAGTAGCTCTACACAAATGAAATAAAAGAAAGAGGAAAAGAACTCATATGTTTACACACCCACTCAAATCATGATACATGAATATAGTGGAATACTATATTTGTAATGCTGTAAGAAATGACAAAGATGACAGATTCAGAGAAACATGGGAAGAATTCTATGAATAGATATGGAAGGAAGTCAGTAGAATCAGGTGAATAATTTATACAAAATTACAAGAATTATAAAGACAAGTAATTGTAAAAGTTAAGAACTATGATCAATACAATTACAAGCCATGATTCCAAAGGACTCACAATGAAATATGTGATCCATTTCCTGACCAAGAGAAGGGGTAAAAATTGAAACATATTTCTTTTGGACAAAGCAAGTGTGGATATTTGTTTTGCTTCACTATGCATATTTCATTGAAGAGCTTAATTTTTTTCTTTTTTTTAAATGAGGTAGGAGGATGTTAGAGTGAGTTAAAAAAAAAGTCAGTGGAAATAAATAAAATTTAATTTTAAAATATCACTCCATTTTGTCCGGATCCTTGTTGCTATCATCTATGTACTTTGAGATTACTCTCTTTCCTTCCTACTAATTTCTTTTTCTTTTTCACTACAGTCCTCCCACTGGTCTCTTGCCTCACCAGCCTTATCAATGCAAATGACCTCTGCCTAATCTTCCTCAACCACACATAACCAGCAGCGATCATGTCCTAGATATCCATCCCATCTTTTAAATTGCATTTTCCTGAATTGATAGAATTCCTGGTTAAGACTCTGTTAGCTGTGTGACTATAAACAAATCATTTAACATTACTCAGTCTCTCTTTCTTCATCCTTTAAAAGAGTATTAAGATATTACTATGATACTTTGAGACAGGAATTGGAACTGTAATTTCAATTATATATTGAACCCTGGATGAGAAAAAAAAGCCATTCTACTAACATAGCTCTATACCTTCTCTGTAACTTATACTTTTAGAGAGTTGCCTAGAACAGCAAGTCACTTGCTCAAAGTCACACAGCCAGCATATAGTAGAGGGAATACTTGAACCCAGGTCTTACTGGCTCTAAAGCCATTCCTTTATATGGTGAGAAATGATTATTAATAAACAATATCTTGGGGAGATTCAGAGGCTCTCACCTTCTAAATTCTTCATTTTAAAAGTTCAGTCTGAAGGACATTACTGATAATGAGCTTGCCTTAACTGTCTTTCATCTTAATCAGACCTTACCCAACCTTGCAAGAAATTTAACCTAAGGTGGGAACACCCATTGTGTTCTTCTCATGTTTGGGTTGAGACAGATCCTTTGCCCCTTAAAAACACTGGAATGATGGGGGAGGACAGTAGTAACCTCAAGTGCAATTGGTGGGCATTGAATAAAGTATGGGGCTGATGGAAGCACAAGGAAAGAAAAGAAGAGAAAAAAAAATTTGAAAAACCATTTGTATGTTTCATTTGTTGTGTAACAGAGTTAAAGTCATAGTGATTACATTATTTTTCAGATAAACACACAAAATGCGAGTTATAACCAATCAAGTTATAAGCACACTGGTTAAGTACATTGATAGGTCTCAACAAGCAAGTGTTGACAGGCAAGCATGTCATACATTGTTGGAAAGTCCAGCATGCATCAGCAGGAATATGTGTGTGCAATGAGTTCTTTACAATATGATACTATATGGTTATAGTATTGCATCATCAAAATTTCAATGCAGGGGAAAAAACACAAATTTAAAATAAATTATTAAATTTAATAAGTTATTAACTTATTAAATTTAAGATGTGTCATTTTTAATCTTATTTTTTAAATGACAAATTTTTAAAAAAGAAAGTTAAAGGGTTAAAAAAAAGTAGATTTCCAGGAGGGTTATTGAGTATTTTTTTTAAAGGGTGCCATACACCAAATAAGTTTGGGAATCTCTGGTCTAGATAGCCCAAGGCTGGGAGCAGTCTGGTATAGATGGGAGTGGTCTGGTATAGAGATACTTTCCCTATCTAAGAGATACTTAGCCCTTCATTTTAATATAGTCCACCTCCAATCATGTTAACCAATTAGATTAGATTGGTGTTTGCTAGACTATCTACTGTTTTGAAGGGTATATAAACTGTGAGTCCACTGCCATGGTTGTCTTTGGTGTAAGAGAGCTGACCAAATGACTGTACTTTTATTAATAACCTGTTGACCTTATTAATAAGATGATTAAATTACCCAGAAATTATGTCTCTTGAACCTTTTAAAATGTCACAATACCCTCCAGGGCTTCTTAAACTTTTTCCACTTGCTATCCCTTCAGTGCTTCTTAAACTGTGGATCATGACCCTATACCATGGTGTTTATCACTATTACAACTATTTCTGCTACTATTACTACTACCTCATATATATTATTGCCTATCACACAGGATTACTAGATTATCATGTTTTGTAAACCTAAAAGTAAATCTTAAACATTACAAAATATTATAATGACTTAACATGTTAACTCTGCAAAGCTGCCATTTTGTATTTAGAAATAAATGTACTCCTTCACCAGGAAACTCACAGTCCTACAATCTATAACTAAAACTGAAATAAGCTTTTAATTTATTGAAAGAAAAATATAGCCAAAGTCCATGACACATTAGCAAAGAATGTTGGATATTTAGGGAAAATATAAAAGAGGATGACAGCATCAGAAATACATATATGAGAGTTACTCCTAGAAGATTTGAATTGGCTATCTTATAAACAACAACAACAACATAATTTTAAAAAACCTGAGGGTTCTATTTCTTCCTAGATTTGGGAAAAAAGAAAGCTACCTTGGTATTAGGACTGGAAGGTAGAGTCTTCTGCTACAGTGGCAGCTTTTTAAAAAGCTCTTGAGATGAAACAAATAGAGGAGAGGATAGAAGTAATTCCAAGTTTATTGAATATCTCACATTGCAGTATTCATGAAATTGTTGTTGTTTGTCCTTCATTTTTGAAGAGGACCAATGGCATCACAGAATGATGTCTTGACTCATGTATATATTGAATTTAAGTGAGGCAGAGTTGTGCAAATTCATCAGCCTCTCTCTCTCCTCCAGAGTCATCCAAGTCTAGGAGTAAGACAAAAGTCCAGATGACTGGCAATGACCCAGGATGGCATAGATGACCTTGGTGTCTTTGATGTCTGACCAAGCTCTAAGCTAAAGATGGGGAACCTATGACCTCAAAGCCACATGTGGCCCTCTAGGTCCTCAAGTGTGGCCCTTTAACTGTATCTAAACTTCACAGAACACATCCCCTTAATAAAAGGATTTGTTCTGTAAAACTTGGGCTCAGTCAAAAGGCCACACCCAAGGACCCAGAAGGCCACTTGTGGCCTCAAGGCCATAGGTTCCCCATCCCTATTCTGAGCACTCTACAATACCTGCTTCAGCCACCTTCATGGTCATTGGAACAAATTGTTCTCATCTGCCCATTTCTCTGCAGGAAGTCTTTACATGCTTATGATAGGTACCCCTTCCCCCCACCACAACTCACCAAGAGTTTTGAAGCTTGTCAGTTACTTTCAACCTGATTTAGCCTGTCTGCCAAGATGATTTACTAGGGTTTGGTCACTGTGCATGCTATAGTTTCTTGGAACCACAGGTGAGAGCTTAGTGCCAGGTGGACACTAAAGCAGCTCTGAAAGGAGCTTGGAAAGCCCTCACACCAGAGGTGTTATCCTCCTTGAACATCTCATACATCCCAGTATTCCTAATAAACATCTCTAAAAAGATCATGAAGATAATTGTGTGTTATGTGTATTTATTATTTATCCCTTTCCAATACTCAAACAAATTCACCTTTATAGGTTTCTCTTGACGCTTACATTTGTATTTCAAAGTTTCTATTCAGCTTTGGTTTTTCATTAGGAATGCTTAATAGTCTTATTAAAGCTCTTTTTTTCCCTGTGAGATTACATTCAGTTTTGCCTGGTAAGCTATTCTTGGTTATAAGACTTTTTTTTGCCTTTTGCCTTTTGGAATATTGAATTCCAGGATTTCTTTTTCTTTATATCAATTATTGTTAAATCTTGTATAATCCTTCCTTGGTACTTGATTTTTTTTGTCTCTGTATGAATAGATAGACAGAGATAGGGAAATATAGATTATATATATGTATGTGTGTGTATATATATAAATATATATTTATATATACATATATATTTATACACACACACACACACACACACACACACACACATATATATATATATATATATATATATATATATATATATATATATATGTTCTCTTTGACCTTTAAGCTCTGGATTTTGACTATGACATTCTTGGAAGTTTTCAATTTGGAGTTTTTAGGGGGATGCAACTGGTGAGGTTTTTTTTTTCTATTTTCACTTTTATTATATTTTGTTTAGATTTTTTTTGTTTTTTTATTTTCACTTTTATTATAGATTTTAATAGATCTAGACAGATTTCATTTATGATTTCTTAAATATGATATCCAGGTTTTCTGTTTAGTCATGATTTTGGGGAGTCTACAGATTCATACCTTGTCTCTCCTTGACCTGTTTTCTAGGTCAGTTATTTTTATATGAGATATATCACATTCTCATCTATTTTTCAATCTTTCAATTGAAATGGTTCCTCATCAGAAACTGCTATGATTTTATCTCTGGAAATGACATTAAAGAAGAGGTATCATCATCTACATTGCCACTGCATCCTAAGGACCATGGAACTTTTACATGTGACTTGTAGTTGAAATCTTTTGTGAGCAGCTAGGTGGTGCAGTAGATAGAGCACTGGACATGAAGTCAGGAGGACCTGAGTTCAAATCTGGTCTCAGACCAAACAATTGACACTTACTAGCTGTGTGACACTGGTCAAGTCACTTAACCTCAGTTGCCTAAAAAAAAAGAAATCTTTTGTTTTGACTCTCTCATTAGAATGTGAGTTCCATGCAAGCAGGGACTAAATTATTTTTCTATTTATATTCTTAAAGTGAAATATATGTGTATAGTAGACACTGGTCCAGAAACCCCACATGTCAAGTGAGCTGGCCAGAGGAAACTAGGTTGCAAGACAGAGGGACTGATCATATAAGGACAGAGGGCCAGACATATGTGCCTACATGATCTGGAAGCCAGAAAAGCAGTCTAGTCATCTAGCAGGAGCAAGATGGACAGGAAGCTTTCCCAACTGGGTAGATATCTGGGATGGGAATGTACATGAGGTCAGTACCTGTTACCTAGGAGACAGGATGTCAGCCCAAAAGAATCAGGAAAGATAGAATATTCTCATTAAAGTTTTGAAAAACAAAGATATTTCATACAGAGATATGATATCTGTTATGTTTCATCCAAAAAGACAACTCACTAAGGTGATATAAGTTTAAAAGGTCAAGAAACTGCCTCTAAATGGATAAGATGTTAGAGGAAGCATTCTAGAAACAAAAATCAGCAGTTTTCACTTCTTTTTTGTCTGTATTTTCCAGTTCTGTTTGGCTTCAATTCCATAAAACATCATTCCTGTGGCCCCACTCCACCCCCGTAAAGTGGACTACATGACATCTCCTCACCATGCAGATTGACTCAGGTTTTGAAACTCAATGTTTTCTCAACTCACTCTCAGTTGCCTCTCGCCTCTAGTTGGAGGAACGAAGGATGGAGCATTAAACTCTTTTCAAAGTCTTCCTTTATAGAGGGCTCACAATCTTCCAATAACTCCAATAAATATTTATTTAATTAAACTGAATGCTTATTACTGGAGATCATGAGGCAAGATGGCGAGAGAAAGGTTGCTTGAGTTTCCTGATCACAATGGTAAGTATCTTATGTAACTTGTAGAGATAGGTATGAAAGGGTGATGCAGTAAGAAAGCTAGAGAGATGAGAGAGGTAGTCAAGAAAGTGCTACATACCACCACTAGGTGGCAAGTTTTGTTGTTTTGTATTTTTTCAGTCTTCTTGGACTCTTTGTGACCCTATTTGGGGAATTCTTGGAAAAGATACTGGAGTGGTTTGCCATCTTCTCCAGCTCATTTTACAGATGAGGAAACTGAGGCAATCAGGGTTAAGTGACTTGCCCAGGGTCACACAGCTAATAATTATCTGAGGTCACATTTGAACTCAGGTCTTTCTGTCTCTAGGCCTGGCACTTTATCCATTGTGCTGCCAAGGTGGCAGGTAGTTAGTTAGTCATATAGTGGGGCCCAGGAGCCAGTTAAAACTGGCCAACAATAGTAGATAATAGGTGATCAAACTGTCATGGTAGGGAGCTAAATTATTAGGGACTAAGCTGGTTGGTTGTTGTCCTTTGTGCTCAAAAAGGACCAAAATGACCTCACTATGTTGGGGTCAAGGTGCAGTGTGCTTGACCATGGTTGATCAAACCAATAGGATCTTGGAAGGCTCTACCACAGACTGAGCACAAAAAGTCCATGAGAACATTTGGAATGAAGATGCCTCTAAATTTACACATCTCATGTTTCTTTTGAGCTACTACAATTCTGCTTGGCTCATAGAACACAATACCTTCTTTGATGTAGGAGCGCCATTCTGGGTGGTCCTGTGCCTGTGTTTCACATGTTTTCCAATCAATTCCAAAGTTCTTCAGAGAAATCTTGAGAGTATCACTTCTTCTGATCTCCATGTGAGCACTTGACTTATGTGAGTTATCCATAAAATAGTCTTTTGGGCACACATATGTTTGGTATTAGAAAAACTTGGCCAGCCAGTCAGAGTAGTGCTCCCTGCAGTACAGTTTGAATGCTTGGCAGTTCAGCTAGAGAGAGGACCTTAGTGTCTAGCACCTTATCTTGCCAGATGATCTTCAGAATCTTCATAAGACAATTCAAATGGAAGTGATTCAGTTTCCTGGCATGGTGCTGGTATGCTATCCAGATTTCACAGCCATGCAACAATGAGGTCAGCACAATGGCTCTGCAGACCTTCAGTTTGGTAGGCAGCCTGACATCTCTTGTCTCCCACACTGTCCTTTGGAGTCTCCCATACTCTGAGCTAGTACCAACAATGTGGCCATCAACATCATCATCTATGTGTACGTCCCTGGACAGTATAGTGCCAAAGTAAGTGAACTTATCCACAGCACTCAAAATTTCTTTATGCGCTGTTGCCAAAGGTTCCACACATGGATGGTGCAGTGCTGGCTGGTGGAGACCCTGTTTTCTTCAGGTTGATTGTCAGGCCAAAATTAGTACAAGCAGCAGAGAATCCATCCATACTCTACTGCATCAAGTCATGCACCAACTCCCCCTACACTTCAGTCTTGGCTTGTAGCCTTTTCAGGTTAAATAGTTTACCATCTTTGTGATAGCTGACCTTGTTGCCATTTTTGTCTTCATTGAAGGATTCTGACAACATTGCTGAAAATGTCATGCTAAAAAGCAGAAGAGCAAGCACACAGCCCTGCTTTACTCTATTGGTGACTGAGAAAACTAGAGAGCATCATCTATTGTACAGAACTTGTACAAACATGTCATCGTGAAATTGATATAAAATACTGATGAACTTCTCTGGGCAACCAAATCAGTAAACTTGCAAGTCTTTATTATGCCTGCTAGACCCTGTGCTAAGTGCTGGGAATACAAATAAAAACAGAAAGAAAGATGCTCTCCCTTAAGCAGCTTACATTGTAAGGGAGGCAAGATAACACAGAAAAAGAAGCCGAAGGGAAGAAAACAAAGGTATCCAGCAAAAGCGCTAATCAAAAAAGTCCAGAGTTGTTCAGTCTGGAGGAGACTGAAACATGGCTGTCCTATACACCTCCTTAAATGGAGATTCTGGGAGGAGCCATACAATTAGAGGGAGAGGCAACAAGGGTAATGTGTGAATGTGTGAATTCCAGATGATCTTCCCAGATGAAGAGTTTTCTAGGGTGTGGTAGTCAGGTATGAATACCAAAGAATAGGAATGCTACAGCCAGAAAGAAATAAGAACTATTCCAGGGTCAAGAAGGTGTGGTTAGTAATGGAATGTTGGGAATACCAAAGTCAGGTGAAGAGACTGAGCAAAATAAGTGAAGAACCAGAGATGAAACCAAAAGCTAACACTTTGGAAAAAGTTATATGCTGGGGCAGCTAGGTGGCACAGTGGATAGAGCACTAGACCTGGAGTCAGGAGGACCTGAGTTCAAATCTTACCTCAGACACTTGACACTTACTAGCTGTGTGATCCTGGGCAAATCACTTAACCCAATTGCCTGGCCAAAAAAGAAAAAAAAAGCTATATGCTAAGTACCTCATAACATAGCAATGTTTAACCTTTGTGTACTTTTACTTGAAGGAAAAACTGGTATGTATTGGCCATATTAGCTCTTACTTCTGAAAGAGGGAAGCTTTCTAGAAAACAAAAACAAGATAGAAAAGATAATAATGCTTTATCAAATGTTATGACTTGGAACTGGATCTTGACTCTCTGAATCAACTTCTTCTAAACAAACTAAACATAGGGGTCCCTAAAGTATAAATTTTGGGAAATGCAGGCATCACATGCATTGTGCCACAGACACATTTGGCAATGAGATGAAGCCTAGGGACCTCTCCTAAGAATAGAATTTCAATAAGATTGAAATTCATTTAAAATATTTTAAACTAGATGACTGATTTCAGCTTAAGAACCACAACTCTACACATTGATATGTGTTTTGTGAAAAATGTAACACTGTGTTTTTCTTCTTTTATGTAAGGATACCAGAAGAATCACCAGGTGCAGTGATATAAGGTAAGGTGCAGTGATATAAGGTAAGAACATCAAGAAACTGTCCTAACTTGATAAGAGGCTAGAAAAAGCATACAGTAAGTGAACAGGTTGGCCACAGATGTGTCCTGTACTAGTTAGGAGGACAAAAAGACTGAGTCAAATAAAAAGTCATAAATTGTATTTATGGTGGTGTCAAATGGAATAACCTGGGATGAGGGAGCACTGTGTTCCAAGTGTGAGTTTCAGTCAGTGTTTTTTGCTCAGAAAGTCCAGTATCTGTTAATTAGAAGCATCATTCAGTCAGACATTGAAAATAGTCCCAACACTTTCACCTCTCTTACTGTTGGAAATCATGGGGAGAATACATAAGCTCTCTGGGGACAGTAAGAAAAGGATGCAAGTGGATAAAAATGAGTAGTGTCAAAAATCAGTTAGTCACTTCATGGTGTTTATCTGACAGAAAGACTTTTTGCAGCAACTTGCAATTCTTCTTCCTGAGCTGGAGTCTTATAATTCATTATTCAAACTGAATAAAATATAGGTTTGTTGCTGAGTAGTGGGATATAAACATTCGTATATAGATACTACCATACACTAGTGAATAGACTACATGGAAATAACTAGGTCAATAACTATTATTTGTGACACCAAAAGACTTGACTAGGAATAACATGTGTGTACATATATGTATATTTAAATATACACATATAATATGTATTGTGCATATACACATATACATATACACATATGTGTGTATGTATACCATGATAAATAACCAACATGCTCTAGTTAACAGAACAAGCCAGATGGAAAATCCACCTAGGAGGATGGTCAAAACTTAGATACTATAGGGACTTTAAAAGGTAACCTAGAGAAGTGGTAGTGGCAGATGGCATCAGAAAATGCAGGCAGATAGACTGGCAACATCAAAGAGATGTCATTAGGCAATAGGCAGAGGTGCCAAAAGGTGGGCAGACCATGACATTAAAATCTTGCAGTAGAGGTAGCTAGGTGGTGCAGTGGATAGAGCACCAACCCTGGAGTCAGGAGGACCTGAGTTCAAATCCGGCCTCAGATCAAACACTTGACACTTACTAGTTGTGTGACCCTGGGCAAGTCACTTAACACAAGTCATTTAACCCCAATTGCCTAAAAATAAAATAAAATAAAATAAAATCTTGCAGTGTCTTGCCCATAATAGGCATTTAATAAGTGGAAATGGGAAAGAATGGAATGGAAGGTAGGGATTCCCAGTAGCAAGTGAAATACTTGGTAAGATTAGTATTATAGAAGGGAACTTAAAATTATCTAGTCCAATCCTCTGATTTTACAGATATGGATAGTAATAGTAATGGATAAGAAGAAGAAGATATGGAAGTAATAAGAAATAAGGAAGATAATGTAAACTTTTAAGTACTACATAGAAGAGTTGTTACACATATTATAAGGACACTGATGCTCAGAGATGTATGGTGATTTGCCCAAGGTTATACAGAGAGTTAAAGGCAAAGGGAGAATGAGAAACTGCATTCTTCAAACCTCTGTCCAGTCAATCAACAAATATTTATTAAATGCCTACTATGTAGCAGGTACCATGCTAGAGCTGAGAATTTAAATACAAAGAATGAAACAATCTCTACTCCAAGAGACCTTACCTTCTAATACAGAGAGACAATAAACGCATAACAATGTCTAACTAAAACTATATATGTAGATATAAACTATATATAACTACATTATAACTATATCTACATCTGCATACATGTGTGTGTATTTTTGTATTACATGTATGTATGTGTGTTGTGCATATGTACATGTATATTCGCTCCAAGGTAGTTTGAGAGGGAGGGCACCAGTTGTTGGGGAAAATGAAGGAAGTCTCCTTGCAGAAGATGACGCTTGAACTTCAATGAAGAGAGAAGCTCCATGAAATGGAGATAGAGAATTCATTCTAGGCATGTTGCAAAGGGATAGAAATGGGAGGTGGAGGTTTATGTGTAAAGAACAGAGAGAAAGCTAGCTTAGACTACAGAATGTAATAGGGGGAGTAATATTCAAAGGAGCTGGAAAGATAGGTGGGGGCAGATTGTATAGGACTTTGAGAGTAAATTGAAAGCCAATGAAAGTATAAAAAACTAAATAGATAAATTTAGTTTTATCCTAGAGATAAAGGAGCCACTAGGGTTGATTGAGGAGAGGAATCATATGGTCAGTTCTGTTTAGAGGTCTGAGGAGAACAACCAACAATGGGGGAGTACATTAGCAGACCATGAGGACTGTTTCAGTTCCAAGACTCTAGTCCCTGGAAGGGCTGGGGGGATAACTCAGGGGCCTAGACTCAAAGAAACTGAGCTATGAGGCAGAGATCCAAGACAGGGAACTGATTAATAGAATTAGGTCACAAGGCTGTGACACAGACCTACAAAAGCACACATACACATATCCATTACTCTGAGTCCATCCAGCTCTGTCCCTATGAGAAAATAACTAGAGAACTGTACTTATCAAATATCTTCATCTACTTTAGGGTCATTGGTCCCCAAATTTTGATATCAGAGCATGTGAGGACACTGGAAATCAGGTTAGTATCAGAGACCGTTCTATGCTCAGTGGTGTCACCTGCCCTTGCTCCAGATCAGGCAGCCTATTCATATACTCTGTAATTGGCTTCTGAATGGCTTCTACTCCTTCCAAAGAAGAAGGGTTAGCAGTAAGAAGTTTCCTAGTCTGATAGGTCAGACAATACCATGAATGTATTCTACCTAGATTCAGCAAAGCACTTGACAAAGCATTTCATGCATTCTTTGTGAAAGAGATGAAGCTGTGTGGGTAGGACAACGTGACTTTGGAACTGGTTGAATTGTCAGAACCAAAGAAAAGACACCAATAATTTTTTTAAACATCAACTTGGAAGGAGATCTCTAGTAAAGTAAAGGGTATACTTGAGTGGGGAGAGACTTGAGGCAGATAAGCCAACCAGCACACAATTGTAACAATTCAGGCATGAAATGATGAGGGCCTACATCCTAATGAAAGGCAACTAGGTGATACAATGGATAGAGTACTAGACCTGGAGTCAGAAAGACCTGAGTTCAAATCCAATCTGAAGCCCTTATTGGTTATGTGACTTTACGCAAGTCACTTAACCTCTATATACCTCAGTTTCTTCCTTTGTAAAATAGAAGAGATCCATTAATAACAGCAATCATATGGCACTTTAAGATTTGTAAAGTATTATACAAATATTAAATTATTTCATAATCACAGCAACCTTGGAAGGTAGGTGCTATTATTATCCCTCATTGGAAGTCTTCAAGTAAAACTAGATGACCATCTGTGGGATGTATAGGGATACTTTTTCAAATATTGGTTAAACTAGATGGCCCTTCCAAGTCAAAAATTCTATGATTCTGAAATAGAAGGCACTATGAAAGAAAACTATCTTTCTCTCTCTGTAGCTGTGGGGGGCAGAGAGAGGGAGAGGGAGAGGGAGAGAGAGGGAGAGGGAGAGAGAGAGAGAGAGAGAGAGAGAGAGATCCTATGTTTCTGGATCTAAATCAACAGTGTATCCTGTCATGTTTGGGTATGGTAGACAATTTCTTTATCCATAAAATGGACTAGATGGTGGTAATGAAGGTAGGTCCTTTCTAATTCTAACCTTTTATATTCTATTATGACTAGTAGCAAGCATTTTCAAGAGGACTAGCCAATATAAGTGGATGAAATCTATACAGAAGCAACCTTAACTGATACACAAAAACAAAATGTAACTGATGGCCTCATTAGAGCCATACTCTAGGATAAATGACCTAACCAAGAAGAGGGAGTGTTTCTTTATCTATAAAAGAAGTGAGACTAAATGGTTTTGAAGGGCTTTTTCTTGTTCTGCTAGACTATGTCCTGTGATGCTAAAGTCCTCAAGATTTGCTTAATGGGGTCAATCAATCAACACATATTTATTAAGTGCCTGATATATGTCAGGGACTGTATTAGGCCTTGGGGATATCAAGGCAAAAAAAACAAAAAAGGAAATAGTCTTTCTTCTTTAAAAGCTTACATTATGTTAGGAGAGACAACCTGCACATATATTGGTATATGTAGAATAAGTACAAAATAAATTCATGGTAGTTGAATACATGGTAGTTAGGAAGAAAGGGCACTAACAGGAAAGGTTTCATGAAGAAAGGGATACTTGATCTACATCAGGAAAGAAGTGAAGGATTGTATGAGGAGAAGGAGAGGAGGGAATGCATTTCAAGCATGGAGCAAGGCCAGTCCAAAGGCATGGAGATAGAAGATAGAGTGCTGTGTGTTAGGGTCAGACCAGATATTTCTGTTTCCTGAGAATAGAATATGCTGTTGGAATAGATATGTTCGACTTTTAATTCTTCTTCCTTTTCCTACTGGGATTCATTACTTTTGAATTTTTTTTTTAAAAAAGTGTGTGGTTTAAGACTGATTTTTATATGCTTTATTCTTGTTTTCCCAACTAGTTCCTGATCAATAAGAGCTCTCTGTGATATGAGGAGTCACAGAGGGCAGAGACAACAGTCATTGAACTCTACAAACAACCTACCAAATCTCATTTTACCCAATACTTTCAAGCCATCTTCTTCTCCACCCTCACCCCAACAACTCACCATCACCTTCTACCAAGAATATTAACAAGAAACAAAATCGACTGATTTGAGTTTCTTCGCCTTTTATTTCCCTTGTCTGGTCAAGGTTCAAGAGGGAAGGGGGCATGAGAAAGGAGGAGAAGTAAGGAGGTCTATACGATCCACAGTCTGGATATCCAGCCTCTGAATAATTAAGTATTAACTGTACATTTCTTCAATGAATATGTTTTCTGGCTTGCATTTTCTAAGCATTCCTGCTTGATTACTTTTCAGCACCAAGAATTTTTAAAGAGGCAGTGTAAAGTATATGAAATAGTACTACTTTCAAATTACCTAAAACTTTTTTTTTCCAACTCTTTTAGCTCATATTCAAGGATCTCCACAATGTCACACCACCTGCCAACCCATTCTTATTTTACACCCTATTACATTTTATGCTATCTATCCATTCTCCCCAAATTAAGTATTTTCTCTCCAAAAACATGCCCTATGTTTTCCCATCTCCATTACTTCCATTATACTATTCCTTTTGCTTAGAATATTTCCCTTTCCTTTCTTTGCCTGTTGAATCCCAGTTCATCCTTAAAGCATAAAAGCTTTCCCTCATCACCTTTGTCAATTATTACTTTTCCTTTACCCTGCTCACCCCTACTTTAAATAGAACTTGGATTTATCCTCTCTTTAATGTCCTTATCATGCATATATATTATAGCTATCTCTGCTTGCGTCATCCCCCTACTAGAATATAAGCTCTATGAGGGCAGGGACAAAGGGTTATCTAAAGTAAACATTTCCCACAATTCCTATCTCTGTGTCTTCTGTGTGCTTTGCACACAGTAAGTGCTTAGTAAATGTTTGTTAAATATTAATGATAATGACTAAATATACATACTGCTTTTTATGTGCCCAATACTGTGCTAAGCACTTTACAGTTATTTTTGATCCTCACAACAACCCTGGGAGATAGATGCTTTTATTAATTAGAATTATTATTTAGAATTATCATCTCATTTGATCCTCACAACAACCCTGTGAGTTCGGTGCTATTATTATTCCCATTTTATAGATTAGGAAACCAGAGATTAAATGACTTGTTCAGAGCCACACAACTAGAAAGTGTCTGAGGCCAGATTTGAATTTAGCTCTTCCTGACTCTATGCCTGGGCTCTATTCACTGTGCCCACCTAGTTGTTCTGTTGTTGAAGTGGTTGAATTTTAGAAAGATAGCCAATTTCATGTCCTAGATGATCTTATCTGACCTCACCATCCCTCAGTAAGTTAGACTAGTATCATATTGTAAAATCCAATTATAACTCAATATTTGATTTCTAGGCAAAGTTTCAGAGATGTTATTGATGAGATTCCATGGTCCAGCACATAACTACAAATAGAAAAAGTGTGATATAGCAAATAGAGGGACAGCCTGGGAATCATGAGGAATTGTGGTCAGGTTCTGCCTTTGACACATACCAGCCATATGATCAGGGACAAATTACAATCTCTCCATTCTGCCTCCACTTCCTCACCCCTACAGCAGGCAACTGACTAAGACTACAATCGAATAGGTAGAAGGCATTTTTTCACTCAGGGAATTTCCCACATTGACGAAAAGAAAAATCCAAGGAAAAGCAAAATTGCTAGCCCAAATGAGCATTAATCCTGACCTTCAACAATAGAATACAATTAGAAGAGTTCCATTCTGTTCTTTTCAAAATAAAGAAAATGAGGTATCAAGCAATGATGTTTTCCAAACATGCTGCAAAGCTATGAAAACCTGGACTAGAAGCTAGATAATCATAATAATATCTAGCATTCATATAACATTTTAAGCTTTGCAAAGTGCTACACATGTGTTATTTCATTTGATCCTCACAACAACCTGGTGGGGTAGGTGCCATTATTATCTCTTTTTTGCAGATGAGGAAACTGAGGCTGAGAGAGATTAAGTGACTTACCCAGAGTCATAGAGGCAGCAAGCATCTGAGGTGGAATTTGAACTCAGATCTTTCTGACCCTAAGTCCAGCATGCTTACCCTGAGTCACCTAGCTTGCCAGATCTCACAGCATGGCATAGTGTAAATGGAAAAGGATTTGGCATCAAATGGCCTGTGTTTAAATTCCAGCATTAATAATACCTGTGTGACCATAGGTAAGTCACTTCCTCTCTCTGGGCCTCAGTTTCCTTGCCTATAAAACAAGGTTGTCAGATTAGATGACCTTGTGCATCCCTCCCACTTTCAATTCATAATCCTTTCTATAGGGCTATATCCTCTAACTCAACTGTCAATATGTTAGCATTCTCCCAAAATAGTACTTGGAAGAGAAAGAGAGAGAATAAAGCATTGCCAGCTATTAGTCTACTTTCATATAGAGTAAGAGAAATGCTCCAAGCATAATGAAGACAGATTCCTCATATTTTTCATTCTGCCTCAGGATAACCATTCAAACAATAAGTGTATTGTTTGGTAAGGTTGACTTTTAAGCACCTAACTATATAAAGATTTGCCTTTGTATATAAAAAAAAGTCCCTCTATGCATCATTCATTTCTTAAGCAAATCCAAAAAGGGGGTAAAGATCTGAAGGAACTTTTGACACCACTCAAGGAGTTATTTAAAACAGTCCAATCCTTTTAGCCTCTTAAAGATAAATCTGGCCTCTGAGATATGTGAAATGTTTGTTTGTTTTTATTTTCAGCTTGCCAATATCCCTATTGCCTGTTTGAATAAGAAGTTTAATAAAAGGTGAAAATACATATACTTGTGCTTGGATTTCTTTCTTTTTACCTAAAAAAAGAAAAAGTTGATGGGCACAAACTGTTAGGGTTAGAAGGCTGGTTTCATTCCTGGCTCTGAGCCTTATTACGTGACTGTGACCCAAACCACTTAATCTCCTACCTCGATTTCTTCCTCGGTAAAATAGGGGTAAAAATACTGATATTACTCACCTCTCAAGGTTATTGTGAAGAAAGCACTATAAATGGTAAAGTTTTATATATTCATAAGCTATTATTATTACTTAAATATCTGATCATTAATTACTAAAATTCACCTGATCAAATTAGAAACAACACCTATATAGGTATGAGGTCAACTCTTTAAGGGGGTCCATGAGGTCAAAATGAACAATTTTCATAACACCACAAAGTTATTTGTCTATTAAAATACTTATCCCTTTTACACAAACACACACACATACACACACTTTATTATTGTTATTTTAAATGAACTAATATATTTTTAAAACTTAATTTTAATAAATATCTTTAGATACAACATAAACAAAAACTCTTTTTGGCTCTCAATAATTCTTAAGAGTATAAATGGTTCCTTAGTAATTTTTAAAAGTATGGATATACATATGTATACACACATATGATATTATAAAGAGATACTGAAATGTACCAAAACTGAAAGAGAAAAGATTACTTGGCTCTAATTTGGGAAAATGTTGAAGTGTTTTCAATTATTTCTTCCTAACTCAAAAGTAAATTTTAAAAACATTAATAATCTCTTCTAGTCATTTTATATGATTACAAATCATGAACTATGTTACTCCCCAAAGAAACAAGATTGAAGATAGCAAAAATAAAAATAGTCAGTAGCAGCATAGTCTAGTGGATGGCAAGCTTGCCATCTTGGAACCAGGAAGACCTGAAGTCCCATCTCTAATGCATACTGGCTTTGTGACCCTGGGAAAGTCACTTAAATTCTCAGTGCTCTAGACCAGTCAAACACAAATAAAGAATATACCTTCAAGCTGCAAATTGACTTAGGGAAAAAAAACACAAATTAACATTAGCTCTGTTGTATTATTATTATTATTATTGTTTGATAAACATTTCCCAATTACACTTTAATCTGGCTCATCTACACTGGTGTTTTCAGCCTGCTTGTGATGAATGAGTTTGACTTCTGCTGTAGATAACTTTCTAAAGCTATAATTTGCAAAGAAGGTACCAACTTGCATTGGTAGAGAGGAATTTCATCTCTGGGAACTCTCTATATTGATAAATAAATCACAAATTCAGTTAAAAAATACATAGGGAATATGAGCAGACTTTATTGTATTACCAACAGTGATCTGTACTGAAGAAGAGAAGAAAAAGATAGCAAAGTCATGTATGAGCAGAAAAAGAGATGGGTCACTCATGTAGTAGTCAGTCAGTGAGTCAAATCAATAGCATCTGGTAAGGACCTATTGTGTGCTGGGCATTACTGGAGATACAAAGAAAACTGAAAAAAACAGTCCCTACTTTCATGGAGTTCATAGCCTAATGGCAGATAAAATACACAAACAACTATGTACAAAAGGGTTTTTCCAGGAGAGTTTGGTGACAGTCTTAGAGAAAAGGCACTAGCGTTAAGGAGGATCAGAAAAGGTTTCTTGCAGAAGGTGCAACTTTAGATGAGACTTGAAAGACGTCAGGGGAGCTAGAATGCACAGAAGAAGGAGAGTGTTCTAGGCAAGGGGACAGAGACAGCTAGGAAAAAGGCACAGAGTAGGACAATTGAGTATCATGTGAGAGGACCATAGAGTTGGGAAGGGGAGGACAGGGTGGTGGGGATGGGGTAGGGAAGTTAGTTGTAAGAAGACTGAAAAATAGGAAAAGGTCAGGTTATAAAGGGCTTTGAAAGACAAATAGAGGGTTTTATATTTGTTTCTGGAGGTACTAGGGAGCCAATGAGTAAGGGAGTGGCAAGGTCAGACCTACATTTTACGATCATTTTAATTGTTGGGTAGAGAAAAGAGTAGAGTGGGAAAAACTTGAGGCAGGGAGATCAAACAATTGGCTATTGCAATAGTCCAGGAATGAGGTGATTCTGAAGGCCTGTACCAGCACGGCGGCAGTGCTAGAAAGAAGGAAGCATATATGAGAAATGTGCAAAGGTTGACAGGACTTGACAATAGATTAGATGTGGGAAGAAGCAGTGAAATGGTGAAGAATCAGGGATGACACATATATTCTGAGCCTGGGTTACTAGATGGACAGTGGCTTCCTCTCTAGTAATAGAGAACTTAGGAAGAGGGAAGGACTTAGAGAAGAGTGGAGATATGAGTTCATTTTTGAACATGGTGAGTTTTATAGGTTTATGGGAAACCCAGTTCTAGATGACTAATAGATAGTATGGGATAACATTGACAATCCAAATGTTTCAGTGGTATCAACTAAATGTTGAAGGATGAAGACAAGGCTTTCCACATGTTGGATAGATCCTTAACTGAGGATTTATGGAAGGGCATGAACAGAAACACAAAGGATTAGAAGGCACAAATGGGATGCACTCTATACCTGTGGGCTACCCACAAGATGAAATCCACTAAAGAACTAAAATATGTATGAAATATTCTGGGCCTTGTGAAAATTCAAACCCCACCTCAGTCCACTTTGGAAGGAAGCCCCAGGACCAGAATTGCAGAAACACCAAGGTTTAAGTCAAAAAGCATTATCTGCATGTTTCATTAGTAGGCTTGAAAAGATAGGCAATGAACCTGCTCTCAAAGTCATGTGTTTTCTTCCTTGAAAGTTGCTCCCCAACCATACAAAGTTATACCTTCAAATTAGATTTGGCCCACCTGGACCTAAAGGACTATATCCTTTTCTTGGAGTCTGGCTAATTTATTCCAAAGGGCCAGGTGACAGCAGGATCTCCCATTCTGCTTTGAGGAGGGATAAAGGAGTAGCTCAAAATTGTCTTGATCACCAAGATAAGGCAGTCAATAGACAGATGCTCCCTTCTAGAAGTGCCTGAAAAGTATAGCCCAAGGATGAACAATGGGATGATAATGTGAAAAATTGGGAGAAGTTATTTCTATTTAACTTCCTTGAGAATAGTTTTCATTTTATGTCATTGTTGTTGCTGTTGTTGTTGTTGTATCCCTGGTGTCTAGCTCTGTGCCAGGCACAGAGTAGATGTTTAATAAAAGTATTACTGAGTCCAGCTGACAAGACAGCTAGAATGGGAGAAAACAAATACTATGTCACAAAGCCAAGGTTAAGGTAAGGAACAGAGAGTAAGGATTAGACAGTCCACATTGGAATAGAATGCCAAGTGTTTGAAACTGAAAGACCATTTGACCTTACCAATTGTATAGGGAAATAGGTGTGTTTATATGCATAATGTTACAAACCCACCCTAGATGACTTAAGTTCCTTCACTCCATCTCCAAAATTTAGAAGATGGATGTGGTGGTGTCATTGTTCAGTCATTTTTCAGTCACGTTCAACTCTTTGGGACCCCATCCTGGAGTTTTCTTGGCAAAGATACTGAAGTGGTTTGCAATTTCCTTCTCTAGCTCATTTTACAGATGAGGAAACTGAGGCAAACATGGTTAAGTGCCCAGGGTCACACAGCTAGTAAGTGTCCAAGGCCAGATTTGAACTCAGGAAGATGAGTCTTCCTTGATCTATCCACTGTGCCACCTAGCTGCCCATAGAATATGATGGTAGTCACGGTCAAAACAGAAGGGAAGGTGACTTAGTGGATGGATGATGGTATTTGCGTGTATGTATGTACATATGTATATGTATATAAAATTAGTCCTTTATAGTTTTAGTTTGCATGGGATGTGGATGGACTGATGACTCTCTGAACTCATTGGCACAATCTCACATTGTTTCCTGGCAAGTTCATGCACAAGTGGTTTAATGAGAAGGAGGTGATGTCAGAAGACCCGATTTCAAACCCCGTCTCTAACGCTTAGTAACTTCATGATCTCACATAAGCCAACTTCTCAAAGCCTGCTTCCTCTGCTATAAAATGAGAATAATATATTTACTATATATCACACTGTTGTTCAAGAAAAAATATTTCATAAACCTTAAAAGCACTGTGTATAATTGTCCAGAGCTTCATCTTCTGAGGGCCTTGGAAATGCTTCCCAATGTAAATATTTCACCCTTGTGATGGGATATTTGTATTTTATCAAAAGATTCCTGAAAACACAAAGTCATAACTCAAAGCAATCAAAAATTTAACTGTGGAATTTCTTCCACCATTACAGTCCAGTGAAGAAAATATTTTCAAGTTGAGAGGGGAGGGGAATTCCTTGAGTCCTTCAAATATGACACCTTCTATGGCCTACTGTTCTTAAGATTAGCCCTGACTCTACTGTCTAAGCTATCGTGCAAAGAAGACAGTTCCCTGACAACTTGTTGCATCAGAAAACTTGTATGGGAAGTAAAGGGGTGAAATTATAGATCATCTGAGTCACTAAGAAATCAATGATGAGTTGTTATCACATGTGTGTGCTAGAACTGTAATAGAAATATCCCTGTATAGAAAGTGAAAGGGAGTTGCAAGAGACAGAGAAATGTAGCCATGTCTCAACCTAGACATTTTTGGCTTTTATGGCCAAATCTGGCTCAAAGTGACCTTCTTAAAATGTAGGTCCCATATTCAATGGACCTGTTTCCCACCGACTTTTCTAGTCTTTAGACAAACTTAGCTTCTTGCCATTCTTCACACATGACATTACACCTCTCCTCTCTATATCTGTGCACAGGCTATTCTCCAAGACTGGAATGCACCCACTTCTTATCTCAACCTCTTAGAATTTTTAGTTTCCATCAAAGCTTAACTCAAGAACCATCTCCTACATTAGGTCTTTCTTAAGCCCTTAAGTTGCCTCCCCCTCTCTTGGGAAATTAATTTGTCTTCCTTTTGTATACATTTTTTTCATTTTTAAAAGTATATTTTTATCTCTGTCCATAAAATGTAAAATCCTTTGAGGTAAGGATTATTTCATGTTTGCCTTTGTATCTCTATCACAGTACCCAGAATATAATAGAAACTTCAAAAATACATGTTGATCAATTAATTTATTGATTATCACTGAATTTATTGATTATCATTTATTTATTATCACTGAATAAAAGTGAAAATGAGGACACAAAAAGGTATTAGTGTCCTTCCACAATTATTAGGGATGATACCCTTTCCAACAAAATCTTAGCCCAGCACATTCTTCTTTGATGCAATAGAGTAAGACTTCATCAGCCCAGATCACAAAATTGGCCCCTTATTTCTAACCCTACTACTTCATTCCTGTATGTCTTTTCCCCATCATCACCATCAGCTCCTATGATCAACCACTAGACCAGTTGCTGCACATGTGCATCTGTGCTGTCCTTCCTTGTTGAAGATGAGGCTACTGGGCTACTACTATCCTTGCATACAATGAAAACAAATGAACAACTCTGTATCCTCAAAGAAGTTATGTTCCCAAGGATGTAAGCTAGTGGAAATGCTTTCCTGGTCCAGGATGCTATGAGGAAGAATTCACTTAAAAGCAATTAGGATGGAAGTAATGTGATTTTTATTTTTAAAGGAATAATGTACATACATGGTGAAAAAAAAATCTGAATGAGGCCCATATGAACCCAACATGTGTAGAATAACATTTCCCATCTGACTTTCAACTTTCAGAGGAATGAAATATTTAAACAAGTAATGCCCCAATTACTTCATCCCCCACCAGGCTGTACCTTGCTTAATTAACAAATGGCAGCCATATCAGCCAGGGCTCACTCAACCTGGGAAGCCAGGCAACATACTCTCAGGCCATCAACCAAAGGCCATTTCGGGGAGTGACTATGGCAGCCATGCTATTCCCCTGATCTTGACAACTTAACAGGAGACATTATGACAGGACATATCAGGAGGTGCCGTTGCCACGGACACACTCAGTGACAGCTGTTGGTTGCTTGGTAACCTGCTGTACTATACGGGGTTATCCAGAGATAAAGTGAGGGACTAATGAAGGCTGACATGGGTTCACACTTCCCAGAGAGAGGGAGTGGGGGAGAGAGGGCATGATGTATCCATACCTTTCCAAGATGGGAAAGATCTCTAAAACTATTACAGCCTCTTAGAGATTGCAATATAATGTCTGCCAGTCTCACTCAGAAAGCACACCTGTCAGTCTGCTGGAGGATGTAGCAAGTGATAAAAATGATTTCTATTGAGCAGATTCACCTTACATTATTAAATCTCTTCCTTATGCAGACCTGGACTTGGCCAAGAAATTCACTTAGAAGGACTTGAAATTAATTATTTGGTTTGACTGTCTGAGGAGCTGAGGGGAATTACTCATTAGCAAAATGCAACCAGTTCATTAGTATAGGTGAAGAACAATGTGGTAATACACACAAATAATATTGAATCAATCTGGATTGATGGAAAGGAATTCATTCTAATTAGACTGACAACAGTGTTATTCCCTGAGTATAGACCCAGTCTTGGTTGCACTACATCTCCCCTCTGGGTCAGCCCTTGACAGACCTGTCAGTCAACCACACATTATTTAATGCTGCAGGATGGTAATGACTAAAGTAACTGACTAATAATGAGTCCTTTTGTCAGTTTTTATTGGATGGGTGGTTGCCACAATGCTTATTTTCTAGTCCCTTAGGAGAATGCTAGTTGTCCACATTGTTTCACAACAGACCCAAGTTTCCAATTCCCTCTGGCTACCTACAATCTATTACTCAAAAGATAAGCCTACCAGGGTAAGAAACAGCTCCATGGTCATGAGTTTACTTGAATGGAACTTCCCTTGCTCAGATTTTATCACGGATAATTTGAAAGGATCCTTGCTTGGATGTTTCTATTACACCTTCAAGGAGTTGAAGTTTGGGGTATCATTGTTTGAGCTCACTCATTCCTGGAAATCATGACTAATAACCAGAAGAGGGATGCAGGGAAACGTATGAGGGTCTGACTTGTTTGTATAACTAGCCCGGAGGGGAAATACCACCAATAACAGAGTCCCAGTAGTGATATAATCAGTAATCCTGGAAGGGAAGGAAGATCGTGTCTAAGAACTAAAGGTTCTGCTCTTGAATAAGCAGTTATAGTGGAAAGGGATAACCTGGGTTCAAATCCAGCCTTTGATACTCTCAAGCTGTGTGACCATGGACAAGGCACTTTGCCCCACTGAACCTTGGCTTCTTTATGTGCAAATGAGAATAATACCTGTAGCAACTACTTCAGACTATTGTTTAAGAATCATGACTTGGATAAAGGCAGGGATGGCAAATTTATCAAATTTGCAAATGACATAAAGCAGGGAACTGTAGCTAACAGTGGAAGGTAAATTTAATAGGGATAAAGGTAAAGTCTTACATTTATTTTCAAAAAATCAACTTTGAAAGTGCAAGATAGGGGAAGTATGGTTGCACAATAGTTGTTCTGAAAAAGATATAAGGGTTTTAGTGGACTATAAGTACAACATAAGTCAGCAATGCTCTCTGGTAGCCAAAAACACAAATGAAATATTTGGGTACACTAATAAAACCATAGCTTCCACTGTCCCATTGTACCCTATCCTTGTCAGACTTTAACTGGACTATTGTGTCTGGTTCTTGGCTCTACAATTTAAAAAAGACATTGATAAGCTGAAGAGAGGACAAGTGAAGGAGACCAGGATAGTGAATGGCCTTGAGTCTATGCCACGTGAGGATTGATTGAAGAAACTGAATATATTTAGACTACAGAAGAGAAGATTTGGTGTGGGGATGGGAGCAAAGGGAGAGGGGAGGGAATGATAGCTGTCTTCGAGTATTCAGGGCCTGACATGAGGAGGAAGGCTCAGATTTGTTCAGTCTGATCCTAGGACACAGAACTAGAAACAATGGGTGCAAATTTCAGAGGCAAATATCAACTTGATGTCAGGAGAAACTTCCTAATAATGAGAGCTGTCCAAAAGTGGAATGCATTGCCTCAAGTGGTAGTAGGCCTTTCCTCCTTGGAGGTCTTCAAACAGAGGCTAGATGGCCACTTGTCACATATGTTGTATTATAGTGAGACTTCTTTCATATGGGCTAAAAAACTGCTAAGGTTCCCTCACAATTCTAAATTCTAGGCTTCTGTGATTTTCAAGAAAACAAAGTACATAGCCACTTACAGGACCTAAATTGAGTGATTCCAAAAGGAACAGATAGAAGAAAGGTTAGCAAGTCTAATCCTCATTATACAGATGAAGGAACTGAGGCCCGTAATCATACAAGTAGAAAGTATCAGAGGTAGAATTTGAACTTAGTTCTTTTGATTCCAGAGTCAACATTCTTTTCCACTGGCTCACATGTCGAACAATCTCTCCCTGAGCAGCCTGCTGCCAGTGCCTGCAACTCCTACCATCACAGTCTTTATGGGAAAATGTGTTTGCTAGGGAACACATCAGTTAGCTAAATTGAAAGAGCACTGAATGATAGTCAAGATTCCAGTGTCATAGACCTGATTCTACCACTAACTAGTTCTATGAACCTAAGAAAATAACTTAAATGGTTTCCATCTTAGCTTCTTTACATATAAAATTAGGAAGTTGGACTGGATTATCTCTAATGTCTCTTCCAGCCCTAAAATTCTTTGATTCTGTGATTTGTATTAGCAGAGATTAATTCACCCAATTAACTGTTAACAGAAATTATCACCTAAAAGAGAACAGAATCCTGAAGGAATGAGTCCAGAGATATCAAAATTGTAACCCAACACATGAGGTTAGGAGTTAGGTCCGAATGAAATAGTGATGGAAAACAAATGATGCTGATTTCCTGGAATAGCTCTGATTGCAAGATCAAAAAATGTATTTCTAAGGAGTTTTTCAAAAATAAATTTTATTTTTGTTATACTTTCTCCCCTGCCCATGGTCCTAGTAGCTTGGTGATGCTGAGTTATTTCTGCCCAAACATGGGGACAAAATCCTCATTCCACTAAGTTGATATCCATAAGGTTAGAGTCCAGATGTTGGAGGTGCTGGATCAAAATAATGATTGTAACAAAGAAAAAAATTGAAGTGCAACTGCAATCAATCAGTAATCATTCATTAACCACATGCTATGTACCAGATGGGGGCAGCTAGGTAATATAGTGGATAGAGCACTTGGCTTGGAATCAGGAAGACTCATCTTCATGAATTCAAATCCAGCCTCAGACAGACACTTACTAGCTGTATGACCCTGGGCAAATCACTTAACCCTGTTTGCCTCAGTTCTTCATGTGTATAATGAGCTGGAGAAGGAATGGCAAACCACTCCAGTATCTTTGCAAGAAAACCCCCAACTGGGGTCACAAAGAGTCAGACACGACTGAAACAATTGAACAAACGTACCAGATACTAAACTAGCTAATGAATATACAAAAACAAAAATTAAACTTCCCCTGCCCTCAAGGTGCTTATACTCTAATAGGGAAACTAATATGTATACATATAAACAAATGCAAAGTAAATACAGGGTAATTATGACAAGTGTAGGCTAATAGGGTCTGAGAGAGGAGATTTATAAAGGTCTCACATGGGTTGTGGCACTTGAGCTGAGCCTTTAAGGAAACTGGGAATTCTAAGAGGCAGAGGTGAAGAGGCACTGCATTCCAGACAAGAGAGACAACCTGTTCAAGGGCATAGAGATGGAAGATGGACAGAATGTTACACAGAAGGAACACCAAGTAGATCCGTCTGGCTAGATCAAAGTGTCAAAGGAGAATAATGTGTAATAAATTTGGAAATCAATTTCAAGGTAAATAATGTATCAGCCTTGACCAAGCATTTTCTCAACTTTCCAGTCAATTGCTCTGCAGGCATATGTAGATGTTTTTAACCCAACCATGACTCCAGCTTCCTTCGAAGTTGACAACATTATCTACATTGTTCTCTGTGGTAATAACCGGCTATAAAAAGAACCAGACAGTCTCACTATGCATCCCACATCCCAAATGTGGGATACCACATTTGGAAACCCAGGCAATTCAGCAAGTTGTAAGAGTGTACTAGGTGTCAAAAGGGTTTGGGTAGAAAAAACAAATGGGGCACATAGTAAAAAAAATCTTTTCCTATTTCACAATTTTACCCAAAGTGTTACCCATAGGCAAGTAGTGAGAGAACTTGCCCTTCCCAACAAGGTACGTGGATGGTTGGGAATCACATTGTCTACACTGGGCAGAGACAACTTTAAAAAGAGGTACAATGAGAGGACACAAGAACAGATTCAAAACCATCTCCACTCTCACCACCACTACACTAATGTATAGCCACAAGCTAGATAGCCCTGTACTACATGTCCTAAATAATCAGACACAAAAATTATTTTTTTTAAATGATGGTGCACGTCTTCAGAAGTTTGCATTCTAAGGGAGACTGATTCACTATCAGTGACAGTCACAACCATAGACTAAGAAGAACACAGATTTGAGGAGCAAAAGAGATGGAAAGGCAAAGTGTTGACTATATAGCCTCCACGGGTCTCCCTGCCTCCTCTGGACTCTGACAGCATTTAGGCTATAGCACCTAATTTAGTGCTGAATTATACACTATATGTTCTCACTCATTCATTTGAATTTGAACATAGGTATTCTGTATATCTGTACAGTAAAACTATGAAGCAGTCAGACCGATTTTCCTATGGGGGTCATAGGATTGTAGATTGAGAGTTGGAAGTGACCTGAATGGCCATCTAGACCAACCATCTCCAGAAAATGGGGCTCAAAGTCATTAAATGAGTTGTCCAAATCAAATAGGTAGTAAATGGAAGAAGCAGAATTTAAACTTAGATCATTTTATTCCAAATCTAGCACACTCTCCACTGTATTCATGACCTCTCTGTTTATTCCTTGATGACAAGTACTTCTGAAAGCAGTTCTAAAAAGAAAAATCATAGAATACAAACCATCTATCCAGTTCAATCTGTTCCTTTTACAGATGAGAAAACTGAGACAAGGAGAAGTCTAGCCACTTGGACAAGGTTATGTAAATGGTAAATAATAAAGCTAAGATTAGAACCCATATATTATAACTCCAAATGCAGTAATTTTCCCACTGTCCATGTTGCTTAAGTTCACAAAGACTTCAAATAACCATTAACATGAATTATGAAAGGCAACAAAGAAATATATGATAGATGTGAGTAGATTGTAACATATAGTCAACAAAAAACAGTGTGGGAGGAAATGTCTTAAAGAATATTATCAATGAAATGAATTATTGAAAATTAGGAAGGCCAATCATACAGCAAGAGTGAATAACCATTGGATATCCCACATGCTCTATTGGTATCCATGCAATATCAGAGCAGACTCCTGTTTCTGCGGAGGATTTATGGGAGGGCAAGGGCAAGATGGCAGTGAGACATGGAACACCAATGTCTTTGAAAAACTAAAGATAAGCATCACCCCAAAGGGGAATAGAAAGACACACAATGGATGTATGCAGCCTATTACATATAACCAACTATGAACTATGAAGAACAAAAGTAAAAGGTTGGCATCAAAAAAATGAATGACAGAAAGAGAAGATGGGTTGATCCACATATTGAAAGCAAGCAGAAACATATGGAGAGCCAGAGTGCTCACTAATACCTTCATACTGTTGGGAGAAAGTGAGGTAGGTCACTAGAACATTGAGTGCCCCCTTGTGGTGAACTTTGGGGAGGACAGAGATGGATGAGATTCCCAAAATGGGCAGATATGGATGGGTCATGATCTGCATCATTGGAGGGAACTCCTGAAATGATGAGACCACAGATCTATATTAATATGTAAACATCAACAAGATCTTCACAAGAGGAGAAAACACAGATTTTGATCTGCCCTATTAGAGAATAAAAGACTTTCTGCTATCCAAAATACAGAATTTCACAGAATACAGAATACTAGAGCTAGAAGAGATCTCAGAGGACATCCAGTGCAACCTACTGCTGTTGTTCAGTCATTTCAGACCTTTTGTAATGTCATTTCAGGTTTTCTTGGCAAAGATACTACAGTGGTTTGCCATTTCCTATTCCAAGTCATTTCACAGAGGAGGAAACTGAGTCAAACAAGGCTAAATGCCTTGGCCAAGGTCACACAGCTAGTAAGCACCTGAAGCTAGATTTGAACTCAGGTCTTCCTGACTCCAGGCCTAGCACTCTATCCACTATGCCACCTATATGCCTTTATTGTAATCCATCCCCATCATTTCACCGATGAAGAAACTATGGCCCAGAAATTTTTAGTAACTTGCCAAGATCACACATACAGTAAAGGTCAGATCTGGGATTTGAACCTAGGTTTTCTGCTCAATTCATTACTGCTTCCATTCCCCCACATTTGATTAACCAATACACCTAATTTCCCAAACAAACAAAAGTACAGAGCTTACTTTACTCACATCACAAGGTGGAAACAAAAGATTTTATCTGCTTTTCTTTGGAGTCTTTGGTTGGCCTTCTTGTCATTACAGAGGAAACAATTAATATCCTGTTAAAATACATGTTACTTTTTGTCCCTGTCCCATGAATCAAGAATAAGAATGACAGGAGGGGAAAGCTGGTTGGGGCAGTTCTGTAGGGCACCTGGTTTTGGTATCCTTCACATCCAGTTTGGAATCTTTGTCAAAGTAAAGACCAGAGCCTGTGGGCATTGTATTTCCTTAAGTAGTTTCCTTCTTTTTCAGCAACTAATACACTCCGTCATGGTAGGGAAAGAGGAAGGACTGATATTCTGTGGCAGAACTGTTCCCCAAATTTTTGCTAAGAAGGTAGAACCATGAAAGGTTTGGTAAGAGCAGTTAACCCCTATTAAAAGGTAGTTTTTAAGATTCTTTCCCTTTATTTTAGCAGATGAGATGAGATAAGTCCCTGTCACTTTTTCTCAATTATTTTGGGGATAGCTAGGTGGTGCAGTGAATGGAGTGCCAGATCTGGGGTCAGAAAGACCCATGTTTAAATCTGGCCATAGACACTTACTAGCTGTGTGACCCTGGGTAAGTCATTTAACTTCTCTGAATGCTAGTTTTCTTGTCTCCAAAACATGAAAATAATAGCACCTGCTTCACAGGTTAATTATGTGTATCAAAGGAGACAATGTAGAAAAAATATTTTACAAAGTTATATAAATTTTAACTATTAGCTGTATAAACTGAGTTCTGAAGGAGAAAGGCATTAACAATATAGGGTGATGGGAGGGATTGGAGAAAGCTTCCTATAAGAAGTTATATTTGAATTGGGCTTTAAGGTTTCAATATGTGAAGAGAGCAAAGAGAGCATTCTCGGCCTAAGGACAGGGGTGGGAGAGTATAGTCAATCTGTCAGTCAACTAGCATTTAGAAAGTGCCTACTATATATCAGGCACTATGATAAAAAGAAAGCAAAACAAACAAACAAACAAAATATAATAATCCCTGATCCCAAAAACTTCACAGTCTAATGAGGGGGACAACAGACAAACAATAAACTCCAGAGGCTCCCTATTGCCTCCAGATACAAAATCATCTGTTTGACATTTAAAGTATTTCATAACTCATCCCCTTCCTACCTTTCCAGGCTTCTTACACCTTTTTCCCTGCCATGTGCTCTTCAATTCAGTGACACTGGCCACTGTTGTACAAACAAGACAGTCCATCTCTCTGCTCCAGGAATTCTCTCTGGCTGCCCCTCGTGTCTGAAATTGTCTCACTCCTCAACTTCACTTACTGACTTCCCTTCCTTTAAGTCTCAACTAAAATCCCATCTTTTACAGGAAGCCTTTCACAACCCCTCTTAATCCTAGTGCCTTTCTCTGATAATTATTTTCTATTTTTCCTGTATGTAGCTTGCTTTTGGATATATTTGTTTGCATATTGTCTCCCCCATTTGATTGTAAGCTCCGTGAGGGCAAGAATTGTCTCTTTGGCTCTTTTTGTGTCCACAGTGATTAACACAGTACTTGGCACATAGTAGGCACTTAATAATTATTTATTGATAAATGTGTGTATGTGTGTGTAATATGATAAATTGTGGGTAATCTCAGAGGGAAGGTGCTAAGATTAAAGAGGTTTAGGAAAGGCTTCCTGGATAAGGCAGCATTTTAATGGATACTTACAGGAAATCAAGGAAGGTAAGAGGCAGAAAGGAAGAGGGAGAGCGTTCCAGACATGGTGACAGTGAAAATAGTCAGAGTCATGATATGGCGTGCCAGATGAGAGGAACAGAAAGAAGACCTCTTTTGCTAGATTGAAGTAAGAGGAGTAAGTTGTAAGAAGACTGCAAAGGTAGGAAGGGGCAATGTTATGAAGAGCTTTGAAAGCCATGCAGACGATTTTATATTTGCTCCTGGAAATAATAGGGAACTACTGGAATTTGTTGAATGGTTGAGGGGTGGGGGTGAAATGATCAGACCTGTGCTTTAAGAAGATCAATATGACAGTTTCATGGAGGACAGATTGGAGTGGGAAGAGCCGAGGTAGGGAGACCAACCAAGGCTATTGCAATGGTCCAGGCATGAGATGATGATAAAGCCCTATGCCAGGACGGTGGCAGTGTCAGATGAGAGAAGGGAGAGTATATGAGAGATGTTACAGAAGTAGAAAGAATAGGACTTGACAACTAATTGGATATGGGGATGAGCAGGAGTGAGGATTCAAGGATGATACCTAGTATGCTTATTCAGGGTATAAGTGATACTCTGCATGGTCTGGACCCTGGAGAGTATAATGGATGTCATAAACATAATGCAACTGCTAAAAAAAAAAGAAAAGAAAAGAAAAGGAAAAAAAATAACAGCTTGATTTTAACATATTCTAAGAACTGGACTATGCATTAGCTTATTCATTTGTCTTTCATTTTTAAGTCATTTAACATTTGAATGAGTGTACAGTTTTTGAGATCAAACAAAAACTCCAATCTGATTTCTGTACTAAGCCTTTCTGATGGCCAATACATGTACATATCACCTAGGGCAACATGAGAATGCCTCTTTTAGCATAGTAAGATAGAGCAACAATTGAACATCTTAAAAAAAAAAAAAAGAAAAAGAAAGCCCTGCAAGTTGAGACCAATTTATTCGGTGGGCCAGCAAGCAGAGATTTATAGTAATCTAGCCTAGAGGAAACAGTGTTGTAGATGAGCTTCTGGGAGTCTGATCTAATGACATAGATGACCAAAGCTGAACTTTAAGAGAAAAAAATCATTTGATTCTTCTCCCCAGTCAAACCCCACAGCCTACATGTTGAGTAGCCATGGGCTTACCAGCAGGCTTCTGAACATGAAAAAGGAAGCAATAAAACATCAAAGAATCGCACGAGATCCTTAAGCAGCCCTAGTGGCCAGTCCAGCATAGAGGGAGTGGTAATGAATGAAATGGTCACCATTAGCAGCAAGACCATACAGTACTTAAAAGTCAGAAGCTAAGAACCAAAATGTCCTAACATGCCTAAGCAATATAAGGGTAAAAGAAGTTTCATTATAAATACGTTCTTTTCTGTTGAAAAAGATTGTCAAAAGATAATGTGAGAACAAAGGAGATAGCATATATGAAGTGCTTTGCAAATCTTAAAGTTCTATGTGTAAGTTATTATATTATTCCAATATCATTACTGTAGGTAATGTGGTGGATCTGATAGGGCCTAGCCTGGGAGGTAGGGAAAGCAGGGTTCAGGTCCTACTTCTCACACATACTGGCTGTATGATCTTGGACAAGTCAGTGCAGTAGGCTATTCTTTCTAAGACTGTAAGTTGCAGAAAAGGCACCAATTGGTAAAGAGCATTTCCTAACTGAAAGTTCTCTGCCTAAACCAGTGAAATAATAGATTTGGACTAAATTGTTATTGTTATACTTACTTCACTTGTGCAAAGTTTTATTTTTTTTACATAGATCATATTTCATGATGAGATTCACAGATTGTTTGCTGGAATGGACCTTCCATTTAATTTAATTTGGAAAAAATGTGGCCCATGGGGGGAAGTGACCTTACAGCTAATAAGTGGCAAAGCTGAGATTCATTCATGCATTAAATATGTATTTATGGGACACCTATATATGATACCATCTGGGCTTTATGGGAGATGTAATAATGACAATAATGGCCAGTATTTGTAAAGCTCTTTCAAGTTTGCGAAATGCTTTACAAATATCACATTTATCTTTACAGCAACCCTAGGAGTTAGATACCACTATTATCCCTATTTTACAGATGACAAAAATGAGGTAAACAGAGGTTAAGTGACTTGTCCAGGGTCACACAGCTAGTAAATGTTTGAGGATTTGAACTCAGGTCTTTTTAACTACAGGCCTGGTGCTCAATCCACTGTGACACCTAGCACAAGATACAAATAAGACATAATTCTGCCCTTGAAGAGTTAAAAATCTAATAAGGAAGGCTGTATGGGCATCAGTATCCTCGTATCCATTGCACTGAGAACCTGAAGAGACCTTAGAATGCCCTTTTTTTCCAACACCTTCATTTAAAAATGAGGAAACTAAAGCCAAGAGAATTGAAGTGACTTGATCAAAGGCACACAGAGCACAAGTAGGAGTCTTTAACTTCAAATGCAGGATATTTTCCACATATCATGACATTTATATTATGAATATTACATTTATACTTAATAGGTGTTCTAAGAATAGGTACAAAGTGCAATTGGAGTTCAGAGTGGGAAGAGATCACTTCCAACCATGAAGCTAGGTGTCAAAGTGGGTAGAGTGCCAGGACTGGAGTCATGAACACCTGAATTCAAATCTAACCTCAAATACTTACTAGCTGTGTGACCCAGGGCAAGACCCTTAAGCTCAGTCTGCCTCAGTTTCCTCAACTGTAAAATGGAAGTAATAATAGCGCTTGCCTCCCAGGATTGTTATTAAGATCAAAGGAAATAATATTTACAAAGCTTTTAGCATAGCATCTGGCACATAGTAGGTGATCAATGAATGCTTGTTTCCTCCCTTCAGAAAGAAGAGAGAGGGAAAGGATCAGGAAAGTTTTCATGGTGGAGATGACATATAAGCTGGGCTTTGAAGGATGGGTTAGTCTCTGACAAAGAAAGGGGAGTGCATAGGGTACACTCACACAGTGGGAATGACATAAACAAAGCAAAGAAGGGTAAGATAAGCAGAAGCACAGGGCATGTTCATGCATTAGGGAGTAACTAGTCTAAGTGGAGTAAGAAGAGATAAATCTGGAAAGACAGATTTTTTCCAGATTGTGTAGTAACTCTAATGGTAGGCTCCACAGTTTGCCCTGGCAATGATATGAATTGGTTGAAGGCCCAGACACAGAGGCAGAGAGGCAGAAAGAGATAATGAGGGCTGGGCAACAGGAGCAGAGAAAATAAAAAGTAGATTTGAAACACTTTGTATAAGTAGAATACACAGGATTTGTCAATTGATTGAATGTAGAGGTAAGGAAAGAGTCAACTTGGCGTCAAATTTCTGAGCCTAGATTACTGGAAAAAAAGTTGATCCTGTTAACATAAATGAGGAAGTCAATCTGGGAAGAGAAAGGAAGAAAGTGTTTTGGTTTAGATACACAGAATTTGAAGAACTAGTGAGAAACACAGGAAGAGATCCAGCAGGCATCTATCAGTCAATAGTCAATACTCATTTATTAAGCACCTACTATATGCCAGGTAGTGAGTTAAGCGCTGGAGATACAAAGAAAGGCAAAAGCCCTGGAGGAGCTCACAGTCTAATGAGGGAGACGATATGCATGCAGCTATGTAGAAACAAGTTTATATACAGGAAATTCAGGATGTAGTAAGGGCCAGAGGTTGGGCCTGGAGATATGCATAGCCTAGGCCCTCATGAGCTCTTACCTGGACTATTGAAATAGTCTTCTAAATAGTTTTCCTGGCTCCAGCTTATCCCTTTCAATCCGTCCTTCACAATGCTATTCAAATCAACGTCATGAATCAATGTTCTAATCATATCCCTTCTCTATTCAAAAACCTTCCCTGGTTTCCAATTTCCTAGTGAATATAGTTAAACCCCTGTCTCTGGCAATAAACCTCCACAATCTAGCTTTTCAGCTATGTCTCATCTAATCCACTGTTTGGAGGAGCCTAGGCTGTGACTATTTTGATTCTCCTTATGTAAAGGGTACGTTATTTAAGATATTGCAACTGCAAGCTTCATTCCTCTTTTGTGAATTAAAATAAATTAATAATTGCCTATAATACTGGGCAGGCAATAGTGGTTTGAGTTCATTCACAAAAAGAAGGCTAGTGCCTGCATTTGCAAAATTCTAAATAACTGATATGTCTTTATGTATGTCATAAAACACACACACACACACACAAACACATATACTATACATGCAAGCCTCCCTGGTTTCCTATAAGTTCCAATTAAAATCCTACTTTCTAAGGAAGCCTTCCCTAGTGCCTCTTAATTCCAATGCCTTCCCTCTATACATTATTTCTTATTTGTCCTGTATAAAGCTTGCCTTATATATATTTATTTGCATCTTGTCCCCCACATTAGATTATAAGCTCTTTGAAGGCAGGGAGTATCTTTTGCCTCTTTTTTTTTTTTTTTGGCATTCTCAATGCTTAGCACAGTGAGGGGCACATGATAGGCACTTAATAAATGGTTATTGATTGATAGGAACAGCTATGTACAAACAAGACATATATAGTATAAATTGAAGGTAAACTCAGAAAGAAGGTACTAAGATTGAGGAGGACTAGGAAAGGCTTCCTGGATAAGGTTAAACTTTAACTGAGACTTAAAGGAAGCTAGGAAGGTTTGTGTATACAGTATGTATATGTGTGTATGTACATATATACATGTATGTATATATACACACATACATATATGTATATATACATATGTACATATGTACATATATACATATACACACAGTATATCTGTATATACACAATATATATGTATGTATGTGTATATATATATACATATATATGGGCTTTGGGGGGATGACTTTAATTAGTGGAAGCTTGGTGCTGAATACATGCATCCAATAACCTAGGCCTAAACCTTGATGTCACCCTTGATTCTTCTCTCACTCACCCAATATATCCAACTAATTGACGTCTTGTCATTTCTACATTCAAAATGTCTTTTGTATATGTCCCTTTCTCTCCATAATCCTAGTTTGGGCCCTCATCATGTCCCACCTGGATTACTGGGATAAACTTTTTATTATTATACCTCCCTCAAATTTCTCCCTACTCTAATCTGATTTCCACCCAGTTTCCAAGGTGATTTTTCTAAAACAGAAGTCTAATCATAGAACATGCTCTCTCTCTCTCTCTCTCTCTTTCTCTCTCTGTCACACACACACACACCCTACTTAAATAACTCCAGTGGCTCTCCATAACTTCCAGAATATGAACCCCTCTGTCATTTAAAACTCTTCATTGGGGCAGCAAGGTGGCACAGTGGATAGAACACTGACCCTGAAGTCAGGAGGACCTGAGTTCAAATCCGGCCTCAGACCAAACACTTGACACTTACTAGCTGTGTGACCCTGGGCAACTCACTTAACCCCAATTGCCTAAAACAAACAAAGAAAAGCTCTTCATTGCTTGGCTTTTTCCTACCTTCTTACACCTAACTCTCCTCTACACATTCCATGATTCATCTACATTAACATACTTTATCTCCTATCTCTGCACTTTCTCCATGAATGCTTTGCCACTTGTTGCCACCTCTTAGTTCCCTGACTTCCTTCATGACCACCTTCTACAGGAGGTGGTCTTCCCCTTTCAGATTACATTTGTCTATGTACATTTGTACATCCTTAGTTACATGCCATCTCCCCAGTCAGAATATATGTTTCTTGAGGGCAGGGACTGTTTCTGTTTTTGTTTTTTTGTTGTTGTTGCCTGGTATCTGAATGATATCACAGAGGCAAGAATTCAGCAAGGTAGAAGAAAAACAGTGATTTTGCTCTCTGAACTTAGCAGTTGTTCCTGTGCTTTTCTCTTTCCCATTCATTTGGAAGGAAGAACAAAATAATTTGAGGGTTGAAAAACTGGAGCTTTCTGGACTCAAAGAACTACTGGCAGGTTATTGAAAAAGTAGCCTCTAACATGGTGATGAATAGATACAGTGTAGCAATGCAACAGTCAGCTACAAAGAATTTCTAACCTTAAGTCAAAGTGAGGTTGCTGACACTGACTTTACTCTAAGTTAGATAGAAATAGAAGTTTCAAAAAAAATTAATAAGCTTAAGGATCCTTTTTGGTTGGAACTATTCTGTATTCTTCAGGGTCTGAGGACTCCATCTGAAACCAAAATTTGAAAGTGGAAAGAAGTGCTTCACAAGATCATGCTCAGGGAACCACACATAGAAGTGACTGACAACAACCAGCAGGCATCAAAATCCAGTGCAGTCAAGCAGTAGTCACAGAAGACAGAGGACAACACTTGTCAGAGACTACTCACCTAGCAAAGAGTGAATACCACAAAAAACCATTGAAAACATGCCCAGCAATAACAGAACAAAATATCAACAGATGACATTGGTGGCTCTACAGCATTAGAGTGTGATTTGTTCTAAATTCATAAAACTTGAATGCATGTATTACTTGTATATGTGCTACGGACATATGACACATATATACAATATACCTGTATATATGTGTATATACACACGTATATACATATATTCACATTATTTGTGTACATGTGTATATTCACATTATTTGCATATATTTGCATGTATAAGTGTATATGTATACATATGTGCATATATTATATATAATCTCACTTTACACAAGTGGACCATTTCACAGACTTCAACATAAAGTGATTTTTATATCATACAAATTTGGGACAAGGAAGGGAGGAAAGAAGGTATGAAGGGGGCAGCATGTTAGTGGAGGAAGGGGGCCGGCACATGGTTCAATGACAAGTGGGGGCCGGGGACAGAGCAGAGAGAACTTGAAAGACATGTGAGGGCAGCCAGCCATGTGAGAACTTGGCCAAACTGAGAGGAAGAACACAGGTGGAAGATATGTGGGGGCCATACATGGATACAGAAAGCAGAAAATGGGTGCCATGTGGGGGCAGGTACAGACACGTGATACCTGCAGTAACCAGGTTTGAACAGATAGAAGACAGACATTCAGGGGCAGACATAGAGGAGGGTGGACAGAGCAGAGAAAAGGTTTCCTCTCTCAACACCAGAGGTCTCAAGAGCTGAGGGTCAAGAGCAGAGAAAGAACAATGGCACAGTACTGTATAGTAAAGTTAATATAGATGTTTTTTGGGGAATGCAGATTTCCTCCAGAATTCTTTATGTAAAGGTGAATTTGCACAATGTGAGTTTACATAAAGTAAGAACTATCTATATATCAATAGGGTTTTAAGAGCTTTGGTTTAGAGTGGATATGGGACCCATATAATACCTTGAACCTAGGGTACCCTTATCTGGGAGACCCATTGTGTGATTGGGGGAGGATGCCTGCAGGTATATGTCTGCATTGTCTATCCTATATACATGAGTGTGTGTGTGTGTGTGTATGTGTGTGTGTAGATATGACCATCTATATACACATATGTAATGCAGTTAGGTGGCTCAATAGAGAGCTGGCTCTGAAATCAGGAACACCTGAGTTCAAATCCAGCATCAGATACTTCCTGGCTATGTGATCCAAGAGAAGGTACTTAAGTTCTGTTTGCCTTAATCTACTGAAGAAGACTATGGCAAACCACTCCCATGCCTTTGTCAAGAAAACCTCAAGGACAGCATTTCGTCTTATGGTCCACAGGGTCATGAAGAGTCAGACATGACTGAATGTCTTAACAATAACCACAACATATACACATGTATAGATATGTGTGCATGTATATGTGTGTACACATGTATGTATGTACATTCTTTGATCTTGTAGCCAAAAAATTACACACTATTTATGTCAAATAGGGATATTTTCTTCCATTTGTGTGTATGTTTGCTGTATGCTTGCACCTGCCACCTGACATGTAAGCTGAAGGACACCCTTCACAGCTGAGATTGTGTCATATCTATGAGGTATAGACCAGATGAATATGTTTCTTGAAAGCAGGGACTCTCTTCTATTTGTGTCCTCAGACTTAGCATAGCGCTTTGTCTATAGTAAGCGTGTAATAAATGCTTGTTTCATTCATTCATTTATTCATTCATGTGATTTGGGGATCACAAAAACTCTCATTTAACAAGAATTTACTAATCATCTACTAATAATGACCAATATTTACATATTGCTTGAGACATATTATCTCATTTGACCATCACATCAACCCTGTGAAGTAGTTATCATTATCCCCATTTTACAAATTAGGAAACTAAGGTTGAAATATAGCTATTATATAACTAAGGCTAGGTTTGAACTAAGGCCTTACTGATTATAGCTTTGACACTCTATCCATTTCATCATGTAGAGACCTCTAAATACATTAAAAATATACCACACACACACGCACACATACATGCTAACAAATAGCACCTTCTATCACGCCTCAAAATCCCCCTAGTAGCTCATTCTCTAAGAGTTTTCCAAAGAGATAGTATTTTAACTGAATAGAGGCTTTTATTTTCTCTGCGAATGTAATACCCTAATTAGCTACTATATTAGCAGGGATATTGTTAACATATTAAACCATTATCAGCCATTGCCTTTTTTCAGAGAGCAAACACTTAAAGAAATAGAATACAGAACAGGCAAGATGAAAAAAGTGCTTCCTGAAGCAGGGGACAGAAAAGGGGTAACAGAAAATTTCAATGGCTCCTTATTGCCTTTAGAATCAATATGACTCTGGTTTTTAGAGTCCTTCACAACCTGCTCCAACCCATCTTTCCAAAATACAGTTCCATACATTATGCTCCTTTCCCCCTCTCTGTGGTCCAGTCAAACTAATCTTAATATCCCTTACACAATACTCTACTTCCCTCGTCTATGGCTTTACACCAGCTGTCCCCCATACCTGCAATGCATTACCTCCATCCCTTAAAATCCAATACTTAGGTGCTATCTCCTACATGAATCCTTTCCTGATTCTACCCTCCACCTTTCTGCTACTAGTGCCTCTTCTCTCCCCAAATCAATTTGTAGTCATATCCATGTTTTCTCTTTCATTGTAGTTTGTATGTGTGTGATTTGCCCATCGTTCTCAAAGATGACCATGACATCAGGAAGATGATGACACGACTTGCAATTGAACTGGATTGAATTGAGGGAGAGCTGTGCAAAGTCACCAGTCTCACTTTCTTCTCCAGAGCCATCTGAATCCAGTGGGCAGATATAGATCAGTATGACTGGAGATGGCCCAGGATGTAGTGGGAGAACTTGGCCTTTTTAAGCTAAGGTCTTTCTGAGTCCTCACTTTGAGTGAGCCAACATGCATTCAGTGAATAGGCCTATTTAAGAGGTGTGTCAAGGGATGGCCCCTTTAATTAAAAAAAAATTGAACTGGGAGAAGACCAGTAAATAGTTAAAAATGAAATAGTCTCATAATTCCTTAAAGGAAGGAATCATTTCTTTTTTATTTTTGTATCCCCCCATCTAGCACAGTATTTTGCACATAGTAGGTGCTTAATGACAGCTTATTAATAGATTGATAGACTGGTGATGACACTAGGTGAGGAAGAAGGGAAATGATGCGGAAAAATTCATTGTTGGCCGGGAGTAGCTGCAGAGTAAGTCCAGGTTCATGCCACTAATCATTATTCAGTTCAGTGCTCCTCAGAGCACCAGAGAATGGGTTTTCCCTGAAAGCAGTAGGGAGAGAGAGCTTCTGCAGTCAAGCTTATGCTTGGCTTCAGGGTAAGATCACTTGCTTTCCCTGGTCTGCACCCCCTGGCTCCAATGATATTTTTCACATCTATGATAGATTTGCAGAGATATGCTTTAAGGCTGAGTTAGAAGCTATTGTTTTACTTCTCACTTACATGCCAGCCATGGGAAGTGAGAGTACAGCAGGCATGTGAAAGGCTTTTCCACCTGATTCTTATCACAGGGAAATAAATACCTCATGCCCATATAAACAAACTTCCATCAAGACTTCTCCACCAAAGGACAACAACACACAGCTGAGTGGAACAGTACACAAAGTGCTGATCTTAGAGTGAGGAAGTCCTGAATTCAAATCCATCCTTAGATATTCATTAGCTGGGAAGCTCTGGATAAGCCACTTAACCTTGCTTAGCCTTAACTTCCTTATTTGTAAATAATGCCTCCCCTTTTCTTCCTAGAGTTGTGAATTCTCACAGCAATAATATCTGTAAAATGTCTGTTAGGAATCTTAAAGCACTATATGAATACTACTATTACTATTTTTTCACTTTTATTTATTCTATTTTTAATTTATGAAATAAAACAAGCATTTCTATAACAAAGTATAATAAAAAAAGATGATTGCACATGAAACTGCAAATTTATTATGTACAACTTGCTGTTCCTTTTAACTTTATAATAAAGTTATCATATAAATTTTTTTTCTTTTTTTCTTCCCCCATCACCTTAGAGATGGCTACCAGTAGACACAAATATGTATATGTGAAATTATACTATACATACTTCTATTTATCAGTTCTTTCTATGGATTTAGATAGTGTCTTTTTTCATATGTCTTTCATAGCTAATTTGGGTATTTATGATAGTCAAAACAACTTACTTGCTCAAAGCAGTTCTTAAAACAATATTGTTATTACTGTATACAATGTTCACTTGGTTCTGCTCATTTTGCTCTTCCTTATTTCATGCAAGTCTTTCCGTGTAATAATAATAATATCTCAGGTCAAGGCAAAACACCTGGCTGCTTTTGTAAAGTTATGAAAGACAACCCATCTTCCCTCCCTAATTATTGTGTGTGTCAATGGCGCTGGGTTAGACTTGGTCCCTGCCCATCAAGTCTGTGCTATCAGCAAACACAAGTGAACCAATTGGAATGTATTAGGAGATGGTGTGGATAGAAGGGATGGAAAATGACAAGAAGGTCATTAGTTTCCAAGGCTGCACATTTGACTAGTTTGATTAACAAGGTCTATTGAAACTTCAAAAGTCATTTTGAGTGATTTGTTTTGTCTGACACAACCATCAGAGGAAGCAAAGCAGTTGTACGTACTGATTTAGCCTCTATTATCTGTTGTCTTTAGAATGAACTAGTTAAGAACATAGAAGACTTCACCCCAACACTAAAGTACGTAGTATGGTGGATAGGGTAAGGGACTTAAGTCAGAAAAATTTGAGTCTGAATCCAACCTCAGACTTTTATTAACCACATGACTCTGAGCAAGTCATTTTACTCCCCTGGACCTCAATTTCCTCATCTGTAAAATGCGAGGCCTGGGCTTAATGACCTCTAAGGTCTCTTCCAGCTCTAAAATTTTTAAGCCTATGAATTTCAAAGTGATAGACTATACCTCAAAGTTCCTTTATGAAATCTGAAGTTTTCAAGGTGTGAGATCAATAAATGTGCATCAGCGTGAATAAGTTGGGGCGATTTTGTTGTCTGTAGGCTCTTATACTCTGAGGAATCTTAATCATCTTAGCCCAAGGACTTTCATTTGAAAGTTATCACACACACACACACACACACACACACGCACAAATAAGAGTATCCCTTCCCTCAAGATTCTTACATTCTACTGGTGGTAGAGGTGATGTTGGGTGATGACAGTGGTAAACAACATGTACTCAGAAAAGTAACTATAAAACATATACAAAGTATGTGTAAATAATATATGCATATATGTATACATGTACAGATACACACATATATGTATGTGTGTATAGGTATATATGTGTGTATATATACCTATACACACATATACATATATATGAAGAGGACACTTGTATGTATTTGGGGGAGTAGACCAGAAAAGACCTTTTGGATGGGATGGTGCCTGAGCACAGCTTTACACGAAGCTAAGATTTTAAGAGGTAAAAACCAAGGCTGAAATGCACTTGAGGATTGGAAGATAGCCTGTGCAAGGGAATGGAGATTGAGAATGTATAATTTAGTTGGGGGAGACAAGGCTACAAATGTGAAACAAGAACATATTTCTCAGAAATAAACAGACAAGCATGACATTTAAAGTAAATATGCCACTCTCCTCAATCACATTTGCATAAAGCTAAAAAGCCTTTTTTTTCATATCTTGGAAAAGTGTATTACAATTTAGATCCTACTTTACTGGTCTGAACTGAACTGAGGAAGTGGGAAAATTTCACAAGATTTTCTTATTCTCTGTAATTATCTCTAACTCCATTGTGATATTTGAGGTTAGGAGTGTGTCTGTGAAAGAGCTTGTTTTGTTGAAAAATGGAGTTGGAAACATGGTGAAGTAATTTGTTTAAACCTTTAATGACCCTAGATTCTGCACTTCTGAGGACTAGCAGTTTTCACATGGCATTCTAACTTATTCCAATGCCTCATTATGGCGCACCAGTGACCCATTTTAACATAAGCCCTGGAAGATGTGAGCAAGTTGTAAAAGGCTATGGGTAATTGTGTATCTTTTATCAAAAGACTAGTCTGTCAAGGACCCATATACCACTGCTCACTGTACCCTTACTTACAGATACTTGAACTAATTGACTAATCAACTTCTCATCGAAAAAGAGGTGAGGACATAACTCACATTGTCTGTGCTTTACCTACTCAAGCTCTCTTCAAAATACACTGTCACAAATGTCCAAATTTTGAATTTCAATTATTTATTTCCAATCATGCACCTAGAGATGATATGATGACTAGAGTGCTAGGTCTAGAATTAGGAAGACCTGAGTTCAAATTATACTTTTGACATTTACTAGCTATGAGAACCTAGGCAAATCACTTAATCTCTATCTGTCTCAGTTTCCTCATCTGTAAAACAGCAAGAATGATGAATAATAACACTTACCTCCCAGGGTTCTTATGAGGATAAAATGACTTAATATTTGTAAAGTGCTTTGCAAACCTTGAAGTGCTATATGAATGCTACCTGTTCTTATTATTCTGCTGATTGCCAGCATCAAGAGAACAACCTGAAGTACTCATAAGTTGGGTAGCTATATGTAATTGCTCCTCCGGCGCTATAAGCCCTCTTCAGCACACACATAGCTGCCTAACTTTTAAGTTGGTTGATTGGTACATGTGAGGTATGGTTCACTGGACCGTAAGACCATAGATTTAGATGTGGACAAAACTGGAGAGGCCACCTGATTTTACAGATGAAGAAACTGAGTGCCACAAAGCTTGTCACTTTGGCCAAGGTGACTTAGGTAGTAAGTATCAGAGCTGGGGTTTGAACCCAGGTCGTCGTCTGATCAAATGATCTCACCCCCACTATATTCTATATAAGATACCTTCTAAAACCATTCAGAAACTTTGAGAAAAAAATAGAGAAAACAATGTCAGGTGTCAGTCTCAAAAATTCAGTTCAATAAACATTTATCAAGCACTACATATATTAAGCACTATAGATGAGACACTACAATGGATACAAGGTATAGAAAGACACACATGAAATAGGACCTCAAGGAGCTTACATTCTACTGAGGGGAGGGAGAATGCTACATGTAGTATATTTAAATCTGTAAACGTTAGTCTTCTTTCCTCAAATGCCTCATCAGGAAGTTGAGGTTACCAGAGTTCTTGAAGGTTATTCCAGTGGAGAACAATCTCTTTGCATATCCTAAAAAGCTAAAAAAGCTCCAAGTAAAGGCTGAGCAACAGATTGTATGTCTGACATCTGAGAATCAGCCTAAGTTAATTTGGAGAGACACATCACCAATTTCACAATGGAGTGATTTTTTTTCTTCTGCCACACCAACTTTCAAAAGTCATCTACCAACTTGTAGAGGGGTTGTGGCATTTGCCACATGGAACAAATTTATTGATGCTTGACATTCTGACATTATTCATTTAATACAATATTAATCAGTCTTGAGTAAAATTATCTGCTGATTCCAACATGTTGTATAACTTTATATATACATACATATATAGAACTGGAAAATGAACCTTCAATTGGTAAGAGAGAACTAGGATCAATATCTCTTACCATTAGAGTCACGTGTATATCCTATCATCCTATTTTAGAAATAATGCTGTTCTGCTAACGTAAGATCAGTGTGGTCCCTTCTAACATCCAGATTATTTTCTGTTATACTCACACATAAACATTAGTGACTTGAAAACCATCCAAGCATTTCTTGATTGTCTATTGCACATAACACCAGTCACTGTGCCCTCTCACAGAAAATTTCTGCCTCCTATTTATCACCAAACTTGTCATGTGGCTAGTTTTTGATAAACTTCAAAATCAGACATCTGAATCTCATAATATAAGTGAAATCTAGCAGTTAACTCAACAAGTATTGATTAGGCACCTACTAGATACCAGGCAGGCTATTAGATCAGAGGACTACAAACATAGCCTGTAGAACAAACTGGATCAGCTGTTTGTTTTTGTTCAGGAGAACTAAGAATGGTTTTTACATTTTTAAATTAAGTTTATCATAAACAGGCAGCTAAACTGAAGTTTGCCAGCCCCTGTGCTAGATGCTGGGGTTACAAAGACAAAAATGAAATAATACTTTCCTTCAAAGAGCTTTTCTTGAAGGCAGGAGAAGACATCTCTACATATATAAGTACATACAGTAAATAGCAGAACCAGCTTTCACATCCAGATTCTCACAATGCGTATAATGTCTTTTGTCCTACTCTGTCACCTTATCTTTCTTTGCTCAATAGTTGGTATCCATATGGATACTGACATAGTGGTATTTAGAATTTGACTGACTTTGCTCAGATAACAAATAATGCTAAGAGCTCAATCAGGTTTGTTCAAAAATACCCAGTATCCTTTTAACGTCAGTAAAATAAACATGTCAAAGAAATTCAAAGAAATTTAAATTAATAAATTCATGACAATTAACTCCAGACCACTTTAGAAATGGGGTTGGGGTGAGGGATGAATTGGTAAGAGAATTTTTCAGGATCTTTAAATGACACATGAGGATAGCTGCCAGTCAGATGTATTGAACAGCTTTAGTTGCAGCTCTGCCTCAGCGAGCAAAGCTGTAATAAAATAATAGTGGGGAATGCAGAGATTCTACCAGGTTATGAAAACAAAAGGTATACTATTAAACACATACACAGACACACACAGAAGAATAGGAACTAACAAAAAAAAAAAAAAAAGCAATCAGTCCTAGAGAGGAAGTGCTACTGAGCAAAAAAATAAAGATTAACTTCCTCACCTATTTGAAGATCCGGTTAGCCAAATTGTGGCATTTGAAAATTACCATGATCTGACATCCTAACAAAGGCATTGATGTACGTATAGTTACTAGTATGTGCTCTGATGCCTTTCCCTTTGTCTCAATGTTCTTCAAGTGCCTGCCTGATAATCCGCACCCTTTATCGCCTCAAAGATCTCTTAAGGTCTAAAGAAATGAAATCCTTAGAGGTATCATTGAGAGGTGTAAGATATGCAAGAGTGAATTCCAAGCTTCAAGGAGCTTAGTACAGTCTCCTTCTTGACTTGGGAAGGGAGAAAACGAACGGCTGGCTCTTTCTATCTCTTTTTGGCCCACCTGGCAAAGCTGCTGCCCAGCAGGGCCTTGGCTTAACTCCTGGCTCTGACAGCATGATGGTTGCAATTGATGAGGTTGGTCACTGGAAGGGGGACTTCCTAATTAGTGGTCTACTGTGGCGCCTGACCACTAGTTGAATGTCACATTATAAGAAGACATGACTTGGCAGCACTAACCCTCAAGTGAGGATAGGAGAACATGGTGAGTCTGTCTGCCCATCAACTCTCTGGGTGATACAATAGAAGGGTAGCAAGATGTGGATTTATCACAGGTCCTGTGTTAAAAAAAAAAAATCAAGCATTATCTATAGCCTGTGGTGATATTACCTTCCACTGTGCCCCCATCAGAACTAAACCTAGCTAGTTAAGATCTATCCTTGCAAACATCCAATAGATAAAAGTTGTCGGCCACTTAGCTGGGTCAAACTACTTGCATGAGTTTCCTGAATCATAGTGTCAAGAATCCTCACAGAAAAGAATTTTACTTTGCCATGAGAAAGAAAAGTCTTTAATAATATACAAGCTCCTTGGCTTGGCATTAAAAGCTTTTTTATAATCTGTCTCCAGTCTACTTTTCCAAATGTATTTCTTTTATTTTTTTTTTCAATTAAGAAGCATTTGTTTTCTTTTGCCTCCCAATTGAGAGAGAGAAAGTGAAAGAGAAAGAGAGAAAAAAGGAAAGGAGGGAGGGAGGTGGGGATGGAGGAAGGAAAAGAGGAAGATAGGAAAGAAAAGAAAAGAAAAGAAAAAACCTTACGAATTACACGCAAGGTAAAGTGAAACACACTCCCTCATCAGCCATGTTCAAAATTGTGTCTCAATCTTCATGTTGGGTCTATCACCTCTCTGTCCGGGGATAACTTGCTTGCTCCATCTTTAGGTTTGTCATTAGACAAACATTTAGAATTGTGCTTTGTCATTGCATTGACCAGAGTTCTGCAGTCTTTCAGTTATTTCTCTTTATAGTATTGTTGCTACTGTATTATTTATTCTCCTGGTCCTGCTCACTTCACTCTGCATCAGTTCATATAGATCTTCCCAATTTTCTCTGAAACCATTAATGTCATCATTTCTTATGACACAGAAGTATTCCATTACATTTGTTTAACATAAATTGTTTAGCCATTCCACAATAGATGGGCAACCCCTTAGTTCTCAGGTTTTTGTTACTAAAAAAAAAAAAAAAAAGAACTGCTTAAAAAATACATATATTTATGTGGGTCCTTTTGACCACTTTGGGTATATGCCTAGTCCAATTTTATTTAGCATTATCCTCCTTCACTCCCTCAATTAACTCTGTCTTCAGCTTCGGTTTTTAGCATCCTTACCTTCCTTCAAGACTCACTTTGGATGGCTACTCCTAAACAAGGCTTTTCCTGACCCCCAACACTTATCTGTATCCCCTCTCCCAAATGCTTTGGATTTACTTTGTATATATCATATATTTACTTATCCGTGTAAATGTTGTTTTCCCCAATCAAATGCAAGCTCTTTGGGGGTGGGGAATGTTCATTTTCATCTTAATGCTCCTAGAACCTGGAACAGTGCCTGATACATAGTTAATGCTTAGTAAATATTTGTTGAATGAAAGGATCTAGTCAATACTTTAATTTCACATATAAAGAAACTGAGGCCCAGTGAGGTAATGTTTTCTATCCAAGGTACCAAGGCTACCAAGGGGCAGAGCCTCATTAACTTTGTTAATGTCTGAGAGAAGAGGCAGGTCCTAAGATTAGAACTTAGAGAAGTTCTAGTTCAACTACCCCATTTTATACATAAGTAACCAAAGACCCAAAAAAAATAATGACTGCTCAGGATAACATAGAAAGTAAGTGACAGACTCAATATTAAAACCCAGGTCCCTTGACTCTAAATCCAGTGTTCCTTTGATACTACATCATTTGAACTGTTGCACATCTCAGGATTCTCAGGTTCTGTCTGCACTTTCTGGGTCCACAATGGTAATGCATGGCAACCGGGGCCTGGGATGGGGTAAATGGCTAATGTGTTGTCACCATAAAAGAATTTAGTAGATACTGTGTAAATCAAACTATCCTTTAATAGAGCATATGCTATCTCCTCCACAGTGTTTTCTTCTGAGTGACTCTATAGTGGAGGGCATTTGCAAAGTCATGGAATAGAGATAAATGTATGAAAAGACCAGGGAAAAGCTAGTCCAGTTTCTCTAGATTTTGAATCCGTGAAAGGGAGTCCTAATGGAATAAGGCTAGAAAGGTAGGTTAGAGTCATGATGTGAAAGGTTCAAAATGCCAGGTTAATGCAGGATTGTATCCAAAAGCCAATAGCAAACAAGTATAGTTTCCTTTTTTTTTTAATTAGGGAAATGATGAGATGAGATTTGTGCAACAGGTTACTTTGGCAGGAGTGGAATGAATTGGAGAGAGAAAAGACCCAAGGCAAGGAGACAAGTGAGGAGACTATGTATCACAAAAAAAACAAAAAAAAAAAAATCCAGGCAAGAGGTAATAAAGACCTCAATCAGAGGAGTGGCAATGGAAATAGAAAGTCTGAGACAAGTCAAATAAAAAAAAATATTAAGCACCTACTAAACACTGGGAGTATAAATCTAAGAACTCAAAGGGTGCATATTATAATGAAAGAAAACAGCTATATACTGAAAGGGAGATATGGGGAGAAGAAGATACAGTCCAAAATGTCAGGAGTGAGGCATATGGAGGAATGAAGTCATGACTGGCTTGGGTATTTTCCATAAAATGGAAAATCCAGGAGGAACCGGCCAATCAGAGGAATGGGCTATATGAGCAGAGTATACTTTAGGTGTGACAAGTCCAGAACTTACAATGCAAGGAGATTTTTGTGGCATGATAGAGAAAATCTGGAGAGTTAGCAGTATCACTTGGAGAAGAATGAAGACATGGCTGGTCTGGGAACTTTGCTTAAAATAAAGAATCTGAAAAAGAAATGACCAATCAGAGGAAGGAGTTGCAGAGGCAGAGTATAGATTGGTAAACTGGTACATTGGAGAGCAATTTCAGGTTAGTGGTGGGCTCAGAAGTCAAATTGTTGAGAAAGTTGAGGGTAGCAAATAGTTAATTCTTTCTAGGAATTTGGTAGTGAAAGACAGAGGAGATATGGGATGATAAATTCAGGTGATGGCAGCATCAAATAAAACCTTTTTAAGGATGGAGTAGACCTAAGAAAGTCTGTTTGCAAGCAGTGAGGAAAGAGCCCAGATAAAGGGAGAGAATAAAGGTGATGTGAATAGGGAAAGTTGATAGGAAACAAATAGAGGGTACTCCTTGCCTTTTCAAGGAGACAAGATGCCTCTTCCTATGAGACAGGAGTAAAGGAGGAAAGGATGGGTGAGGATGTAGAGGAGTTTTGAGATGGAGAATAGTGATGAAAAAGTTTAGGATGAAAGGTCCTGATGTTCTTAGTCAAGTAGAAGGTAAGGATTTTGCTCAGGGGAAAAGGGTACAAGAAGGGAACAAGACTGAAGGTTTGAAATATCAGTTGTAGAGAGTAGAATCTGATAGGCCATCAAAGAACAAAATGATTACTATGCAATAGTGAGGGATCAGATGAGGTTAGATAATGTGAATTTCTAGTGGACTTGGAACATAGAGTTAAGCAACTTATTCCATCAGTGTCCTGTACCTCATCAATATAAGCACAAAAGGTGGATTATTAGAAATAGTTTGAGGTTGTAAACAGATGGGATGAACCACAGTAAGACAAGAAGGCAAAAGAATTCAGGAAGGATCACAAAGCAAAGATGAATTATTTAAATATAGAGAAAAGACTGTGAACTATTTTTTCAAAAATTTCTCTATCTTCTGCTTTTGCATCACTTTCATCTTTGAAGATATCCCTCCCTACTCCCCATTTACAAGCTATCCCTTGTAATAAAGAGCAAAATAACAACAAAAAAGAGTTTAAAATGTAATTACAGAAAACCAATCAACACTTTAACTGTCTGAAAGTATATGCAATATTCTGCAGCTGTAGTTTCCTGCTTCTGTGAAGAAAGGAAGAAGCCCCATTTTCTCAGTTCTTCCCAAGGACAACCTTCTATGTTGTTTGCAATTGCATAGTATTTAATTATTCATTTTTTTCTTTCCCCTTACATTGTTTTAATTATTGTGAATATTGTTTTCCTAGTCTTGCTTACTTGTCTTTGCAAATGAAAGGTGTTATAGAGGTAGAAGTGACAGAGCATGCTAACTTATTGGATTTGGTGGTAAAGGGAAGAGTTAAAGACAACTACGAAGTTTAAAGCTTAGATACCTGGCAGAATAGTGCCATCAAAGAAGAATTACAATTGGAAGGGACTTCAGAGGACATCTAGTTCAATTGTATGAGGATCCTATATATGACAAGGCCTGTATAAGGTCAGTTAATATGTATCTAAAGCTCTCCAGTGAAAGAGAATATTCTAATTTCCAAGTTTCCCATTCCATTTTCCACTTTTATATAGCTCTTCTCATTAGGCAGTTTTTTGTTTGTTTGTTTGTTTTTGGTAAGTCAAGCCTAAATCCTCTCTGAAACTTCTTCCAGTTGTTCCTAGTTCCATCATCTGGGGCCAAGTAGAATTTTGTTGTTGTTTAGTCATTCAGTCATGTCCAATTCTTCATGATCTTATGGATCATAGCACACCAGGCCTTTCTATCTTCCACTGTCTCTCAAAGTCTGTCCAAGTCCCTGTTTGTTGTTTCTGTGACACTGTCTCTCCATCCATCTCATCCTCTGTTGTCCCCTTTTCCTTTCTCCTTGAATCTTTCCCAGCATCAGGATCTTTTTTCCAATGAGTCCTGTCTTATCATTATGTGGTCAAAGTATTTAACCTTCAGCTTCAATATTTGACCTTCCAATGAATAGCCTGAATTAATTTCTTTAAGTATTGACTGATTTGATCTCCTTGCTGTCCAAGGGATTTTTAGAAGTCTTCTCCAGCACCACAATTTAAAAACATCAATTCTGCAGCACTCAGCTTTCCTTATAGTCCAATTCTCACAGTCATACATTGCTACTGGAAAAACTATAGCTTTGACTATATAGACCTTTGTCAGCAAGGTGATGTCTCTACTTTTTAGTGTGCTGTCCAGATTTTCTATAGCTTTCCTCCCAAGAAGCAAGCATCTTTCAATTTCATGGCTACAGTCACTGTCTGCAGTGATCTTTGAGCTCAAGAATATAAAAACTGACACAGCTTCCATTTCTTCTCTCTCTTTTTGCCAGGAAGTGATGGGGCTAGTTGCCAAGATCTTGGGTTAAACTTAAAGCCAGCTTTTACACTCTCCTCTCTCACCCTCATCAAGAGGCTTCTTAAATCCTCTTCATTTTCTACCATCAGAATGGTATCATCTGCATATCTGAGATTGTTAATATTTCTCCCAGCAACCTTAATTCTGGCTTTTGATTCACCCAGCCTGGCAATTTGCATGATATACTCTGCATGTAAGTTAAATAAATAAGGTGAAAATATACAGCCTTGCTGTATTTCTTTTCCGATCTTAAACCAATCAGTTGTTCCATGTTCGATTCTATCTGTAGCTTCTTGGCCTGCATACAGGTTTCTCAGGAGACAAAATGATCTGGTACTTCCATCTCTTTGAGGACTTACCACATTTTATTGTGATACACACAGTCAAAAGCTTTAGTGAATTACTCTAATCCTTTTTTCCATATGAAAGCCATTCTTGAAGACAACTTTCATTATCCTTCCAGCCTCCCTCACTCCCACCATTCTCTTCTTCTAGTTAAACACTTCTATTTCTTTCAGTTGATTCTTGTATGACATGGTCTCCAAACCCCTCACCAAGCCGGTCATTCTCTTCTGGTTAAAATGTGCTCCCCAGAACTGAGCATGTTACTCCAGATGTAGAATACAAAGAAGAGTACACAGCAAAACAATGTCCTTCCTTGTTCTGGGCTTTTCAGAAAGCAATCTCAAAAAGCATTAACTTTTTTTCACTGCCATGGCATGTTATTGATTCATATTGAGTTTGGAGTTCACTATAACACTCAGATTGTTTTCATCTGTGACATTGACTACTCTCGTCCTCATTACCCAAAGGGAGAAACAGGGTGCCTCTGTGTTAGGCAAACTGATCATGCTCCAAAACTCCATTACACACAGAAACTATTATCTAGCCACACTTCTTCCATTCTATATTTATGCAATTAGCTTCTTACATTAAATTGAGAACTTTTTGCTTATTCCTCTTAAATTTCATCTTATTAAATCCAGTTTATCTTTTAAGGCTATTTGGATCCTTTTGGATACTGCTCAATCTAGGAAGATTCCCCAGGGCACACTACTAAAAACCATTCTGTAGTTTGGTTCCTACACATTAACCACTACTCTTTGAAGAGCCAGCATTCTCCTCATCTAAGTTGGTCTAAGAGAGAGAGAGAGAGAGAGAGAGAGAGAGAGCGAGAGAGAGAGAGAGAATGAAGATGGCTTAGCACTGTGTATTTTTTAATTGATGTCTTTTTCTTTTTTTAACATCATATTAATTTCTGAATATACCCCTCCCCTGGGATCAGCAAGGTGGTACAGTGGTTAGAGCTCTGGGCCTGGAGTCAGGAAGACCTGAGTTCAAATTTGGTGTCAGACAATTACTAGCTGTGTGATCTGGGGCAATTCACTTAATTTCTGTTGGCCTCAATTTCCTCAGCCATAAAATAGGAATAATAATAGCATCTACCCCCTAGGGTTGTTGTGAGGATATGATGAGACAACGTACTTAGCACAATGCCTGGAACATAGTAACCACTATATAAATTTTAGCTGTTATTGTTAGTTATTTTATATTTAATCTGTATATCCTTATATGTGTACCTGTAGTCTCCTCACAATAGAATGTAAGCTTCTTGAAATCAGAAACAATCTAATTTTCACTTTCGTATTCCAAATGCCTGTCACAGTGCCTGGACCTTCCCAAATGTTTAATAAATACTGACTGAATGATTGATTTGAAGACTATTAAGTGAAATGTCAGAGTTTACTTAATTTACATTTCTTTTTTTAGTAGTGATTTGCAATAATCTTCCATATGATTTTTAGCGATCTGTAATCCTTTTGAAAATTATCCATATCCTTTTAACACATTCATTGAAGAAAGGCTATTAGTTTTATATATAATATTTGTTTAAACTTCCTTATATGTCTTGTCTATTAGACCTGTTAATCAGAGACATTTGATATCTTCCCAACTGGCATTTTCCCTTCTTATAATAGCTTCATTGATGTTATTCCTGCCACAGTTTTCAATTTCATGTCATCAAAATGGTCTGTTTTATCTTTTGTGATCTCCTCTACCCTTTATTTGGTTAAGAAGCCTCTTTCTAGCAAGAGTTGTGAAAGATAACTCCTTGCATTTTCTTTTTTTAAATATATTTTATTTTTTTGATCAGCAAAAATCTGCATCATCTCACTCCCACCTCAATCTTCTCCTTCAACTGGAAATGAAACAGGGAAGTAAACATTAAAAATACATAATCAAACAAAGCAAATTTCCACATTGTCCATGTCCCAAAAAATCTCATTCTTCACTCTGAGTCCTTTACCTCTCTATCAGAAAGTGGTTAGCATGTTTCACCATTAGTTCTATGGAATTTAGTCATTACTACAATCAGTGTTCTTAATTCTTTCAAAGTTGTTTGTCTATCATAACACTGACATTGTATAAATTGTCCTCCTGGTTCTTCTGCTCACTTCATTATGTATCAATTCATATGAATCTTCTCAAGTTTCTCTGAAACATCTCCTTTGTCATTGTTTTTTATTTGCTTGTTTTTTGGTGAGACAATTGGGATTAAGTGAATTGCCCAGTCACACAGCTAGTGAATGTTATGTGTCTGAGACCCGATTTGAACTCAGATGCTGAAACCAGGGCCGGTGTTCTATCCACTGCGCCACCTAGCTGCCCCTTTTATCATTGTTTTTTACAATACAATTGTACTCTATCACATTTATATGCCATAACTTACTCAGTTGTTCTCCAATTTATGGACATTTCCTCAAATTCCCATCCTTTTCCACCTCAAAAAGAACTATAAATATTTTATATATGCTTTGAGTTTGTTTTGCTTAGAAGTAACCCCTCTCTTAATACACCTTTTCTCCAATTCTCCCTTCTCCCCTGCCCTCTTTCCCTCACATTTCTCTGTTGATTGTATTCCTGAGAATTGAATGTATAGCTGTACCTAACCCTGTACATCTTTGTGTGTGTGTGTGTGTGTGTGTGTGTGTATGTGTGTGTGTGTGTACATATTCTTTCCTTTGACCATTAAGGCATAATAGAACCACTCCTAGGCCTTTTCTAAAAAGACTGACTCTTTGATCCTTGATGACAATAGGGTTCAGAGGGAACATGGTATCATTCTATATAAGCAAGTTATCCTTGTTTAATCCTTCATCATTATTTGTGTTTTCCTGTTTTTATATTTCTCTTAACTCCTGTGTTTGAATTTCAAAGTTTCTGCATAGCTCTAGTCTTTTCTTCAGGAATGTTTGGAAGTCCTCTATTTCATTTAAGACTCATATTTATTCCAGTAGTATTACACCCAGTTTTGCTAGGTAAATTATTCTTGATTGTAAGCCTATATCCTTTGCCTTCTGGTATATATTGTATTCCGAGATCTATACACCTTTATAGTAGTGGCTAACAAATCATGTATAAGCCTCACTGTGGCTCCTTAGGACTTGAATTCTTTCTTTCTTGCTATTTGTGGCATTTTTTCCTTTCAACTGGAAGTTCTGGATTTTGGCTATAATGTTCCTGGGAGTTTTCATTTGAGGATTTCTTTCAGAAGGTGACTGGTGGGTTCTTTCAATTTCCATTTTACCCTCCAGTTCTAAGAGACCTGGGTAGTTTTCTTTTAAGATTTCTTGAAATATGATATCTAGGCTCTTTTTGGGGGGAAGTTGGGAGAGGGAAGGCTTTCAGGTTGTCTGAAGATTCTTAATTTTTTTCACCTTCATCTCTTTTCCAGATGAGTTGTTTTTGCTATGAGATATCTTTCATTTTTTTCTGGTTTTCATTTTCCTCTATTTTTCAAAATTTTCTTATCTTCTTTTCTTTCCTTATGTTTCCACTGCCCCTTTATTTTTATTCAACATCCCCCAATTGCATCTGAAGCTACTACCACTCCCCTGGATCATTCCAGCACCCCCCAGGTGGTAGTATCACCCACTTTGGGAACCTATGCTCCAGACCAAAGTCTAATTGCTGACCCCCCACCCCCCCCAGTCTGAGCTCTGCCAGTTCCTAATACAGGTAGACTGCTGCTGGATTCAGACATTAACAGCCATCTGGGAAGTTCTGCTGGTTCAGGTTGAACAAAGTATTGGCTCCCTTTTAGTCTGGATTCCCTGACCTGGTTACCACTTTGCAGACTTCAAATTAGGCTAGAATTGGAACTGAGACCTCACTCCACTCCTAGAACCCTAGCCACACAGTTGCTGTTTGCTTCTGAACTTGTCCCTATCTCAGTACAATGCCTCGGCTCTGTGGCCATTCTCTAACCTAGAATGCCACCCCTGGTCACAGGTTCTGTCCTCAGACTACCCTGAATCTGTGAGACAGACCTAGGTAGTAACAAACCATGCCAGTTGTGTTACCCCAGTATGGGTTTGTGATCTCCTGTTATCCTAGTGTGCAGACTTTCCTTGCACACTGGATTGCTCCAGGGCTCTTGTGCCCAAACCTCATCCCTATTATCCATACATTTTTTCTGTCTCTTCCTATGTTGACTTGGGCTGGAAACATGACTCACCATAACTTTTCCTTGTATTTCCCCATCAGGATTCAATCTAATGTATTTTCTAGACCTGTTTGAAGGTGGGTTTTTTGGGGGGTGGTGCTCTTCACTCTACTTCTTCATCTTGCTTTGCCATTTTGTCTTTACTTTGTTCCCTTCACCTTTAATAGATAGATAGACAGAGAGAGAGAGAAATATATCAGATATACTGTATATAGAATAAGATCTTATTCTAAACTTTTTTTCTTTTTTAACCAAACTGATTTAATGCACAGGATGTGATAGACAAGCTCAGAATTAGCCAGGTGGGAAATTCTTCTGTTCAGAAACGAAACAGCACAATTATGAAACTGAATCAAGAGAATCCCACCCTAGCCTACACCAAGGTCAACCCCTAAACTTTTCCCAGGGACAGACATCAACCTGTAGCAGTTCTAAGACTGTACTCTCTTTAAGTAGCACTTGACATTCCCCTTCAATGGTGGACTATTGGCTTAATGACATTCCAGGCAATCATACCTGAGATCAAAATGTAGAACAGCATCAATTATACTCCCACAAGATTTTACCTCAAATCGCAACATTTCACTAATCACAGCTTAGGGCTAGGTTATTATTTTTTTTCTTTTCAAGTTGCAATATATATAGTTAACAATGAACACATAAAAAAAAACATCTTATTTGTCCTTTATTTATAAATAAGAATAACCACATTCTAGAATTTATACATACAGTGAACACATGATAGTTGACTCAAAGATGTGACTTCAATTCAGACTGTTTATTAACAGATACAGTTCCATAATTTTCATAATTGATGTCCAAATAACCTACCAGATAAAACTCATTTTTTGCTATAAGCAGACTCATAAATATGCTCAGTGTGGCTAGAAGGTGGTCTGAGATTCTCAAACTACAGTACTTTAAAATTTTATCACACTCTGTCATCAGGGCTTATAAGATCATATGACCTTGTCCAGGCAGAAAGTCTCAAGGAACTTCACAGATAAGGATAACTTGAAGAGAGTTTTAGTACTCTTTCTTTCAACAGTAAGTTTTTACTACTGCTGCTGCTGCTACTACTACTATTACTACTCATTTTAAAGCAAATATAGCCCATTAAACATTTAGCAGTTTGATCACATTCTTTTAATAGCTCAATTCATAATCTAACGGTATCCAATTGTGTCTGACTCTTCATGACCCCATTTGGGGTTTTCTTGGCAAAGATACTGGAATGGTTTGTCTTTTCCTTTTACAGCTCATTTTACAGATGAAGAAACTGAGGTAAACAGGGTTAAGTGACTTGCCCAGGGTCACACAGCAAGTAAGTATCTAAGGTTGGTTTTGAATTCATGAAAATGGGTCTTCCTGACTCCAGGCCTGGCACTCTATCCACTGTGCCACCTAGTTGCCCCAGGGCAATAAGAACTTCCCTTAGGGGATGTCCATTGACTTACTGGAGCTGGACCCCATGGTACTGTCATCAGGGAACCACTCACTTCTAAGGAGGTAACTGTCTGGACATGGTTTGGGGGGATGTGGAAGTCTGGAGAAGGATGGTCCTTCACTGAGGAAATCCATTGGCAGAAATCTTATCAGAATACCCTAGGGTGTTCCTTCAACAAAAGTCTGGTTATCACATGGAAATTCACAGTCTCAGTCCCTTCATGGTTGCCTTAACTGTTACAGTGGAATAAGGAAACTAGTAGCAACATCCAAACAACACTTTACTTAGCAATGCATGCAGTTACAGAAACAAGCCAGGTCCAAGGCTCTCAGTAGCCAAGGACAATGACCATTGGTTTCAACACAATTAATATACGTATGGGAGGGAGTGAAAAACAAGAAAAATGGGATATAAGGATTGAAACACCTGGTTTCTTATTGGTGGAGGGGATTGAGAGGCACTAAAGTGAGAGGTAGAGGGATAGTCTAGTCACATTCCTTAAGTCAAGTGATCTTTGGGAAAGAGAGTAATCTTGTGACTTCTCCAAAATCAGGTTACATAGCAGCTGAAACTTAGCTTCACAACATGGTGGATAAAGGCAAGATGGAGTCACTAAATGCTATTTTTGATGTAACTGAAGGGACTTTAGAGTTTATAAAGGTCAGCCTTTCATTTTGCATAGAAAGAAATTGAGGCTTATATTAGGTTGTGACTTGCCCAGATTCCTTTACTTCCAGTGTTGTTTTCACTGCACTGCGCTACTTGGATTCCAAGAGTGGAGCCAGATTACTTTGAAACAGTGCTTAAGTTACTCCCCATTTCTAAATTAAACCCCTAGAATAACTAGTATGGAAGAATCAGTGCTTGAATCTAGGGGGCTGACAGGTAAACAGTAATTTAATTTGGTACTGGTTAAATAAAATAGAGTGATTGGTCTGTGGAACAGCAAACTGACCTAGTAGCCTGGTGTTGGATAAATACAAAGCCTCCAGTTACTGGCATAAGGATTCACTATTTGGTTAAAAAAAGTTATTTGGAAAACTGAACAGCAATATGGTAGGTGTGCACCACCCACGTGTAGAGGTGCTTCCTCCCTACAGTAATCCTTGAACTCTCTCCTACACTGGGCCACCATTCTGAGTGTCCTGTGATTGTTACTTTTTTCTCCAGGGGCCCCAGATTATTGGCCATGTTGAGAGAGCTTGAGTAATACTTGGTAGAGGACTTGAGAATTCCATCTTCCACCTGTCTCTCTTTGCCCAGGCTGGAATGCCTGGAATCCTGTACCCGGAATGCATTTTCTCCTCACTTCTGCATCCTGTCTCCAAGCATATCTGTACCTAGAGAAGACTGTTTCAAGGTCAAGCTGTTCCCAGTTCGTACTGGTTCATGAGTTTATTATTAAATTTTCACTGTGAGCATTTACACTTCAGAAATAAGCAAATGCTATAAATCAAGCTTTGTTGATTGCTAGATTTAAGGAATGTAGTGTAGAAAAGGTTAATAATGCAGATTAAATTTTAAAATGTTCCCTGCCTTTTTGAAAAGCCAATTGTTAAATATTCCCCAGTATATCATAGACTATTCCTTATCCCGATAGATAACACCCCTACCCTAGCTGAACAGCCCCAGGCCCAAGAATTCCTGGTAACCATTTTGAAATTAAGGAACCTTTTCATATTTATATTGTCTCTTTCCTACTCATGTATTAAATGATGCCCTAGTGCCAGAAGTAGTTAATGGAGTTTCCAAAGGCACCTAACTAACCCCTCCCCAATGTGTCTTGGCACAGAGGAGAACTGGCTCTATGTAATAACTACCCCCTCCCTTTTCCCAGAGATATTCAGTAAGTCAGATAAACTGAACACATATGGACCAGAGATAAGAGATCATCCATCAGTGTTTTGGTGTTAAGAGTTTCATAAAATCCTTGAGAACTTTTTTTTTTGAAGCCTTCATTTTCAAAAAAGTTCTTTGAATTTTTTAGAACATTTCAATCATTGTTTTTCAAGGGAAATTTTAGTAATTTTTTTTCCAACTGAATGGAAGACTTCTAGGCAAACAACAAAGAATTTTTTCTTTTGAAAGTAATTCATGTCCTGCTTCTAGGATTGCCAGGGGATTTGAATAAAAAAAAAAAATTAAACCAAGCTGGCAATCAGAGCAAGTGCTACACTGGAGACAAACTGAGCTCTTGGGTTCAGAAATTTTATGCCTCCCTTCTAAACTTGAAGCCCAAAAATTCTGAGTGGGTTCTGAAGTTGACAAAGGTGTTTATGTTGCCTAATACTGCTTTTCTAGGAATAATTTATCTACTCTGTTGCTTTTTATCTACTCTGTTGCTTTTTTAGTATGCTTTACATATATATGTATGTGTGTTGACACATCTTAAAAGTATTCTAAGGAGAGGTAATATATCATAGTGGAGCTGGCTAAAGGGTTAGGAAGACTTCTGTCAAATACTACCACTGCTACAATACTGGCTGCATGACCTTGGACAAGTCACTTAACCACTCAATGCCTTAAGAAACTTTAAAGATTATGTGGCCAAAGGATTTCTTATCTGCTTTGGTAGAGTTCTCTTACCACAAGTTCTTTATGCCAACGGAATCACAATTCCAACCTCCCATCCACCCACCAGAAAAAAAAAAAAAAGGATTCTTAAATCTTTCTTATATCGTATCTTGTTAAAATATTTGGAAATGAAATAAACTACACATTTGGTCCCATGGTCCCAGGTCTGCTACTAAATAGCTTCATGACCCTAAATAAGTCACTTCCCCATTTGAGTTCTTAATTTTCTCTCTTTTAACTGGGGACAATAATACTATATTATCTATTTCACAAAGGCTATTAACAGGATCAAGCGAGATAAGAAAGTAATTAAAAAGAAAGTAGATTAAAGTGTTGAATAAATATACAGCACTTGAATACATTTTTAAAGATAAGGGTAGAAAAACCACTAATGTCATTATTTCGTAAAATTGAATGACTATATAACTCTATGGGGGAGGAGTTGTTGGAGAAGTCCTAAGAAAGATTTCCACCAAGTACAAGGTTCTGCTACTATACAAATAATATTATCACTATCCCTTTGGCTCTACCTTGGTCATGCTCCAATCAGGCCTAGTCAAAAAATCCATCAGTTCATAAGCATTTATTATGTTCAAGTTACTGTGAAACATTGAGGATACAAAGTCAAAAATTAAACAATCTGCCCTCAAGGAGTTTGCATTACATCATGGGAAATAATATATATATGTTGCTGATGTTGTTTGGTCATTTCAGTCATGTTCAACTCTTTGTGACCCAATTTGGGGTTTTCTTGACAAAAACACTGGAGTGGTTTTCCATTTCCTTCTCCAGCTCATTTTACAGATGAGGAACTAAGGCAAACAGGGTTAAGTGACTTGCCCTGAATCACACAGCTAGCAAGTATCTGAGGCTAAATTTGAACTCAGAAGATGAGTCTTTCCTGATTCCAAGCCCAGTGGTCTATCCACCGTACCACCTAGCTGCCTTACATACATCTATTTTGTTGTTCAGTCATTTTTCAGCTATGTCTGACTCTTTGTAACCCCATTTGGGGTTTTCTTGGTAAATATACTAGAGTGGTTTACCATTTCCTTATCCATCTCATTTTACAAATGACAAAACTGAAGCAAATATAGTAAAGTGACTTGCCCAGGATCACAAAGGTAGTAAGTATCTGAGGCCAGACCTGAACTCTTAAAGATAAAAACTTCCTGATTTCTAGCCCAGTGCTCTATCCACTGCACCATCTAGCTGCCCCACATACATATATATTTATATATAAATGTAGGGGCAACTATGTGGTAGATAGAATGCCTAGCCTGAAGTCAAAAAGACCAAGTTCAAATCCAGTTTCAGATACTTACTATTTGTTTGACTCTAGGCAAGTCACTTAACATCTATTTGCCTCATAATAGTACCTATCTTCTAGAAGTATTGCAAGGATCAAATGAGATAATAATTGCAAAGCACTTAACAGTGCCTGGCACATAGTAAATCCTATATAAATGTTAGCTATTTATATAATGCTAATTATGTGCTAAGCTAATATTTGCAAATATTATCTCATTTGATCTTCTAAATAATCCTGGGAGGTAGGTACTTTTATTTTTCGATTTTACAGTTGAGGAAACTCAGCCAAACAGAGGTTAAGTGACCTACACAGGGGTATGTTACTGTGTCCAAGGTTGGAGTTGAACTCAAGTACTCTTCACTCCAAGGCTGCTGTTTTATTCACTACAACAGCTAGCCTCCTGTAAGTGTAAGCTATTGTTTTGATTATTAAAATAAATAGAAGGTAAGTTTGGGTAAAGGCAGCACTAGCAGTTGGGGAGATCAGAAAAGGCTTCATGTAGTAGGTGGTATCTGAGTTAAGCTAAATTAAGGAAACTTGGTTTTTAGAGGGGTAGAAGGTCCAAAGGATGGCCTGTACAGAGACAGGAGGTGGGGTGACTGCATGAGGAATCGCAAGAAGGTCAGTGTGGCCATACTAAAGAGTGAATGAAGGAGAGTCATAAATAATACAACCAAAAAAAAAAATAGGTAGGCTAAAGCCAGTATATAAAGGACTTTAAATGCTAAACAAATGAGTTTTTATTTTATGCTGGAAATAGTAGGGAACCAGTGGAATTTCTGGAAGAGCAGAGTGACCTGATGAGAAATGTGCCTTCTGAATATCATTTTGACAGTTATGTGGAAGACAAATTGGAACAGGGAAAGATCTGAGGCAGGATTACAATTAGGAGACAAGGTGAGAGTCCAGGTGAGAGGTGACAATGGCTTGAACTAAGATAGTAGCATATAAATGGGGAGATGGTACAAATGAGAGATGTTGTGGAGACAGGAATGACAAGACTGGGCAACTGATATATGAGGTGAAGCAGAATGAAGAATCCAAGGGGACTCTGTAGCTAAGAACCCCCTGTGCCCTTGAAAGAAATAGATAAGTTCTTATGAAAGATTTATCTGAGGAAAAAATTAATGAATTCTGTTTTGGACATATTAAGTATGAGGCATCTACAAAACATCCTTCCAGGTCAGAGATGAACATGTTGTACTAGGAATCCAGTCCAAGCTAACAATAATTTGTTAAACACCTACAATGTTCAAGGCATTGTACTAAGTACTGGAGACAGAAAGACAAAATGAAAAATATCCTTTGCCTTCAAGGAGCTTATAAATCATTGTGGCGATATAGAGTGCAAAAAGGTTAGCGTACATATGTGAATTTAAGAGAGTATCCACAACTATCAAATGCTGTCAGGCAAGGTTTCTCATAAGATGTGGCACCTGAGCTGAGACAGTAGAAAGCTAAGGATTCTCAGAGGTAGAAGTGAGGAGGGAAGGCATTTCAGGCATGGGGATAGCCTGTGCAAAGATACAGATGTGGGAGATGGAATATCCTGCTGAAAGGAAGAATGAGTAGGTCACCTCATGAAGGAGTCTAATGTGAAAAACAAACCTGTAATGGTAGGCCAGAGATACCACCATAAAAATATACTGTGTTGATGTCATGGGGGATCGGCACATGCTAAATTAATAATAATAATAATTTTTTCTTTTGAAATCATTTATGTCAAGCTTCCAAGATTTCTATGAGATTTGAATATGTGTGTATGCACATATAAATATACATATATACACTATATACATATACGTATGTATATGTATATTCACATAGCACATATAAATGTATGCATATATATGTGTATATATGTATATATGTTTGTATATATGTATTTTAAATTTAAATTAAGCAGACCATCAGATTAAGTGCTTAACTAGAGATAAATAATTCTTGCATTTAGAAATTTTGTAACTTTCCTTCTAAACTTGCAACCCATGAATTCTGAATGTTGATAAAAGAAGTTTGTCTTTGGCATGTGCTGAATCCTCATGTAACAAGAAGACAAGTTTGCATTTATCTTAAAGGCAACAGGCAATAGAGTCCCACTGAAAGCTCTTTACCGGGGGGAGAGAGACGGACTTTTAGAAGGTTGTCTTGTAAGGTTTGTGTAGGATAGATTGGAGAAGGGAATCTGGAATCTGGGAATCTGAACAGAAAAAAGCCTATTGCAATAATCTAGGTGAGAGGTAATATGTGCTTCAATATGTGGATATGTGAATATAAAGAAGAACATGGGCAGGAGAGATGTCATGTAAGTAAAAGTAAGCAAATCTGATAATTGAAAATGGAGGGGGAAGAGGGAAAAGATCAAACAAGTTGTAAAGCTTGTTTGACTTCTAGGATAGTGTGCCCACAAGATACAGGGTAGTTTGGAAGAGGAGTTCATTTAAGAAAAAAAGATAGTGTAGGAAACCAATGGAAAGAATGCTTGACTTGGAGCAAAAAAAAAAAATGGATTTGAGTCCTGGTTCTACCATTTACTAGCTCTATGATTTTGCTGTGCTGATGCTCAGTTTACTACAAAATGAGACTGATAATATTTGTACAACCTTTCTTGTAGGGTCATCATGAGGAGAGGCTGTGATCCATCTTCCTGAAAGTATAGCCCAAGTTCCTACACTCTTATGGCACAGTCAATGTATGTGTAGGGGTTCAGAGGGATATTGAGAGGAAGGGAGGGAAGATGTGATGGTCAGCAAACACCAAAGAGAGAGGATATACTGATAGGCCACTTAAAAGGTGGCCAAAGACAAGCAAGGATATATCAAGACCATCATAGGGAGAAAGCATTATTGGAAAGTGGTTTACAATTACAAAATATAAATTTCAGCTATAATTTTTGTGAGATAAGACCTGAACTCAAACTTTCCCCCCTTGTACACACACACTCACGTGTGTGTACACATGTGCACACATGCATGCACACACACAAACACACACATACATACAGGTGGACACATTGGAAGAGATGCCATTGGTGACCTTTAAAGTTTATGATAACCCATGACTCCCTAGCATGAGAGTTGAGAATCTGTCAGAATCCATATGTCCATAGAGACTGACACCAAATAGTCACAGCTTTGCATCATAGTATGCAAAGTACCACCTGGGACTTTTTCTAAAAATGAAGAAACTTTAACATTCTATAGTTATTTGGGGCTTCAATGCCATAAGCCTCCCACCTATCCCATGAGCAGACTGGCTGAAAACAAAAGTTCATTTGCATGTGAAGAATAAACAAACAGAACTCCACAGTCTGCCCTGTCATAAAGCATAGCTATTGTCTTTGTTTAAAGAGAGAAGCAATCAACTAAGTAGAAAGGGTAGATAGCAGATTAGTAATTCAGAGGAGCTTCCACCTAGCCCTTCTGCTAAATACTTTATGACATAAACCTCTCTTGGTGTTAGCACAGCGAGGGAGGTGGTGCAGTGGCTAAGCTGCGGGGGACAAGAAGGCAACAGAGACAGTCAGTAGCATTGAGAAGTGCATAGGGTCTCCCCCATGCTGAGGCTAGCCTACGACCAGCTCACCAAAACATGAAGAAGCAGTTTTATTGCTAATGTTGGGGAAACTGCCCCTAATCGTTCTGCTTATGCAGAATTACAGTTACAGAACCTAGAGAAAAGAGAAAGCAGGGGAGACATGGAATCTCACTGTGTCAAAGCATCACAGATGTGCAAGTCAAGTGTCCCATGGTGTCTTTTCCTTATATCTGTAGTTATGTTTTCTCTATGCTGTGAACACTCTCCTGGAAGATCTTTTGTATAAGGGCAGGCTGCTGAACTGCCTGAGGTCTTAGGCAAAGAGAACACCAAAGAGATTTGGCTATGATGAATCTGTGTTACAAGCTACATCCTTGTCATCTTCCAAGCAATTCCCTCTTCCATGGGATGTGTTGGGGGACCCTGACACATGGCTTCAGTTCTTTCATCGACAGCCCACTAGCAGACTTCCCTGATGTTGGCCTTTTCTTGTTCTAATCCAATCTTCTTTCTTTAACCAGATTAATATGCCTTCAGCCCCATTTTCATCATGTCTCATCCCAAACATTAAAACTGACATTTTCCTGTTTCCTGCTGCATCAAATATAAACTCCTCAGCTTGGCTTTCAAAAGCCTCTATAAACAGATTTCACTTTACCTATTCAATCAAAGTCAGAACCTAGTCCATGATATATACCCTTCATTCTATTCAGCCTTATCTCCATGTCCCACATACAACACATTCATTGACTCCATGTCTTCATTCATATTTGAGCATCTATTAGGTGTAAGGCACTCTGTGAGTCAATGTAGGGAATAGAGGCAGCATTGTGTAGGGGCAATCATGCTATAACAGGAAAACCTGGGTTCAAACCTCACCTCTGACAGTAGTTGTCTGATCTTAGCAAGTCATAACTTCTTGAGCCTCTGTTTCCTCCTCTATAAAATAGTAATATTAAGATATCATTCCTACTTCACAAAATTGCTGCAAACCTCAAAAGAAACAATATATTTAATGCATCATATAAATGTCAGTTATTATAATGAGGACAGCACATTGTCTTGACCCTTAAGGAATTTACAACCTACTTGAGGAGACAGAATATTAGCTCTTAAAAAAAATGATTCAAGGCGATGTATGTTGTATTGAATGAATGGATCAAAACAAAATGCTTGGTAGACTCCTATGGACTGAAATTCTACTAGAAAAGTTCACATAGGAAAGATGAGAAATTTTCAAGCATGAAATTATGTATAAACAAAAAGAAATAATTCCAATAAAGAGGAAAACATGAAGTTGGTTGAGACCAATATGCATGCGTAGAAAGTACATAGACCAACTTAGATTTTTAAAAGACATGTACAGAAAATGGAAACAAAAACAGGTAACAGAAGATGAATAAAGAAGTATGGCATGTGTTGTGCAAATAATATCAAATCTTCTAAAACTCAGAATGAAATAAGACTAGAGAAGAAAATTAAGGACAACAAAAAAGTTTTAGTCTTTTTCTTTTCTTCACATATATTAGGGGAAGAGGGAACATCACAGAAGGGAGAGGACCCCATAGTAGATTGAGCAATGATATTATAAGGCAGAGATATTCAACTTTTCTTCAAATAAACATTTATCTATTTATTTTCCTCTGCTAAATAGAATGACATATATACATACATACGTATATGATATATATGTACATTGTATACATATGCACACATATGCACATACACCCCAAGTTTAAATTCGCTTCTTTATAACTTCTACCAGTTGCTCCTGGCTCCATCCTCTGAGACTAAACAGAATAAGTCCGATCTTTTCTCCATGTGTTGTTGTTGTTCAGTTCTTTCACTTGTGTCTGACTCTTTGAGACCCCATTTGGGGTTTTCTTGGCAAAGATACCAGAACTGTTTGCCATTTCCTTCTCCAGCTCATTTTATAGAAGAGAAAACTGAGGCAAACAAGGTTAAATGACTTGACCAGGGTCACACGGCTAATAAGTGTCTGAGGCCAGATTTGAACTCATGAAGATGGGTCTTCCTGACTCCAGGCATGGCATTTTATTCACTGTGCTACCTAGCTGCCCCTCCTCCATATGGTAGCCCTTTAAATACTTGAAGACAACCAACATAGCCAGCTCATTCAACTGAGACTTTAATTTCATGGACTCAAAGTCTTTCAAAATCTTGAGTACCCTTCTCTGAACACTCTCCAGATTGTCAGTGTCCCTAGTTTGCGTTGCCCAGAATCGAACACATTACTCCAAATGAGATCTGATGAGATCAGAATACACTGAGCCTATAACCTCCATCTTTCTGGAAGCTATATCCCTCTTTTAATCCATCCCAAGATCTCATTAGGTTTTTGGTTGCCACATCACCCTTCTGACTAACAAAGAACTGGCAGATCTTTTTTTTTTCTAAACAATTCCTGTCTAACTGGGTTACCTCCTTATACTTCTGAAGTTTATTTTTTATACCAAAGTGTAAAACTTTACATTAATCCCTATTGAATTTCATCATATTTGATTCAGCCCAAAGTTCTGACCTGTTAAGATTCTTTTGGAACTTGACTGTCATCAACTTTGTCAGCTATCTCTCACAGTTTTTTGTCATCTACAAATCTGATGAGTGCAACAGTCAATAGTCAATAAACATTTATTAAGCACTTCCTACTTGCTAGGTACTGTGCTATGTGGTGGAGATACAAACGAAAACAGACAGTCCCTGCCCTCAAAGAGCTTACAATCTAACAGGGGAAGAGAACACACAAAAGGAAGATGAAAAGATGGGGAGGAACCCCACACAGGGTCATGATGAGGAGTTCTGTAAAAATCCAAAAGCAGGATAGCTGGTGAGAAATGAGAAAATTTGTGTTGAGCCCCCTCTTTAAACAGAGGCAAGCCATGGAGCCCATGGTCCTGCCCTCTATTTATAGGATCCAGTCAGAGGGACAGAAGGCACTGATGAGATATGAGTACCAGGTAGACTCAATCTTGCAGCATAACAAAATTTCCTATTGCTAAGTTTCCTGGGGAAAGAAGCCATGATGGAAAGTTCCAGAAAACAACAGCTATGCCTTTACCTAGGTCACTTTTTAAAATGCTAAATAGCAAAGAACCAAGAATAGATTCTTGGGATACTCCACTGGAGATCTTTTCTCATGATGATATTGAATAATAAATATCTAGTCTTTGAATCTGGCCAAAAAACCAACTTTGAATCCATCTGATTGCTTTATCATCTAATCCATATCCCTCCACCTACTCCACAAAAATTGTATGAGATATTTTATCAAAAATTTTGATAAAATCCAGGTAAACTATAGCAACAGCATTCCTTTCATCTACTAGTTTAGTGATCATAAATCCTACTTTAGTAATCTTCAGTTCAGTGATAATTTGAGGCAAGTAGCCCCAATCAAGAAAAGAACCTTCACTAAGAAAAGAGAAACTCTTAATTGAATGAATCTAGAATTATTTTTAAAAGATATCTCTACCTTGAAACATTGTACCACAAATATATATAATATTATAAATACACATATATACATATGTATTTATGTGTATATGTGCATATAGATGTAGATATATATGCTTTTAGAATGACATCAAAATGATTTGTGCAGTCAGAGGTTAATTCCACTGAGAATTAGTAATGCAATGTAGGACTGAGCTCAGGTATAGGTGGAAGGAGTACTCAAACCTATGTCTTCTGACTCATCATCCTGTGTTTCAGTTACTTAAGGTTAGATATACAATATCTGGCCAAGGATTAAAGCAGAGATTATGGTCCCAATTAGAGATTCAAACTTCAGTCTTAGGTTCCTTAGTGCCAGACTCCATATTAAACTAATCTGTCAGACAATCTTTGTTTCTAAAATAGTATCTAGCCCTTTCGGACTTCAGTTGCATGTGTTAATACCCCCCATAGCACTCTGAATGGGGATATACAGAATAGTTACTAAACAGATAGGATTTTTTTTTTAATTGACTTCTTTGTCTTTCGCAGCACCTTCACATAGAGACTTTTCAGCTAGAGCCTTAAGCATGAGTAGAGAAAAGAGAAGTGAATGGGAAGTAATAAGATTCCTTTTCTTGGAGAGAGCTGATTGTAAGAGTAGGATGAAGATGGTTCTTCCCTTATTCTCATCTACCTTTTCCACCACAGCCATCTTCCCACCATTGATGAGACCTCACAAAAAATATATGAGTTCCATGAGGGCAGGGTATTATTGTTTGCCCAGCACCTAATGACACATGGGAGCAGAAGCTGTGACTGGACCTATGACTTCCTTGGTAGAGGGAGTTTGCCCACTGATTGGCCAATAATAGTCGCAGTCCAAGCCTCACTTGCTCATTGTTTGGGTTTTGATGGCTCTGAGGGAGTGTAAATAGCAATTGTTTCTGTTCTGGCCAGAAACTCTGAAGGTCTTCCACTGGCAGACTGATTCTTTTGTGAAGGCAAAGTAGGCCACCTTTTGCCTCTATTCTTATGCAGACTTGAATTACTGATTGGGCCTTGTCTCAGACAAACTAAGACCTGGAGAAAGACCTAGTTTAAAAAGGCCAAAGCCTCCCACTGCATTTGGAGCCATCTCCAGTTGCTGACCTGTCTTGCCACTGGACTTAGATAACTCTGGAGGAGAGAGTAAGGCTGATCACTTTGCACAGCCCTGCCTCACTTAAATCCAATTCACTTGCAAGTCAAGACATTACCCTCCTGATGTCATTGGTCCTCTTCAAGAATGAAGTAGGAACAACAACAACAAACAATCACAATCCACCAAGTGAAGTTAGCACCTTCTCTATAATTTATGTTTTCAGAGAGTTGCCCAGGGCAATGAGAGGTTAAGTGACTTGCATGGGATCACACAACCAGTATATTTAAGGGGTAGGACTTGATGGAAGGTGTTCCTGGATCTGAAGCCAACTTTCTATGCACTACACAGGAGGTGTTAAGCACTTGGCCTCTAGGCCGCATATGGCCCAACACTGCCAAGTGTGACCTGAACCAGATTTAAATGTAATTGGGAAATACTGAATTAAATAAAAATACAATAGAACACAGGTAATATTAATCTGTGGTTTTCTAAGTCAATATGTGGCCTACAGAGACCTCTATTTATGGTTTTGTGGTCCTCATTTCTGTCTGAGTTTGACATCACTGCTATACAACACTGCCTCTGAGTCAGTATTTAATAAATGCTTGTTGATTATTTCATTTATCTCAGTGGAGACACAACTTGTGGCAATGGCTAGAGGAAAAACAAAATAGGTAAGAGGTAAGGAGTCAAAGAAAGACAGAGAGAATGGGAAAGGCTGTGAGTAGGGAGAATTAACCAGTTGTCTTAGGAGCACCCAATGAATGGCGTCTTACCTTCCCATCACACTGAATTTGAAAAGCTCATATATAATATCACTAAGCTCTCACCAACTTTCTTCTAAGGTCTTCCCTTCCAAACTTGGAATAGGAGCAAGAAAAACAATATAGTACAAGTTACTGAGCAAACCAAATTCAGTAGCCATGCACAAAATATTATTCCCCTAATCCGTTTCCAAACCACCCCTTTAGTCACATAGCAAATGCCACAAATAGGCTGTTAGTCTAAACAGACTGAGCCAGAGCCCAGATGCCTAGATCCTGAGGCATTAGCATTTGGCCCAAAATTTTAAAGAAGTACTAATTGAGAAGGCAGCAGCATCACTGGTAAGGACAGAAATGAATGAGTGAGAGCTGATCCATGTGTATACATTAGCTGTGATCTCACAAGGATCAGGGAGGGCAAATTCTGCATACAGTGGGTTCTCAGGAAATGTTGATTGTCTCAGAATTTTTTTTCTTTTTTACCCACCCCCACTTCCCTATAACCATGTGGGTGGACAGGTGTTGGGGTTAAAAATTCATATGGTATGTGATAGGATTTTGGTGAGGAAATGGAGCAGAAGGGATGGGCATTTTAACAGCTTGTGAGGTTTTAGAAGTGGAAAGCGAGGAGGGAGGGGGGAGCTTTTTGCTTATTGAAAATAGTTAAAATATGCAATTTTGTGTTCTGAAGAATCAAATCAGCCTAGCTCTGAAAATGCAAAAGAAGAAAGTCAAAGATGTTTGGGAAAGCTAGGAGACTTTGCAAAATATGGATGCTTTTGTGATGACTTTTCAATCTAATTAGCACAAAGAAAGACTAATTCCATTGTGAATCAGTAATACATTTGGGCAGACTGAGGCACCTGTTGTGAATGTTATCAATTGTTAGCAGCTATCTTTCATTTTCTCATTGGATATTTCATTCAATAACCCCTTATAGATCCCCTACTATGTGCAAAGGTACTGTTTTCAGAAGTGAAGGGGCTGCAAAGCTATACGACTGGTTCATGCTCACAAAAAAAAAAAAACAACCGATAATCCAATAGAGAAGGCAAGCTATATTTAGTGTGAATTATAGCATCAAAGGATTTAGGGTTAGAAAAGAACTTCGAGCAGTAGCCTTAAACTTTTTTGAACATGCATCCATATCAATATAAACATTTTGAGCATAGACACACAACATATATTTATATGTACATTTTAAGCATACACAAAAACATAAATTTAAAATGGATGAGACAAAGATGAAATAAATAATTCTACCTTATTTTATTTTAATGATAGTAAAAACATTTTTGCTCTCATATTGCTACTTATTTTAAATATGCTTCATTATTTTTGAAAATCTGGGTTTTACACTTTGTTATACAATTTGAAGATCTGGTTGTAAGTTGTTTATTTTAATACTTGTTTTTAATGCCTGTCATAGCAGAAAAAGACACACAGATCCAAATGGTAAAAGTAAATCATTGGCTGTGTTTACTAAATTATGATATTCATTTTTCAGTTTCACGACCATTTATGCAAAAGATTTTCTTGAAATGGAGTTAGTAAATTTCTGTCTTCCTTGATATCAAGCAATTGTTCTTGAATGCTATTCAGAAGATGGTGCATTTTTATATTTTTTTAAAAATGGATTCAATATCCATTGAAGCTCTTCTTTTGGAAGATTTTTAAACAGGTTGTAAAAGTTTTTCCTATCATTTGGGGAAACAACCCCCAGTGACAAATGACCATTACTAGTCTTCAAGATTCCTATAAGGGGAAGCCCTCTCTTTGTTCTATCATTGATCCCTTCCTTTCCCATTCCAGAAGCACCCTCAGGCTGACTCAAAGCTCTCTGAAGGCAGACCAACCCCAATGTAATGAACACATCAAAAATGTTTCTCCTTTTTTAGGTTAAAAAAAACCTATTATAATAAAGTTTATTACATTATTTTCTTTTCAAAATATAATAAAGTTTCTGCATAGCAGAAAAATTAAGCCAAAAAAAAAGTTTTTCCTATGTTTTTTAAGTGTATAGATATGAAAGTTTTTATAGTTGACCCATCATTTTTAGCTGCGAAAGGTTAGTTTTTATATGAGTTATTAGTCCAATAATCATTAACTATTATCTCAAATCATAATATACGCTTACTTAGTATGATGTTCAGTATTTACTGTGTATATCAAACCATATTTAAAGTAATCTTCATAATTTTGAATATTTTTGGTCAACTTGGTCAGATCAAACCAGATTCTCATTGTTTTGACCTCATAATGTGACAGACAAAAAACTTGTGCTAAGATGAGAAGTATCGGCTCCACCATTTTCTTGCTTGCCAGTACTTGCATTATATGTGTATCTTTTTCAGTCTGTAGTTTCTTTGCAGTAATCTTTTAAAGCCACTTGTCCATTTTGTGAAGGTTCATTTAGTTAAAATTAGATAATATAATATGTAAATCCACTTGACCAGGCAAACATAAACTGCAATATGTTGTAAAACACTGAAAGGGAATGGGTGAGCTAGGGTATAACTGCCAACCTAGCCACGTTGTGGAGCTTCCATTCTTCCCTAAGGAGACTTGATATACCATAAGTAGCATGACATATGCGTGACATATGGATCAAGTGAGAGTTCACTTTCGATTCATATGTTAATATTAATAAAGTTTTATTTCTCTTTTACATAAAAAGTAAGTAAATGGAAAAGCTAACATTTTTTTCCCACCTCGTAAGATACCATCTTGCACCCGGCAGAGAACACTGCCTTAGAGATATCTCTGTGCTTCTCTGCTCTAACTCACATTTATAGAGTGCTTTAAGGTAACCCAAGTGATTGCTTTACAACAAGCCTATCAAGCAAATAACAATAACAATGACGCTAATGATAACTGACATCTACATAGGGCTTTAAGGTTTCCCAAGCACTTGACACAGATTATCTCATTTAAGCTTTTCCTCAACCTGGTGAAATAAGTACTATAGAAATCATTATTACATTTTATATCTAAGGAAACTGAGGTCTAACAGCCTGAAATGATTTGCCCATGGTCAAGCAGCATTTATTAAGTACCTACTATGTACAAGATACTGTGTTAGGCACTGGGGGTGCAAAGACAAAAAAATAAAAACAGCTTCTGCCCTCAAGTAGTTTATAATCTGGAGGGCAATACTACATGTAGACTTATGATCAAACAAAAGATCATTTGAAAATGAAGATAATGCTAACAGCTGGGAGGATTAGGCAAAGGAGATAGCCTCTGAAATGAGCCTTGAAGGAAGAAAAGAGTTCTGAGCTAGAGATGGGAAGAAGTATGTTCTGGGAATGGAGATGGGGAGCTTTTACAAAGGTATGAAAGTGGGAGGTTGGGGGCCAAGTTTGGAGAATGACAAGTAGACCAATTTGGCTGGAACTCAGAATTCATGAAGGAGAATAATCTGAAATAAGTCTGAAAACCTAGACTGAAGTCAATAGTTAGCGCAAGTGTCATTACCTCCATTTTAGAGATTAGGAAGTTGAGTCCTATAGAATTATAATGACTTGCCCAATATTTGAAAAACTATCATATGCTATATGACAAGTGCCATGATAGTATCACAAATAAGTTTTATTTTCTATGAGATTAGAGACATTTTGATGGTATGGTGGATATAGTGTAAGGCTTGGAATCAGGAAGAGTCAGATTTGAATACAGTCTCAGGAACTTATGAACTAATAGACCCTGGAAAATTCATTTAGCTTTTCTCAGGTTCAGGTTCCTCATTTGTAAAACTGGCATGGGAAGCTAAATGGTGAAGTGGTCATAGCTAGGTCACAACAGACCCAGGCCTTCTGCTTCTCTCCTACAATATACCCAAGTTGTATGATTAGAAATTTGTATTGATGCACATACCTAGAACAACACCTATACAAAGCAGAAAGGGTGTTTCTTCACCTCCACACAGTTCATGGTTCTGTATAAAATAAGTGGTGAAGTGGATAGAGTGCCAGGCCTGGAGTCAGGAAGACTCATCTGTCTGAGAGCAAATCTGTCCTCAGACACTTACTAGCTGTGTGACCCTGGGCAAATCACTTAACCCTGTTTGCCCCAGTTTTCTCATCTGTAAAACAAGCTGGAGAAGGAAACAGCAAACCACTCCAGTGTCTAAACCCCAAATGGGGTCTCCCAAAGAGTTGAACACAACTGAAAACAACTGAACATCATTAAAATGGGGATAATAATAGAACCTACCTCATAGGGTTTTTATGAAGATCACATGGGATTACATATGTAAAGTACTTTGCAAACCTTAAAGCACTATATACATGTTAGCTATTATTATAAATTCAAAGAAAGAATTTCTTCTTTTATTTTATGAATCTTCTGATTTTCTTTTTCCATACCCCATTCCGATCCTGATTTGGCTAGATCTGTCTCAGAATCACCATTACTATCTAGGCTTCATTTCCTAACCTCTGGAAAATCAGAAATTTATAATTACTTGAATTGCACAAAAAATATCCATAATGATTCCTATTGACACTCAATTCTCCCTGTTCTCCAGGAGGATGCTAGCAATGTCATTCTACTGGATATGGACAGAAGTTATCCCTCTGCTTTATTCCTATGATGGGTATCTTGCAGCTGACATAAAGAAAGAATGACATTCTAGGGCAAGAATACAGAGTGTCCAAAAAAGGGTCACTTTAAAACAAAATATTAAATTTCCCACTGGAAAAGAGAAGGAACTCAAAGAACTAAAATACAGAAACAACTCATAGCTCATCTTACATTTTTTGACATTTCTATAGAACTTTTATTTTTTTTCCAAAGCATTCTCATTTGACCCTGACATGAAACTCTTAAGTTATAATTAAACCCATCTGTCTAGAGGAGGAAACTGAGTCCTAAGGTAAATCACATATGTAGTTATATGTGATTTACTTTAGATTACATAGCTAGGTCACAACAGACCCAGGCCTTCTGCCTCTCTCCCACAATATACCCAAATTGTGTGATTAGAAATTTGTATTGATGCTATAGCCATGCACATACCTAGAACGACACCTATACAAAGCAGAAAGGGTGTTTCTTCACCTCCACACAGATCATGGTACTGCACAAAACAATTCCTTGCCATGTGATTCCTTGGGAATTTCTCCAATATTATAATAAAAATCTATGCTTCCTGTATGTAAATAGAAGTGTGGCGTATTCGCAGAGCTGCTGTGATAGCATCTTCCCTCATGGAGAAGCTGAGGAACCTATTTATAGGAGAGGCAGGATAATATGCAAGGGAAGTACCATGGAAAACTAAAGAACACACACAGCCGTTCTATAACTGGTCCAGATCAACTAACTATATGGTGAACAGAAGGCTCTTTGAATGGCTTTGAAGACAGCTTCTGCCATCTCTCTTGCCTCAGTCATTTTAGTTGCTTGCTTTGTGGTTGTAATTCTTCACTCATGGCCTACAGTAACAGACAAAGCTACAATGGAAGAAGTTTTGAAGGCTTCTCCCCATCAAGAGACTGTTGTCCAGAGTTACGGGTCTCAGTTTGTGACCTTGTTTTGTTGTTGTCCGTTTCCACTTAAAGTGAGAGATTAATTTAGCAATCAGAAGAGTGAACCATAGGAATCCGGGAGTCAGATTCCAGGACAGGTTTTAGAGCTAGGTCAGCATCAATGACCGAAGGAATAAGGGACCTTTGGAATAAGTTTTGGGACCCCAGCCCAGGATTAGCTAAAACAAAGACATCCAGCAGTAGTGGTGCCTTTGGAGATGAACTTAATGGAACAACTGTTATTTAAGAACTGTTTTGAGTGAGCCTATTCTCCCCTAGAGAGTATATTTTTGTTTTTATTGCATCTTTCAAAATAAGTATCCTTCTATAAAACCTAATTAATATGAAATAGAATTTAAATGCTACCAACTGGCACCTAACAATGTGCGGGGGAAAATAGTAGGTAAGAGCTGAGACTGATGGCAGCAGAAAAGAGACACCCCCAAAATTTCTCAGGATGCCTTAGAACCTTGTGGGGCAGATGTAGACAGCCTTGGCTCTAGGGGAATGAGTCAGAACATTGAAGCAATATGTATAAAGAGAAAGCTGATGAACTCCCTGTCATCTGAATGCTGTGTGATATAGTGGATAACATTCTGAAATTGGAGTCTGGAAGACCTGGATTGAAATCCTATCTTATATGCTTACAGGCGAAAATATACTTTCTGTGGGAGAATAGGTACACTCAAAATACTTCCTAAATAATATTAGGCACTTAATATGTGCTTTTTCCCCTTCTTCCTCTCCTCTTGGTAGAAATGAATAAGCTTCCAAAAAGCTAATTCATGCTGTCTACTGCTCCCTAACCATTACACTGTTCATCAAATGTAGGATCACAAGCTCTTAGAGTTGGTATCAGACCTTGGAGACTATCTCATTAAGCCAATATCTAATGAGAAATTTTCCGTGCAGCATCTCAGGCATGTGGTCATCCGGCTTATATATATATATATATATATATATATGTGTGTGTGTGTGTGTGTGTGTGTGTGTGTGTGTGTGTATATATATATATATATTTTTTTTTTTTTTTTGGTGAGGCAGTCAGGGTTAAGTGACTTGCCCAGACTCACACAGCTAGTAAGTGTCAAGTGTCTGAGGCTGGATTTGAATTCAGGTCCTCCTGACTCCAAGGCCAGAGCTCTATCCATTGAGCCACCTAGCTGCCTCTCATCCAACTTCTATTTGAAGAACTCTAGCAAAGAAAAAACTACTACGATAGTATCCACTTTGAGATAATTCTAATTACATTTTTATTTCCTAAAGAAAAGAAACCTAAATCTGTCTCTCTAAGGCTCCTGCTGATTTTTCCTCCTTCTGCCCTTTTGGAGCCTCTTATACATGACAGCCCATCAAATACATGAAGGAATATACCCTACACCTCCTAATTTTTTTTCTTCTTCAGCATGAGCATGCCCACTTCCTTCAGGTGATCCACTGATGATATGATCTCTAGTTCCTTCAACATCCAGGCTCCTTCCTGTGATTTTCTCAAGCTTTTCATTCTCTTTCTGAAAGCATGGTACCCAGAACTGAAGACAATCCTCTAGTTGCAACTTAACTAGAGCAAAGTACAGAAACACTCTCAAATCCTTTATTCTGGATGCTATGCACCCCAGACAGAGACTGGGGTTCTTTTGTTGATTCATATTAAACTTGCAGGCATTGAACTCTCTAGCTTATTTAGACTAACAATAATTTAACTATACCTGATATGTTGTCACACTGATATGGTTCTCTAAAATTACATGTATATGCATGTGTGTGTGTGTGTGTGTGTGTGTAAGTGCTTGATTTCAAGTTTGATCCACTCTTTATTTAGCATGTAATTACTTAGTCTTCATTCATCTAAACTTTAGACCTATTTTTTCTTCAAGTTGCCTTTATTAATTACAATTTTAATTCTGCTGTGGTCTAAAATTTTTTCTTATTTCTTACTTTTTGCACTTATTTATCAAGCATTTATGTTCAAGAACATTTTCAGTTTTCATAAAGGTATTTCAGAATGCTCCAAAATATGGGTATTTTTTAAAAAAATAATATCCATATCTCTCCCAGGTTGGAAGCACAGGACCTACTCATAGCCCAGTTTCACTCTGGCACGGGAGCTTTTACGTGCTTTTTTCTCAGTCTGAGCCAGTTTACCCCTTCTTGAGCAAACTGAAGGCTCCTCCACTTCCAGGCAGTTCAACATATTAATTCCAAATGTAGTGCAAATACCTAATTGACTTTGCCCAGTGTACCTAAGAACTGCCAAACTCAAGAGACAGCCACATCCTCCTGGTAGCTGAGACTGCAAGACTGTAAGATGTGGGAAATTCTTTAACATTTCCATTTGGTAATCCTCACAGGCAATTCACATATAATTTTCCCAGCATTTTCTTCAGCTCTGTTTTCCTTCTTGTTTATCTTTCTGTTAGATGTTTCTATCCCTGAGAAAGGAAAATTAAAATATCTTACTATTATTACCAACGTCTTTTTTTCCAAATTTTATCCAGTTTTATTATCTTTTTTCCAATTTATCTTTCAATTACTTATGCACTCTCACACTTGGTCCACATGTATTTAATAATGTTATTTTTTCCTTCTCTATGATACATTAGACTACAATGTAGACTAATGCAATGAAAAAACAGTCCTTGATTTCAAGGAACTAACAATCTAATGAGGAAGAAAACATATAATCATGTACAAACAGGATATATATTTAATATTTTCCCAATTACATATAAAAACAATTTTAACATTCTTTTTTTTAAGTTTTGAGTTCTAAATTCTCTCCCTTCCTCCCTCCCTACCCTCCTTATTGGGAAGGAAAGCAATTTGATATAGGTTACACATGTGCAATTATGCAAAACATATTTCCACATTAGTCATGTTGTGAAAGGAAATGCAAACCAAAAAAAAAAAACACAAGAAAAATAAAATAATAAAAATAAAATAAAGTTATCAAAGTTTAAAAAAGTATGCTTCCATCTGCATTTGGATATCACCAATTCTTACTCTGGAGATGGATAGCATTTTTCATGATAAGCCTTTTGGAATTGTCTACAAACAAGATATATAAAGAATAAATCAGAGGTAATCTCAGAGAGAAGGTATTAAGATTATGGAGGACATAAAAAGGCTTCCTGCAAAATGCAGGACTGCATTTGAGACATGAAGGAAGCCAGGGAAGCTATAAGGTAGAGATGAGGAAAGAGAGTGTTCAAGGCATACCAGTCTATATATGGAGTATGGTGTTCAAGGAATAACTATGAGGCCAATGGTGGGGAGCAAGGTGTAAGAAAACTGGAAAGATAAGAAGGTGATAGGTTATGAAGGGTTTTGAATGTCAATTCAAGGACTTTATATTTTGTCCTGGAGGTAACAGGAGCCAATGGAGTTTATTGAGGGGTGTGTGTGTGTGTGTGTGTGTGTGTGTGATAGGGTCAGACTTGTGTTTTAGAAAAGCCAATTTGACAACTAAATGGAGGATGGCTTGGAATGGAGAGAGACTTGTAGCTGGGAAACCAATCAGCAGCCTATTAGAATAGTCCAGGCATAAGGTGATGCTGAGAGTCTGCCCCAGGGCGGTAGAAGTGTCCAAAGAGAAAATGAGGCATGTAAGACAGATATTACAAAGGTAGAATAACAGTACTCGACCACTGATTGGATATGGGCGTGGAGGGTGGGGGTGGAGGTTAAGGTAAAGAAATGAGGAGTTAAAGCTCTATTCAAGTTGTGAGTCTGGGTGACTAGGAGCCAGAATAATTATAGATGTTAGGAAGAAAGGAGAGTTTAGGGAAAAAAAACATAATGAGTTCTCTTTTGAACAAGGTAAGTTTAAGATAATTATGGAATATCCAGTTCAAGATGTCTAAAAGTCAATTGAGATGTGACCTTACAATTTTTCAGATATTTATTTTTTTTAATATGCAACATATTCTCTTTTTGTTGCAATGACTTGTTTTACATGATTTGGAATTAAGTACCCAAAATTTTGACACATAATTCTTTAATTACTTTAACATAATTCTTCATCATGAAACCACACAATCACATTGGATATTAGCATACAGTCCATTTTTCCAAGTTAAGCCATAGGCTATGAACTCCATTTTTGAGTGAAGTTTAAATCGAGTTCCCAAGTCACTGAAACATGTTTTATCCATCTCTTGGATAAAATTCTTAACTTTTCATGATGTGCAGCATAGTATAAAGTCATGTTACATCACTCCATTTCCATTTTAGAATTTTTGTAGTTCTGGGACAATTCTCCTCATCATATCAGTGTAAGTACCTGAGTTTCTCATTTCCTCAGGCAGGGGATAGAACAAGACTTCTAGGCCCAGAAGAATTTATATTGGAAAGTTTTACAATCTGATGAAGATTCTCAGGTCTTACAGTCTCACCTTGACAAATTTTGGTGAGCCTTGAATGAAAAAAGTGAGTTTCTTCAGGAAATACCATCCCTTTTCAGTTTTCAGTACTCTAGTTTTTTCAGTCTTGCCCATGACAAAAGATTTTTTTTCTTCATAGCAATTATTAGCTGCTGTTTCATTTTGCTTTGTTTTTACTGATCTTCCTTCCAAATTCAAAAAGCCTATGCCACACTGAAAAATAGCAATCCTTCCAGCTGCCAGATCACTCTGAAGATCTTTGCTTTTTTTTCCTGAGAATTAAATAAGCTATTTTCCACCAATAATTTGTAATTTCTTAGTATCGTTTCTCATTTTTGACTACTAAAAGGTTATAGCTTCTTGCATGCAACCTGTCCTGTGATCTAAGTAGCTACTGTATAGACACCCACTCAGTATTCGCTGGCCTACCTACCAAAATCTCTCCCTTCCTGGAGGCTCCATTATAAGAATGACACCAAATCTCTGCCCTTTGAGTGGTCTATGAAGCTCTGCTCCCTTGCTTCACAGGGGCTGGATAAGGACCTCACTTTCATCTAGGGTCTCAGACTACCATGTAAGCAAAGTAGCTACTTTTCTTCCATGTAAATTTATAGTCACCATAGTTATACAGAGACAATTTTATCTTTCCCATGTCATTAAAAAACAGAATACCTCCCAATAATGTCACCCCACACTGTTCACAGAACCTCTACAGGGTTAGACCTGTCTAAACCTAGGGGGAAAGAGATTTGCCAATTAAGAGGAATCTGAAACATTTCTCCAGGGTGTATAGTGCCCCCTTGAGGAAACAGGACCCTTGAAGCCTGGATGACTATGTGCTGGGAGTGGAACCAGTACGACACTTAGAGTATCAACTGGAACTATGTCTAAATGTAGTCTAACTCTATCAGGTAGTTCTTTTCCTGGAGGTCTGAACCAAGAAACCACTGGATCAGAGAGACCTCCCCCTTCTTAGGGTAGGACATCTTTTGGGAGGCAGAGTAGCCAACCATGAGAGTCAGGGGCCTAGAGATAAAGCTGTTGTTTCAAGGGCCCATTCCAAAAATCAACAATCCATGGTATAGGAGGTGAAAAATCAACCAGATATTGTATTGGAAACTGAAGTCTCCTTTGAGGTAAAGTGGGTACCCTAGTGAGAGGCAATGGTGCAGAAGCTTCCATAGGGAAGGAGGATACATTCTATAAAAGCTTTTGCTATGGCAGATTTGACTGGCATGGCAATGACATAACCTGAATATGTATCAGCTTCAATAAGGGCACACTTCTTGCTCTGAGATGGCAAAGGGGTCCAATATAATCCATTTGACATTTAGAGGTGTATTGGGAATCCTGAGGAATGGTACCATACTGGTCTTTCAGAGGTGGGCATTCTGATTGACACAAGGAGCAAAAATGAGCAGAAGTAGCTGCCTCGTCCTTTCTGTGGGGGAGTCAAATGATCCTGAGTCTAGGGCAATATGGCATCATAGCCCCCATGTCCCAATTGTCAGTGGACTCGCTCCCCAATCTCTGCCATTCCTGTAAGGGAATCAGCTTATTCAACTGAGGGGGTCTGATGCCCCTGATATGCACTAAGACGCCCCACCAAAAATCGTATGTGGTGGGAGTCATCAAAATTCCTCCACTGCTCTTGATTTTGAAGGGGAGAGGTGAGCCATTCATTGTCCAGTCTTGTTCCTTCCAGTCTCCAGACCACTCTGCCAGACCCATAGCCTCTGTCCAGGAATCAGTGTAGATAAAAAAATTTTCTGTCCCATTCTTTAAGACCCTTTCACATATTAGTCATATAGCTCATAACTGAGCCCACTGAGAGGATTTGCCAGGGCCCCCATCCCTCACAGATTACTCTCCTGCTGCTGGATTGATGGCTACTGAAGCATGATTTTGTATGCGTCTCTCATAACAGGCAGAACCATCAGTAAATCAAGCAAAATGACATTCCTCAGGAGTCAGGTCCTCAGTACAGGAGGAAGATATGGGAGGAAAGGTACTGGGACTAGAAACCTTAAGTCTCAGCTAAAGTTATCTTTTCTTGAAGGGCACCAATACCTAGAGCAGCCATATTGTATCACCCAACTCATAATAGGCAACTTTGGGTAGAGTTTGACATTATGACCTTTTGTCATCTCAATGGCAACTAAAGCCCAATAGCAAGTGAGAAAATGTTTTGGGTTTTTTGTTTTTTTTTCAAAAATAATATATCAAGTAGTTGCTTTGGAGAGCTTTCAGCTCCAGATTATTTAGTCTGGCCACCCCTAGATACCTGCTAAAGTTTCCACTCTTCTGGTCTTTGACTTCTAAAAACATGAGACTTCTAAAATCAGAGACCTCTAAAAACATGACCCCACAGGGTTATAAGACCTTGACAGAAGCCCCACCCAAAGCTGTTTCTGAGAATGGGTATCATCATCATTGACTACTTGGCAGGGCAGCAGATATGGGAACTCTTTCCACCACACTCAGGGCATTTATTCACATTGTTCTCAATCTTCTGCTCAAATTTCCAATTGATATGCTCAGACCTGTATGGTTGTTCAGTGGGGAAGACCTATAGCTAAAACTTGTGTCTGTTAAGCCCCCAAAAGTGGGGCTTAATTACCTGCCCCTTCCCCAAGGCAGGCTGATCATAGGGTGTGGCTGGCCTTGAAGAAGCTGCATAAATCCAATCAATCTGATCTCTTTTCTTAGGAGCTTCATCCCCTCCCTTGCAGATTCACTTTTTTTGACTGGCTGTAAGGAGAATTGGGGTGCATGGAATGTTTAGTGAGGGCTAGCATCTCTGATATGAGGGCTTGCTAAGCTCATCCACATTTGGTGTCCTTCTTCACCCAATTCTCGCCTGTGGCTCCAAGAAGCTATAGCGTGAACATTGGCCACACCCCAGTAAAACTGACTAAACAATTGGGCTAAACCAGGTTGAAGGAAACCTGCAGGCCTCAAACCCATAAGTGAGTCAGGGAAATGTTTACCCAAAGCATGTGAAGACTTCCACTTGTGGAATGGGCCAATGAGAACAATTTGCCATGAAAGTGACTGAAATAGGCACAGTGGAGGGCTTAGAGCTTGGTCAGGCACTGAAGACACCAAGGTTATCCACTGCATCCTGGGCCATCACCAACGGTCCTGACTTTTGCCTTATCACTGGACTTCAGTGACTCTGGAAGAAAGAGTGAGGTTGATGACTTTGTGGAACTCCACCTCACTTAAATCCAATTGGGAGGGGAAAATCAAGACTTGGCTCTAAAACCAGTACCCTCTTAACTCAGGTCCAACACTGGGAATGAGGCACTTGTGAGTCATTGAACATTTAACAAAAGAGATTTTACTTTTCCCAAATGCAGCAAGGATATAACTGGCACTTTTCTTCAGCTTTGGTAGGAAGAACTTGGAAAGCCATTTGATAGTTTAATATGATGATTCAGTATTCTCCACACCTACCCTGTCTGAGAGAGACCTATTCTACTTAACTTGGGCTTTTATTGAACCTAGGAAAGAAAGCTGCATCCCAGAAGCTGGGGCCAATCAGGTTTTGTGGGAGGATGGGTGGATAGAGCACTGGGCTTGGTATCAGGAAGACTCAGTTTCCTCATCTGTAAAACTAAAGAAGGATATTGTAAGCCATTCCAATATCTTTGCCAAGAAAACTTCAAATGGGGAAATAAAGAGTCAGACATGACTTAAATGGCTCAACAACAAAGGAAGCTGAACTAGGGAAGCTATGACTACAGGATGGTGGAAGGAGAGTAAACTGTGTGAAAAGCCAGGCTATTAAAAGGAAGAAATCACTGGTCCTATCACCTACCCATTTCCCCACATTTTCAAATACTATTTGCTAACTCCTGCTTGTTATCTAGATCTCCAACATCTCCTGTTTTTGTCATATCTTGATCCATGTTGAATCCTCTTCCAACTTCTCAGATAGTTTTCCTCACATTCCTATTACTATCACTGGTTCTCCCACATGCCCATGCCTCATTCCTCACATTCACTCAATTGCCAAGATTTGTCAACTTTTTTTGGCAATATTTCACATCCATTCACTTATTGACACATTGCCAACACCTAGCTTATACCCTCATTATTTTTACCTGGAAGGTACGGCAGAAAAAAAGTACTGAATTGAAAGACAGACTTTCTTAGGTTCAAATCCTGCCTTTGTTACTTATTACCTGTGGCAAGTCAATTAAACTTCCTGGTCTTCAGCTCCCACATCTATAAAATGAGGGGTTTGGACTAGAGGACCCTTGAGATCCCTTCCCCAAAGTGGGATCCTATGACCATTTCAATAGCCTTCTTACTAGTCTCTGTGCTCCTAGTTTCTTCCTACTCTAGTCAACACATAAACACTCCTATAAGATTATTCTTTATAAATCATAGTTCTGATCCTGTAACTTCTCCATTCCATCCTGAATTAATTTCCTTAGTTTGGCATTCAAGGCCCTTCATAATCTTACCCTACCTTTCCAGTCTAATATCTCACTATTCTCCTATATGCCCTTATAATCCAATAAAATTGGACCATCTTCCATTCTCAAAATGTACCCATTCATTTGTATACCTACAGGCCTTTATTCATACTGTCTTCTTGCCTAGAATTCATCCCCTTCTTAACTTTTATCTGGTTAAAATTCTGCTTTCAAGATCCAGCTTACTTATGATCTCTTCCTCCTTTGAGATTGAGTAAAATTGGTATCTTTCCTAGGCCACATCATTGTTTGCTTCTCAATGAAATTAAATTCAACAAACCTTGTATTAAATACTTAACATATACAGGGTAGCGAGGTGACAGTGGATAGAGCACCAGGCCTGAAGTCAGGAAGACTCATCTTCCTGAGTTCAAATCTGGCTTCAGATACTTACGAGCTGTGTGACCCTGAGTAAGCCATTTAATCCTGTTTGTCTCACTTTCCTCATCTGTAAAATAAACTGGAGAAGAAAATGGCAAACCGATCCAGTATCTTTGCCCCAAAAACCTCACAAAGAGTCTGGCACTACTAAAATGACTCAACAGTGTTTGCAGGATACCATGCTATCACTGCAGAAAATACAAAGATAAATGGCCCCTAACATTTTTTGAGTCTAGTAAGGCAAATATTAAATAAATATAACTACAAAACATGTAGCTATAGACATATAATAAGTATATAAATAAATACAACTATAAAATATACCATAAAAATGCATCAACAAAATGCAAGGAGATCTTAGGGAGGAAAAAGCATTCTAAGGAGATGGATGAAGGAAGGCTTCATGAAGGAGGTGGTATTTCAAGTAGGACTTAAAGGCTTGGAAGGATTTCTAAAGGTGATGGTATTGAAAGGGGGGAAAGAGACCATTCAAGGTATTTATAAAACTGTGAGTAAAGGCATGAAGGCAGTAAAGCCCAGGGTTTGTACAGCAAGTGAAAGCTGAATAATCCAGTTTGGATGGAATAGAAAGTATATAGTGGTAAATAGTGTGAGAAAAGACAAGAAACTTGGAGTGTCACTAGATAGTGGAAGGTCTTGATATCCACTCCAAGGAACTTGAACCTGAACTTAATTGGCAATAAGGAAGCATAGAAGGATTTTGAGCTAGGAAAAGATATAATCAGATCTTTTCATAAAGAAGATTTTTCTGACAATGGTAATGCAAAATAGATTGAAAGTATGTACAACCAGAGGTAGGAAGACTTATTAAGAAGCTATTACTGGGGCAGCTAGATGGCGCAGTGGATAGAGCACTGGCCCTGAAGTCAGGAGGACCTGTGTTCAAATGCGATCTCAGACACATAACACTCACTAGCTGTGTGACTCTAGGCAAGTCACTTAACCTCAATTGACTCACAAAAGAAGGGGAAAAAAAGAAGCTATTACCATAGCCCAATTAGGAGCTAATGAGAGCCTGATGAAAAAAGAATGGGCAAGAGGCAGGATTTCAAAAGTAAAAGTGAGAGGACCAACCAAACAGTTGTATGCAGGAGACAAGAAAAGGACAAGAATCATTTTCCCAACTAGTTTATAAGATCCTTGAGAGCAGGGATCATATCTTATTTATCCTTGTATGCCAAAAGTCTGTTCAAGTGCCATGCCTGTCTCCTGGGGTCAGGAAGACCTGAGTTCAAATCTAGTCTCAAATACTTACTAGCTATGTGACCCTGAGCAAGCCACTTAACCTCTGTCTGCCTTAGTTTCCTAATCTACAAAATGAGGTTAATAATAGCACATATATCCCAGGGTTGTTGTGAGGATAAAATGAGGTATTTGTAAAGCACGTTGCAAAACTTAAAGCACTACGTAAATGCTAATGTTATTTTTATTATTATTATTAGGATGAGATCTTTAGGGGAAAAAAAAAGAATCAATCCTACTGTAAAGTCTGTGAAATTCAATTGTTCATTCTTATGAGAGAGTGAGGAGATCTGTAAATTTTCCAAAACCCAACTTTTTTTTGTGGAAAGCTGTCAAAGCAGAATCAGTGACTTTTAAGTGTCTTCAAGCTATTTCTGCCGTGTTTCTCCTTTTTCAGAAACATCCCATACAGACATAGTCATTTGGCTTCCAACAAGGAGCAGGAGAGACAATAGAAGGAAAGGTTTGCGATGTAATCAATTTTTTTCTTAAAAGAAGAATATGTTTTTAAGCAGTAGTCACAGAAATTCATCATGCTTGAGGGTGGGGGTGGAGGGGTGGGGGGATAGTGTGTGTCATCAGCTTAGTGATTCCAAATAAGAAAACTCATGCATTAAACATTGCAAAAGGAAGTAATACAGCTTGAGTTCAATCTGTAATTTGTGAGCTATCACAGAGACTGTGGCTTGGCACTACTCAGAAATGTTCACTGGATGTCATTGTAAAAGGTTTGTGAGGACTCTCCAAGGACCAATTAAAGGAGTGGAGAACTCAGGAAGATTGTTCACCAGTAAGAAAAAGCAAGAAGAGTGTGAAAGATGAGTACTGCTTTCTAGTTTTCCTATTTGCCTCATGATCAGTAGACATCACGCCCTACCCCCTCAAAAGAAAAAAAAAAAGAGAGAAAAAAGAAAAAGAAAAAATATCCCATTAGTGCAAATACTTTCAGTCATACCCCTTGCAAAAAAAATCCAGACAGTCCTGACTCAGAGACCATTCATTGCTCCCTTCTCTTCATTTCTACTCTTCCCTGATTTATTGTTCAGTCACTTCAGTTGCATCTGACTCTTTGTGACCCCTTTTTGGGGTTTTCTTAGCAAAGATACTGGAGTGGTTTGCCATTTCCTTCTCCAGCTTATTTTACAGATGAGGAAACTGAGGCAAAGAGGGTTAAGTGACTTGCTCAGGGTCACACAACTAGTAAGTGTCTGAAGCAGGATTTGAACTCAGGTCTTTCTAATTCCAGGTCTGGCACTCTGTCCATTGGCCACCTAGTTGCCCACTGTTTCCTGATACTTTTTCATAAAGATATTTAGTGTTTTTTAATGTTCCAAAAATATTCATACTTCTTACCTTGAGTTGTTGTAAGGAAAGTGCTTTGTAAAGCTTAAAGTCTGGTTCATATCATTCTTGAGCAGCATATGCCTCATTAATAATGAAATAAGGTCGTAGGATAACAGAATTTGGATCAGGAAAGGACCTTAAATAACTGTTTAAGTTTCAGAATAGTCAGGTTTTATAGAAAAATATTGAATGCTAACTAACCAAACTGTTATTCAGTCATTTTAGTCATGTCCAACTCTTTGTGACCTCATTTGGGTTTGGGGTTTTTTTCCATTTGTTTTTGGTTTTATTTTGTTTGTTGTTGCTTTGTTATTGTTGGGTTTTTGGTGGTTTTTTTTGGTCGTTTGTTTGTTTGTTTGTTTTTTGCAAAGATACTGGAATGGTTTTCCATTTTCTTCTCCAGATCATTTTACAGATGAGGCAAGTGAGGCAAACAGGGTTAAGTGACTAACCTAGGCTCACACAACTAGTAAGTGTCTGGGGCCAGATTTGAACTCAGGAAGGTGAGTCTTTCTGACTCCAGGCCTGGCACTCTATCTACAATGCCTCCTAGCTGCTCCAGTACCATAGTGTACTGGTTTGTAATTTATATGGGATAAAGACTAGAACTGAGATTTCATTGATATGCAGGGGTGGGGACCCTGAGGCCTCAGGGCCACATGTGACCTTGGGTGCTGCCTTTCCACTGAGTCCAAGTTTTACAGAACAAATCCTTTTATTGAGGGAATTTGGAAGTTTGGATTCAGTTGAAGGGCCATACTTGAGGACCTAGAGGGCCACGTGTGACTTCAAGGCTGCAGGTTCCCCACCCCAGGAAGGAAATTCCAAGTGAGGAAACTTCATCTACTAATCTAGTCAGAGATTTGTCTAGAGAAGTTAAGTGATTTGCTCAGAGTCACATAGCAATATGCCAGAGGAAGGAGTTAAACCCACATCATCTTGGCTTTGAGGTCTGCTCTCTAGCCAGTATAGCGTGTTGCCTCACAAATTTGTGTATACATACAAATGTACACATGCACACATATTAAAACATACATATATACATACATATATACACATACGTACATATATATGTGCTTTGATACTCCGATGTATCTATGATCTCATTGACATAAGCGTTTCCTCAATTAATGTAAATTATAGCCCATAGGTCAAAGGTTAGGAGATAGAGATGGAAGGATTTCAGAAATCATCTCATTCAACTACTACACATTGCAGGTGAGGAAACTGAGTCTTAGAGAGAGAACTTGATTTTTCCAAGGTCACACAGCATGGTTATTGTTTGTTTGTTTGTTATTGCCTCAAAAATGGACACTTATTCAAAGTCACAAAAAGGAAAAAAATGACAAAGATCCCATCCTTTGTTCTCCCTTCACTTCAAGCTCCCCCTCTCCCCATCCTAGAGAATAGGGTCCTAAGACCTAGGCTTAGAATTGCCCAGGTCCTCTATCTCCGAATCTAGCACTTTCTTTTTTTTCCTTTTTTTTTGGCTAGGCAATGGGGTTAAGTGACTTGCCCAGGGTCACACAGCTAGTAAGTGCTATGTGTCTGAGTCCGAATTTGAACTCAGGTCCTCCTGACTTCCTAGCACTTTCTTTTCTTTTTTTTTTTTTTTGATTAGGCAATGGAGTTAAGTGACTTGCCCAGGGTCACACAGCTCGTAAGTGTTATGTGTCTGAGGCCGGATTTGAACTCAGGTCATCCTGAATCCAGGGCCAGTGCTCTATCCACTGTGCCACCTAGCTGACCCCCTAGCACTTTCTTATACCGCCTCCCATGCCTTCTCAGCTTGTCTTCTCATTTTTGTCCATATTTCTGTATAAATCTTTCCTGGAAAATCTACCCCAGATTCTAGACTTTGCTCTGGTCCTATTTGGTGGATACCAGTGTAGCATGCAAGGTAGCTGGTCATTATCCCTCATTCATACTCTATATTCATACTCTCGTTATCTGTACCCTGGAAGCTTTTTTATACCACATTTATTATTTCAAAAATGGCACAATACCTGCCATACTGTAGGCACTTAATGCTTGTTTACTTGACTTGACATTATCATCCCCAAATATCTCTTCTAGTTCTCATCTTGGCATGGAAGTGAACCTAGGTCCTTGAAGGTTATTCCAAAGGAGCATAAGCTCTGATCAGCCCTATCATATCAGCCCAACAACAACAAAACAACAACAACAAGCAAAATAAAACCAAAAACCAAAAACAATTGGAAAAAAAAATCCAAACCCAAATCAGCACTATCAAGCTGGAAGACCTTTATGGTCTCAGTGAAAAACTGTGTTTTATATATATGACACTGACTAGGTAAGTAGAAAGAGGCTCATCAATAGTAGATTAGACATCAAGTGATAAATGTTTTGTCCAAGATACCGTGTTAATGCCTTAGAGATAACCCGGCAGTATAGTGGGCAAGGGTGAACTTTAAATCAGAAAGACTTAGGTTCAAATCCTACCTCAAACAATTACTACCTGTGTGGTTCTCAGCAAATAATTTAACCTTTCTCAGTCTCAGTGCCCTCATCTGTAAAATGGGAGTAATAATAGCACTTACTTCACAGAGCTGTTGTCAGGATCAAACGAAATATATACAGCCCTTTGCAAACCTTAAAGCACTATATAAAAGTTACAATGATGATGATGATGGGGGGGGGATGACCCATTTGGAGATGCCTGGAAATCATTTATACACTCCACTCATTTACATTATTATGTACCCCATAACTATTTATGGGAACTTGTTAATGCAAAATTCCTGTAAAGAGAATTTTATGATGTGTATATTAAATAAAAATATGTATATAAGCAAATATATATCATTGTATGAATTTGAATTCTAAACAATGACAAAGCAGTTCATAGGGACTCCATAAATAATTCAACTCTGTCCATTTCTACTTATTGAAAAATTTTCTTGCTTTCAAGGCAGGCCCCCCTCCATGAAGCCTTCTTCATCCCCTCAGATGATACCACTCTCTACCTCTTGGTATTTCTTATAGTACTTTGCCTCTGGTAAATATCTCCTTTGTCTTTATACCATTCTACCTGGGAGCCAGTGTGATATCATGGAAAGAGCATTACATCTGGAATCAGAAGACCTGGATTTGATCCCCAGGTCTTCCACTTAGTAGCAATATGACAGTGGCTAAGTCAGCTCAGCTAAACTCTTAGGGGGCAGATGGAAGGTTTCTTATATTTCAACACTTAGCACAGTACCTGGCACAAAATAAGCACTCAATATATGCTTGTTGGTTGTAAAGTAGGAATAATGATACTTATATTGCCCATATCACAGTTCTTTTAAGAAAAGAGTTTTCTATAACTTAAAGAACACTATGAAAGGCAGTATCATATATGAATAGGGAACCAAATTTAGGATCAAGAAGATTTCAATTCGTGTCTTGCCTCTGACACATATTGGTCATATGACTCTGAGCAAGTCACTTAACTTCACCATGCCTTTGACAGCTCTCTAAGTTGCACAGCCAAACACATAGATTTATCTGGGACAGCTAGGGCACAATGGATAGAGTGCCAGGCCTAGAGTCAGGAAGACAAATGTGACCTCAGACACTTACAAGCTGGGTGACCTTGGACAAGTCACTTAACCCTGTTTACCTCAATTTCCTTATTTGCAAAATGAACTGGGAAAAAAATGGCAAACCACCCCAGTATTTGCCAAGAAAACCCCAAAATGGGGTCACAAAGAATTAGACATGATTGAAAAATGACTAAAATTTTGTTTTGATTGACTCTACTTATTTTTTTTACACGTGCAAGTTTTTATTCGGGGATGATGAGGAGTAATGGAGAGATATAAAAGTTAGTAATAGTGATGGAAGACAAAGAGGAAGAGGAGGAGGAAAGAGAGGAAGAGGAGGGGTAGGGGGAGGAGAACAATAAAATTTTGTGATGATGATGATGAAGGAGAAGGAGGAGGAGAGGAAGAAGGAGAGGGAGAGGGAGAAGGAGGAGAAGGAGAAGGAGAAGAAGAAGGAGAAGAGGAAGAAGAAGAAGAAGAAGAGGGAAGAGGAGGAGGAGGAGAAGGAAAGAAAGGAAGAAAGAAAGAAACAACTCCAGAGACTTAAAAAAAAGGAAGAGAAATATGCAGTGAAGGAATTAGAAGAACATCCTATACAATATAAATTCAATAATCATCTTGTGGACAGAAACATTGTTTTAAGGTACTCCTGTATCTCTGTGCTAAGGAACATATTTATAGCCTAAATGAGTGATGGGTAAGTGAGCTATACATCCAGATTAGAAGTGTGATATAACTGCAAGATGCTTACCCTACATAGAACTCAAATAAAGACATATAGGTTTTTACTTTATTAAGCAGAACATAATGCTCATTTGTTGTAATCCTGAAATTTTGAAAAGTCTTTACCACATTACAGGACTCATCTTATAGAGCTTAGGGGGCCATAAGAGGCCCCATGATGCCCACATAGGTGTAGGTCCTGGTATATGTGCTATATGTGATCACCTTCAAAACTAACTGTTGGCCAGGCTAACCTTCTTTTCACTCCCTCCAGCATTTGTGGTGACCAAAGGCTCCAAAACGTAAGCAGAAGTTGAAAAAAGTACATTAAGAGCTGGATATAGAGACCAAGCTTCTTTTGGAGTTTCCACTCTGTTCACATGTTTGCTAACATATATCAGTGTGCAAGTGCACAGGCCTGAGAGTGTAAAATGTTGGCACATATCTGGGGACCAAAGGTAGTCATCTTACCTTTACTAGGACCAGCCAGTTGTGGAACATATATCCTTGCAGGTCAATATGTCAATACATTTAGGACCTGTGATTTCTTCAGTGGGGGAACTTCCTTCTCTTATAGATTGCAAGCCCTTAATAACATAGTTTTAGAGAGATACTTGAAGATCAAAAAGGTTAAGTGACATGTCTATGGTCACACAGCTAGTAACTGTCAGAGGTGAGATGTGATTCAAGCTCCTTCTGACTCCAATTCCAATATTCTATTCATTGTGCTTTCATGGGGCTTGGCAAGTGTTCAATAAATGCTTTTCATTCATTCACTGTGGTCAAATTCCTTTATCCTTCAGTCAATCAAAATGCATTCAATAAGGACCTATTATGTGCCAGATACTGTGCTAGGCATTAGGGAAACAAAGAAAGAAAAAAAAATTCTCCTCTTAAGGAGATTGTGAATTCCAGTGGGGGAGGCAATTACTTCCATATGTATACACAAGTTAAATATAAAAAGAATAAATTCAAAGAAGTCAAACACTAAGCTTGACTCCAAAGTAGAGATTTAGGAATAAGCCTCCCTCCTTTCTTTGCAGATATGGGGAACTATAGCTGTGGAACACTTCATGTAACATTCATCCTGATTGATATGTAGCTTAGTTTTGCTGAAGTCTTTTTTTTCTCTTTTATATTTATTGTTATAAGGTATAGCTCTCTTGGGAAAAGTAAGTGATATATAAACAAAATATATCAATAAAATTTTTGAAACAAAATAATGAAATACCTAGATGACAAGGGCTTATAGCTTTCACAGATATGGAAAAGGCATAAATTCTTAATAAGCAATCACTTACTGGAAATTATATAAACCTCAGAATAATCTGTGATTTTTTATTTAGTATTTTATTTTTCCCCAGTTGTATGTAAAAATAATTTTTAACATTCATTTTTAAAACTTTGTGTTTTTTTAGGCAATTAGGGTTAAGTGACTTGCCTAAGTGTCAAGTGTTTGGTCTGAGGTCAAGATTTGAATTCAGGTCCTCCTGACTTCAGGTCCAGTGCTCTATCCACTGCACCACCTAGCTGTCCCCATTTTTAAAACTTTAAGTTCTAGATCCTCTCTCTTCCTCCCTTCCCAACTCTCCTCACTGAAAAGGCAAGAAATTCAATACAGGTTATATATGTGTAGTCATACAAAACATTTTCATAATTGTCATGTGAAAGAAGACATAGAGAGCCCCCCAAAAAAAAACTTCAAGAAAAATAAAGTTTAAAAAAGTATGCTTCAATCTATATTCAGACACCATCAGTTCTTTCTCTAGGGATGGGCAGCATTCTTCATCATAAGTCCTTCAGAGTTGCTTTGGATCATTGTATTGCTGAGAATAGCTAAGTCATTCACAGCTGATCATCCTACAATATCATTTTTATTTTGTGTACAGTACATTTCACTTTGCATCAGCTCATGTAAGTCTTTCCAGGTTTTTCTGAGAGCATCCTGTTCATATTTCCTATAGCACAACAGTATTCCATCATAATCACATACTACAATTTGTTCAGCCATTCCCCCTACTGATGGGCATCCCCTCACTTTCTAATTTTTTGCCACCAGAAAAGAGCCACTATAAATATTTTTGTACATATAGGTCTTTTTCCCTTTTGCTTTTTATCTCTTTTGTTATATGGACCTAGTGATGGTATTGCAAGGTTATGCATAGTTTTATAGCCCTTTGGGCATAGAATTGCTCTACAGAATGTTTGAATCAGTTCACAACTCCACCAACAGTGCATTAATGTCTCATTTTTCCCACATCTCTTCAATCATTTGTCATTTTCCTTTTCTGTCCTATTAGCCAATCTAATAGGTATGAGGTAGTAGTTCGGAATTATTTTAATTTGAATTTATCCAATCAATGGTGAGTTAGAGCATTTTTTTTATACGGCTATAGATAGCTTTGATTACTTCATCTGAAAATTGTTCATATCATTTGATCACTTATCAATTGGAGAATGGCTCTTATTTTTATAAATTTGACTCAGTTCTGTATGTGTTTGAGAAATGAAACCTTTATCAGAGAAACTTGCTTCAGTTACTTTTGGAACTACATTTCCCTCCACCCTATCCCCACCCCCTCCCCCATTCATTCTATTCTCTCTCTCCTTTCACCCAGTCCCTCTTCAAAAGTGTTTTGCTTCTGACTACCCCTACCACTATCTGCCCTCCCTTCTATCACCCCCACCCTTCTCTTATCCCCTTCCCCTCCTATTTTCCTGTAGGGTAAGATAGATTTCTGTACCCAAGTGAGTGTTTATATTATTCTCTCTTTGAGCCAATTCTGATGAGAATAAGGTTCACTCACTCTACCTCACCTTCCCCCTCTTCCCCTCTACTATAAAAGCTTTTTCTTGACTCTTTTATGTGAGATAATTTACCCCATTCTACCTCTCCCTTTCCCTTTCTCTTAGTACACTCGTCTCTCACCCCTTAATTTTATTTTTTTTAGACATCATCCCTTCATAATCAACTCACACCTGTGCCCTGTATCTATATATACTCCTATCACCCTAACAATGAGAAAGTTCTTATGAGTTAAAAGTATCATCTTCTCACGTAGAAATGTGAAGTTTAACTTTATTAAATCCCCTATGATTTCCCTTTCCTGTTTACCTTTTTATGCTTCTCTTGAGTCTTGTATTTGAAAGTCAAATTTTCTATTCAGTTCTGGTCTTTTCATCAAGAATGCTTGAAAGTCCTCTATTTCATTGAATGTCCATTTTTTCCCTGAAGGATTGTATTAAGTTTTGCTGGGTATGTGATTCTTGGTTGTAATCCTAGCACTTTTGCCCTCCAGAATATCATATTCCAAACCCTCCTGTCATTTAATGTCAAAGATGCTAAATCTTGTGTCATCCTTACCGTGGTTCCACAATATTTGAATTGTTCCTTTCTGGCTGCTTGCAATATTTTCTCCTTGACCTAGGAAATCTGGAATTTGGCTATAATATTCCTTTTATTTTGGGATCTCTTTCAGGAGATGATTGGTGGATTCTTTCAATTTCTATTTTACCTTCTGGTTCTAGAATATCAGGCAGTTTTCCTTAATAATTTCTTGAAAGATGATGTCTAGGCTCCTTTTTTTATCATGGCTCTCAAGTAATCCAATAATTTTAAATTGTCTCTCCGGGATCTATTTTCCAGGTCAGTTGTTTCCCCAGTGAGAGATTTCATATTTTCTATTTTTTTTTTCATTCTTTTGGTTTTGTTTTATTTCTTGTTTTCTCATAAAGTCATTAGCTTCCATTTACTCAGTTCTAATTTTTAAGGAATTATTTTCTTCAGTGACTTTTGGACCTCTTTTTCTTTTGGCCAATTCTACTTTTTAAAGATTTTTTTTCTTCAGTGAATTTTTGTACTTCTTTTTCCATTTGGCCAATTCTGCTTTTATTTGGCCTAGTCTGCTTTCTAAGGAGGGTTAACAAATTATGAAAAAAAATTTTCATTAAATGTTTATGGGGGGGGGAACTATTGTCCACAAGTTATAAGGAATTGAAACAAATATTTGAGAGTAAGAGATTCTCCATGAGGTCAAAACATATAAATTGGTCATTCTCAAAAGACAAATAATAAAGTTTCAATGATCATGAAAAAATGTTCAAAAAACTCTATTAGACAAATGTAAATTTTTAAAACTGAAATTCCACTTGATATCTATCAGCTTATAAAGAAAACAAAATTCAGTGCAACTGTGATCAAAAGAGGCATGTGATTATACTGTTTGGGGAGTTAAGAATGGATAAAATCTTTTAGAGAAAAAATATAGAATTCTACAGTGAGACTTAGAAAAATGTGCATACTTTTTGATCCACTTGCCCAATTCCTAGAACTATACCCCAATGAAGTTATTCATAGGAAAACAAAAACACATCTATACAGAAATATTTTTAGCAGCACTATTTGTTATACATGCTCACATATACATGTGTATATGTAAATATGTATATGTATAGATATATACACATGTGTATATATATATAATATATCTATATATGTTTATGGACTTATATGTATATAGATAGCTATATTACTGAAACAAAGTTTCCTTTGCCCAGGTAATGGCTAGACAAATTATGGTAATTTAAGGTACTAAAAGTATTAGTGGGCAATTAGAAAAAATGAATATGAATAATTCATAGAAACATGGAAAAACATTATGACCCAATGAGTGACTATTACGTCAGATTTAAGTTCCAGTAATAAGCTTGTAATGTTATATATAAAAGAACTTGCTCCTCTATGGTATATTTTAAGTAAAAAATAAACAAAAAAGATGTTTATCTGCACACATATGTGGATATCTATGTGATTTTTTTGTTTGTTTGTTAAATGTTGAATAACAGATGTACTTCACAGATATACCCATATGTATATGAATACATATAACACACCCACACATATGCCTACCTGTTGTATCTCTGAACTTTGTGAGTCTTCATTCAGAAGACAGCTACTTGTGAGGCTACATAATGTCGACCTCATATGTTTTCAGTGTATAATAGCCTTGTATCCAATAAGCTATGGGAAGAACCAATCCTGCTTTTCCCCTTTTGACCAATTGTAATGTCCACAGACCCCAAGGCATACATCTACAAGAAAGACAAAAGATAGAATCTCATTTTCTCACCAATCAAAGCATGTCAAAAACAGAGACTCAGAAGTGAAGAGCAAAATATAATACCCCAAGAAGTAGTTTCCCAAGGTATAAAAGCACAAAATTCATCTTGCATGTTATACTTCCTATAAGTACATCATACTTTGTACAGTGGAAGATACAGAGCAGAAAATGTGCACTTGGGAAATTGAATGTAAACATGAATTGGGGAAAAGGGTCAAGAACAGCCACTTTTCATAACTTGTGGGCAGATGTTACTGAAATAAAGTAAAGAAAGAATACCTAAGTGTGTGACATTTTCATTTCCACACTGACAGGGAATACATTTTTCACTGTGCTAAGATTCAGTAGGAGGACGTGACTGATTGACTCCACTCACCTTGACCAAGGCAGAGCAGAAAGCATGCTCAAATATGTTCTTAGAGACTCTTGTCACTAATACACATGTGAAGTTATATCAAATGAAGAAAGATGACCAAAAGTATGATGGACATACTGACTGTCACTCTATAATTAAGGATTCCAATGACAGCAATAAATTCATGCAATGTACAGGGAAATGAACAAAGCAGATTATGAAAACATGAACATGTAGGTGATACTGTATTTAAGTTAATATATGAGTTGTCCAGGTGTCCTAGTGGAGTTTTAAGCTTTAATAATGTCAGAAGTATAAATGCCACAAACATACAAACATACAAAGTTATTTAAAAAAATAAACTGCTTATATATTTTTATTAAATTTAACATAACCATCATCTTGTGGCATACAGTGCTTTAGTCAATTTTCAAACTTTGTAAATCTTCCATCAGTAACTTCATTCAGTAACTGAAAGAATTGCACTTATGATTCTAACCTTAAGCTCATCCAAAGGATTAGGTTTTGATGCATAAAAGACAGCTTTGACATAAGCCCAGAAGAACAAGTCTACTGAATATAGATCAGGTGACTGAAGTGGCCAAGTAGGAAGACCTTGTCTACCTATCTAGTGGGCTGAGAAAGTATAATCCAGAAATTGCACACACAGAATACATAATGACAAGGTACCAACTCTTCTCAAAATTAAAATTAAGGATTCAAGACTTGGAGAAAATAAATAAGTATAAAAGAAATTTTAAAAATTAAAGTTTCAAATGACACTCTTTTTAAGTTTGTCACACTAATACTTTGGAAGTTATTAAAGGTTAAAACTTCACTAAGACTTTGAAGTTGGAATTAATAATCAGTAGACAATGGAAGTGAACTGCTTGGACAATCACTTTACCTTTCAGGTGATGTTTTGTTGTTGCTTCATCCTGAACATTTATTTTTCTTATTCCCTTTTCTAATGCTTGTTTATATATGTATACCTATACTTTTAAATGGAAGTCAAAATAAAATTTGTATATATGAAAAGAAAATAGATTTTGCATCATTTGTAACAGTATCCATAACTGCCATTGTTATATTTTGATGGATAGCAAGAACTTCCCTCTATGAATGTTAATATATAATCCTATGCTTGGGAGACACATTAGATTTCATCTAAGTGAACTGCCTAGTCAGTGTATGAATCCATTCTATAAGATCTCTAGTGAGTAGTCATTCAGTCTGAACCTGAATACTTCTAGTTTCAGGAAACTCACTACCTTATTAGGGAGTCCATTTCATTATAGGAGGTCTCTTCCTATTAAGAAGTTCTTCCTAGGGATGAATTTTAAATTCAGAACCTAAAATGACTGTTCAAAGAACTGAAGATAATACCTACTTAAAACAAAGGAATTATCAGCTATTTAGAAACATATGAAAGACAGCTCCAAATTACTAATAAAAGATCGATACTAATCAAGAAAACTCTGAGACTTCAGCTTATGCATAGCAAAATGCCAGTATGACAAATGATGGGAGTAGTCAATGATAGTAGTCACAGAAACACAGGCACAGAAATAAACTATTGATGGAGCTCTGAATTTGTCCAACCATTCTGGAAAAAAAAAATTCACATTATGCAAAAAAATTACTCACATGTCCATACTATTAGATCCAGACGTCTCACTACTAGGAATATACCCCCAGGAGGTCAAAAAACAAAGAAAGATCTCATATACACTAAAATATTCATAACAGGTTTTTTTTAGGTAACAAAGAACTAGAAACAAATATAATCTCATCAACTGGAAGAATGACAAAACAATTTGAGGTGCATAAATGCAATGAAATATTACTATGCAATAAGAACCAATGAATTTTAATAACATAGAGAATCATGGGAAGACTTATCAGAACCAGAACCAGGAAAATAATATGCGCACTATCTACAGCAATGTAAATGAGTAAAAAACCCCAACTGAATAAGGTGTAATTATAATGACCAAAAAGCTTGGCCCAAAAGAAGAGTTGACAAAATATACTTCCCTTCCTTCTTTTCAGAGATGGGGACTTACATGACAAGGAAAATTACCTACACTGTCAAACTCCATGATGTGTTGATTGATTTTGCTGAACTGTTTTTTTTTTCCTCTTTTCTTTCTTTATTCTTTGTTACAAGGGGTGGCTTCAGAATATGGGAGATAAGTATTCAGAAATGGAGGTGATATAAAAATAAAATATGAATAAAATGTGTAAAAGAAAAAGAAAAAAGTTTCATATTTAAGGTTTTTAGGTAATCATATCACATCATTGATTCATTTTGAACTTACAATTAAAATCTTAATATATATTTTCCATATTAACTGCTATCTAACCAATTTTCACCAGCCATAGACATGCATTTGATTTATTGAGCTCCAAGGCACACTTAACACTGATAATTCACTGGATTAGATTTAATCTATCTTTCCTTCTAATTCACCCAGATTTTCTGATGCATAATTCTTATATCCATTGTATTATCTGTCCAATCCAACTGCAGTCATCCACAAATTTGCTAAGTATGCAATGGGGACAGGCATATGGACCAGACCTTTAATTTCACTGGTATAGGGAATTATCAGGTAAGGGGACTTCCTCTACTAAGTGCACTTGCACCTGTTCTGCAATTTACAGCCTTAAAGAGAAGCCTAGAGCACTGAAAGGTTAAGTGATTTGCACAGGGTCACATAGCCAGTATGTGTTGGAGGTGGACATAAATGAAGGTCTTTTCAGCTTTAAGACCATGCTTCCTCTCATGCAATATGTCTCATATAAAAATATTGAACAGAATAGACTTGAGAACCAAGTCGTGTGGAATGCCACTAGAGTCCTCTCTCCAGGTCAACCCATAATGACCATTTTTAAGATCACTGGATCATAAATTATTTCATTTGCTATCTTGAACTTCAAGTGAAGAAAATATTTCCATCAATTTAAAATGACAACTTTTCTGCCTTCATAGTCTTAGATTGTTGACTGGTCACTGAGAAATTAAATGACTTACCTGGGATCTCAAAGCCAGAATATGTCAATGATAGGTCTTAAATCCAGCTTTTCTTAACTCTGAGGACAACTTTCAATAGGGCCATGCTGTCTGTCAAAAATATTGTGATTATAAGTATTTAATGTATTTTGTAATTATAATAATTACATTATAGTATGTTTCTTCAATAATTCAAGGATCTAACTCTTGAGTAAATAGTTGAATAAATTTCCTGGGTTACCTAGTTTTATGAATAAACTTAGAGTACCTAATATACTGCTTGGTATATAGTAGGTGCTTATCAAATATTTGTTGATTTTTTTAATGAGCTACTAGATGGATATAATCAGGATAAGGACAAAAATCTACAAAATAACAGCATTGTAAGGACAAACAACTTTGAAAGACAAGAATTCTGATCAATGTAATGACCAACCACAATTACAGAGGACTGATGATAAGGCATGCTGCCTGTCACCCAATAAAGAGGTGATAGACTCAGGGTACAGAATGAGAGATATATTTTTGGACATGGCCAGTGCAAGAATTTGTTATGCTTGGCTATGCATATTTGTTATAAAGATTTTCCTTTTTCTTTATTTTTCCCATGAGGTTAGGGGAGAGGTTAGAGATAAAAAGAAAAAAGAGATCTTTGTTAATTGAAAAAAAAATTTTTTTAAATATAAGTAAAATGAGCTACTGGACAGGCTGAAGATGGGAAGTCCATCATTTGGTGGCTAACTTTCTTTTGATAAGCCTATTGGAACTTAGCTTGACTGGTTCTCAGATAACAGTTTACTTTTTTTTTTTAATGAAATGACCCAACTTCTTTATTCCCCAATGCCTAGGTTGTAGGTAATAATGTGTAAATTATTATAGGGAAGACAACTGAGACCAGGAATGTACTTGAAGCCTTCCTAGCTTATCAGAATCTGCTAGAGTTTGTATGTGACTGGCATAGACTCTGAAAACCCAGGATGACCTTCATCCACACCGTAGAAGAATTTTAGCACAAGTTAAATCTATGTATGACTATAATATAATGGCATTTTTCTGCCAGGCACAAACTAGCCTTTACTCACTCTTTACTGTGCAAAGGAGAACTTACCACATTAGGGCTGATTTCTTTACCTGTTTCCTGAGATTGCTATTATACATATACATTATACACATATGTCACATACATTCTGAAATTATTATTATACACATATTACATACATTACACGAAGATAATATATTGTTTTAATTGTGCATTGAGAAGCCTGGAGATTACAGCTAAAGCAATGGGAAAAAAATAAATTCAAAACTTTAACTACACCCCAGATTTTAGAGCATTAGAGAAAGGAAGCATCTCATTATTTAACATAAGTAAACTCAAAACTAAGGAAAATGCAATCATTATTTTTTCGAAGGGGGAAAAAAGTTTGGTCACCTTCTGATGATTTCTTAGCCTGAAGGGAAGCTTCTGAATATAAGCTTCTGGAGCGACAGTAGAGAATTGAAGTTCAGCAGAGCCAGGAGGGACTCTGCAATATAAAGAGAGTGAATATAAAAAGACCTGTGAAATTAGCTCATAATGCAGTGGGCCAAATGCTCATGTCTTCAGGTGAGATGTTACATTAGGGCTGCTAAAGCAAAACTCTGGTGCTCTGTTTATATTGTGAGTTGCTCATTGAGATTTTCAGAAAATGGAAACCTATCTTGCTAACTTCTCATTTGCTATTTGTGTTATTCTAATCCTCCTACTTACTGATGCCATGTTTATGTTTACTGTTAAGTAAATCTGGAAGGAAGAAAGACTAGGAGACACAGAGTTAAAGGGTCTGGATTCTAGTGTAAGTTCTGCCATTATCACTTTGGACAAATCATTTTGCATTTCTGGAGTCAGTCAACAGGCACTTATTAAGCACCTGCTATGTACTAGGCACTGTGTATTGTTTCCTCATGACTGTTCAGACTGGCTTGTAAAAGTCAATTGTTAATTTTTCAGTGTGAACATTTATACCTTTTTTGTTGTTGTTCAGTCATTTCAGTCATGTATGACTCTTCATAACCTCATTTGGGGTTTTCTTGGCAGAGATACCAGAGTGGTTTGCCATTTCCTTCTCCAACTCATTTTACAGATGAGAAAAGTGAGGCAAACAGGATTAAATGACTTGCCCAGGGTCACACAGCTAGTAAGTATCTGAGGCCGGATTTGAACCCAGGTTCTTCTGACTCCAGAGCCAGTGCTCTATCCACTGCATCACCTAGTTACCCCCAGATTTTACAATTACATGTCTAGTCTTTTCCCAACATACCACAAGGCCCCTCTAAATATAAGAAAGTTGAACTTGATGATCTCTAAAGGACCCTCTCAACTCCAATAGTCTAAACACTATTTCAGTATTATTCCCTCAGCCCCATGATGTGATGGGAATAAAAGTTCATTTCTTCAGTGGGATCATAGGTCACAATGTTCAAGGGACTTCAGATCCATCTATCCTGACATCTAATTCAACCCTCTCATTTTATAAATGAGGATATAGAGGCCCAAGGTTAATTGAAGTGAGGTGAAGTGAGGTGAGGCGAATTGCCTAAGGTCACATTTAAGTCATAAGCACCAAAGGTATGGCACCTTTGATGAAAGGAGAATGAAATAGAGAAAGAGAGAAGAGAGAGAGGGAGAGAAAGAGAATATCTTCATTTTTCATTCCTTTCCTTCTTAGCATAATTCGCTTACTTGTGTTTAAAGGGAAAATTGTGGTGCAGGGAAGAGAGTGTTGAACTTACAGTCAGGAAGACAAGAGTTTAAATCCTTCCTCAGACACTTGCCAGCTATGTGATCCTGGGAAAGTCACTTAAAACTCTCTATCTGTTTCCAAATATGTAAAACAGAGGTAATCACAGCACCTACCTCATGGGATTGCTATGAGGATCAGATGAGGTAACATATGTAAAGTGTTTTGAAAACTTTAAGGTATAAATGCTAGTTGTTATTATTATCTCCTCCGGTAGAATGAATGTATACTAGAATTTCAGTGTCTACTCTATCCCCATACTACTGCTTAAATGGAACCATGGTCTAGGGGAAGAGGGGATTCACAATGTTACTCTCTTTGAAAAAAATGTTCTTTATTGCCTACCAAATTATGCCCACACTACCCAGCCTGGCACTCAAAACCTTTCTTAGTATGGCCACAAAACGACTTTCTTGCCTGCTCTCCTTCCCTCACCTATTCTACATCCTTCTATACTCCAGACAAACTGAATTATTCACCATTCTCAGGACATGTCCTGCACTTCGATGCTCTCCTGTCTCTGTGCTTTTATTAATGTTTTTTTTCCCTTCTGCCTCAAATGACATCTTGCTACCTGAGAAAATCTTCCTCATTTTCAAGGCCCAAATCAAAGCCCCTCTCCTTCATGAAGCTTTCCCTGATTATCCCCAATTAGATGGGATTGTTCTCCCTCAAAGCAATACACTATCACTACTCTTGTTACATCGTATCCTGTCTTGTACTCTCAATAATTGTGTATCCCTTTAATACTAAATCTTAAGCTCAAGGACAATAGTCTGTGCCATTCATCTCTATATCTTTCCCACTCACTCACCCCCTTAAGACCCAGCACATGATCCTGCCCTTAACACCTGCTTCAAAGATTTCTGACTTCGCTGGTGAGGTAATTCCCTCCCAGACCCAGAGCTCAGTCCCTGGTCACTATGAGTTTCTGGTGATGGAAAATTCCATCTACAGACAATCTGATGATGAGTCTCTCTAAACTTAGCTGGGTTAGTCCTTGATGATACTCAGGCAGACTATCATATTTGAAAACCATCCAGCTTGGTAGAAAGTACCAGGGTTGGCATTCTACTAGCAAAGTCTTGGGGAACCAAGGTTTATCACTACACCATAATGAGACATCAGAGGAAAACTTGGTACAACATGTTGTATTTGCAATAAATATTTGCTGAATTGAACTGTTTGTTGCAATATGCATGGGTCCCAAAAGCTTTTCCTTGAAACAAATATCCATCTTCTTAATATTAATGTTTGGGAGGGGATATTGTATGGCTGTAAGTTAGGAATACCATCATCTCCACAGAACTACAGGTTATTCAAACGGAATGAAGAAACCCATAGTTAATAGCACTTTCATGGTAGAAGAAATCTGTAAAGGAAGAAGGTGTCCATTGATTGAGGAATGAACAGCTTATGACATATACATCTAATAGGATATTCCAGAACCATAAGAAATGACAAACAATTCAGAGAAACTTGGAAAGGTGTGAGTGAGCTAATACAGAGTAAATTAGGCAGAACCAACAGAACAATAGCCATGATTTTTTGTAAAGGAAAACACAATAAAAATCTGGTCTCAGATCAATGCAATGACCAACATTGACTCCAGAGGACAGGGGATAAAATAAACCTGCTTCTCTGAGTTAGAGAGGTAGGAAATTTCAGCTATAGAGGAATAAAAGGTATGAGTAAGATCATTGGAGGTAACACCCATATTGAAGAGATCACAGATCCACTGAAGAGCTGATATACTCTCAACTCTTTGTGTAACTATTACATGGCTATAACAATATAATTTACCTCTAAATCTTGCGCATTTATGTGCATGTATGAGCATATGTATATGTATGTGTGTATGTGTATGTACACATATACAGAAGACAAAATGTATGTATATATATATAGACAAATAGAATAACTTCCAGATAGTTTATATCCTCTTTCCACTTTCTTTTTCCATTATACCATGCTGTCTCTTCATAATATCTTTAAGAGGATTTGACTTTGGAAAAAAAAATAACCTTCTCAAATGTGAACAATGACAACCAAAAAATTCATTACTGTATTTATTTGTAACAGAGGCAATACAGAGGAGTGGAAAGAGTATCAGATGTATAGTCAGAAAGATTACAGAGATGCCACCCTCAATGTGTCCAGTCTCATTAAATCTCAGAAACTAAGCAAGACCAAACTTTTTAGTATTTAGATAGGAGATTGTCTGGGAATACTGGGTGCTGCAACCTTTTTTGTGGGGAGAGAGAGTAACTAAGTGCCATATTACTTAGAACAGTGGCCTTGGAGTCAGGAAGGATTGATTTTGAATTCTGCCTAAGACTCTGTGACTCTGGGAAAGTCTTTTAACTTCTCCATAGCTCAGCTTCCACATTTATAAAATGAGTGAGTTGAACTCTATGGTTTCTAAGGCCCCTTCCAATTCTATATCTATGAGCTGTGATCCTGTGCAGACTTGGGTTCGAATCCTACTTCAGACATTTACTATCTCTATGACACTGAGCAATTCACTTGACCTCTCAGAGCCTCAGTATCTCCATCTGTAAAATAGGGACAACAATAGCACACATTGTTGTGAGAAGAAAATAACTTGATGTACATAAGGTGCCTTGCAAGCCTCAAAGCACTTAAATGCTTAAAAAATGTTCCTACACAATATCTTCTCAATGAATTTTAGCCATCAGAGAACATAGAAGTGAGCAGAGTTCTAAAGGAAATATAATAAAGAAGGGTCTTCAGAAGTATCTTACTGAAGGAAGGAGAACAAGAAATGATATCCCAGATCATTTTCAACCGTAGTAGGTATGACAAAGGCCAGAACCCTCATGACAACATCAGCCTCTTCCGAAGGTAAATAGTGGGCACCGTGACCTGCAGAAGCCAAAGTAAGGATTATCTCTTCTCCCTCCTATACATTTTGCTGAATTTTTATCCCTCCCTTTCTCCTCCCCCCTCAAAAAAGTGTTGTCCTTTTTCCTACAATGAATGGCACACAATAATCTGCTTGCTTCTATGGAATGGTAATTCTTTGACAAACTCTTGTTGAAGCTAGGAATTGTGGTGCTCGGTTAAGGTGAACAAGGCCCACAGAACTCCTTGGTTGTCATATTGGCTTCGACATTGTAAAAGAGTTTTCTAGATCTGGTATAAACCTCAGCCTTCTTCTTCTTTTTTGTTTCTAATCTCAGAAACAATAATGTGTTCCTGCAAACACTGAAGGAGATTAAAAGCTGTTGGGATCATATTTACAATATTAAAAGCACAATGAGTGCCCCTGTCAATGACATGTAAATTACCAAGTCATAATTCAACTTCAGTCAGCTTTGCAGATGAATTGCAGGAACTAAATTCTGTTATCGCTTAGAAATCTGATCATCCAGCAGCTTGTAAGAAATCAGCTTTAATCCTCTTTTAAATGTCATTCAACAGGTTTTCTGCTGCACAGGAGATGCAAATGAAGTTTCCTTATTACATCCTTTCTGATTCATTTTCCTTCCACCGGACATCCTTAGAAATAATTTAAGCTTGGACTATGAAAAATTGTAGCAATACCGAATAACGCATGTTTAAAGCATATCGTTTCTGCAGTTAGCAAATCACTTCTGAGTCTCTATTCAAAAGCAGGGATCATTGTTAGACATAAGTAAAAGTGAACCAAGAAATGGTTCTGACAATATCATGCCTCCACATCAGCTCATGCACAGATATTTCATTATCAATTCAAGATGGGGAAAAACTCTAAGCATGGCTTGCATTATTCACACAGAGCCAGATTTTCTCATAATCATATGGTCATGACAGGAGATACACTATTTGGATGCTATATAGGTAGACCAATGTTCTTTCACTGGAAAGAAGAGAAAAAAAAAACACTGAAGCTCTGGTTACAAGATAGTTAAGAGATAGATAATTTGGAATATGCTAGTCCAAAAGGTTATAAGAAGTGTATCTATCAAATCTGTAGAAGACACTAAGCCAGGAAGCATAACTAACATGTTGCAGACTGGAATCGTAATCAAAGACAACTACCAGTAACTGGTGGGATGATGGCTCAAATCTAACAAGGTGAAATTTAACAGGGATAAATGAAAAACCCTGTACTTAAGCTCAATGTGTTATGATGGAAAGAACACTAGATTTAGAATCAGAGGTCTTGGGTTTGAATCCATCCTCTGCCACCTTGCCTATGAGACCTTAAATCATTTCACTTTTAAGTAGTTTCCACATATATAACTTGGAGGTTCAGGTAGATGACTTCTAAGTTACCTTCTAAATCTATGATTCAGTCTTCCTATGATCCTCAACTGCACAAGGGGAGATTTGGCTTAATAGTAACTAAGATTTGAGGGTTTTAATTAACTATAACATCAACATATATTAGCAGTATATTATAGCTATCCCAAAGGTTAAAGCAATCTTCCAATTAATAGAAGGACACTGTCCAGATCAAGGGGGAATAATTAATACTAATCATAACTAGTACTTACATAGCATTTTAAAGTTTATAAAGTTCTTTTCACCTATTACCTAATTTGATCCTCACAATAACCCTGTGATGTAGGTGCTATTACTATCCTTATTTTACTGATGGGGAAAGTAACACAGAGGGAGTTTAGTGACTTGCCCAGGGTCACAGCTAATGAGTTATCTGAGGAAAGATTCAAACCTAGATCCACCTGGTTCCAAGTCCGGCACTCAATTAAGTTATACTGCCTTCCTCTAAATCGGTCTGTAACATTTTATTTTGTTCTGGAGCACAACATAATTAGAGACATTGGAGCAAGTAAATGGTACTGAAGAAGATATCTAGGGGTACATAGAAACATTGCACCTTATAAATGAAAGGGAACATAAAAAGGAATATAATATGGTGGAGTAAGCATTGGATTAAGATGCAGGAGTTCCTAATCTTTTTGTTTGTTCCATGGACCCCTTTCATTATCTGGTAAAGCCTATGAACCTTTTCTCAAAATAGTGTTTGTGAATATAAAAAATAAAATTAATAAGGTTACAAAGGATATAAACTATACTGGAATACAGTCATCAATGTTGTGTTTAACAACAAATTCATAAACCACAGGCTAAGAACACATGTTTTAGAGACAGAATACCTGGATTGAGGAGGGACAGGAGAGCTAAACTTCTCACCAGAAATGTAACCTTGGTCAAGTCACTTGACATCTCTTAGTCTCAATTAATTGATTTAGAGGGAGCAGAAAATAAATTATTTTTAAAGGTTGAATCCAGTTGCTTCATTTTATAGATAAGGAAACCAAGGCAGAGATTAAGTGACACGCCCAATGTCACACTGTGAATTAGTGACAGAATCTGTACCAAAACCCATGTTCCCTTGACTCCTGATCAAATTTCCTTTACACTATAACTCATTGACCTCATAGGATAAGGGTAGTGTCAAAACACATCATATGAAAATCAATGCAAGGAACTGGAGCTAGATGACCTGGCTGAAAAAAAGAAGACTCAGTTGGGACGTGATAGTTGCCTTTACATATTACTACTTTTGTGTAACCCTAAGATTATGATCCTGTAGTTGGTAGTTGCAAGAGCATATTTTGACTCAGCATAAATGAAAATTTTCCAATAATTAAAACCATCCAAAAGGAAACGAGCTATCTTGGGAAAATGAGATCCTCATCCCCTGGAAGTATTCAAGAAAAGTTGTCTGAGCATCCTCAAGGGATGCTTAAGAGGACAGTATTGCATATGTTATTAGAGACTGGTCTCAATAGACCGTAAGGCACTTTCCAACCATTTTAATTTTAGGTGCCAATGTTCTATACTGCTTTTTTCTGTGAAAGAGAAAAAAAACTTATATGAAACCATGGAAAATCTATGTCTGTTAAAATTATTAAGAAATACACATCTTGAAAAGAAGGCAAATGGAATCATATTTGAACTTATTCATATCATCAAACTTCACAAATTAGACACTTTCAAAGGAGAGAAAATGCAACAAGTTGTATTTTTGAAAGCCACTGTATAGTCTTTTGAGAAGGCAGTTAGGTGAAACAGAGGATAGAGTGCTGGGACTGAAATCAGGAGACCCTGAATTCAAATCAGACCCCAGACACTTACTAGCTGTGTAACCCTGAGCAAAGCATTTAACTTTGTTTGCCTTAGTTTACTCACCTGTAAAATGAGCTGGAGAAGCAACTGCAAAACCACTCCAATATCTTCATCAAGAAAACCCCAAAAAGGGACATGAAGAGTTGGATACAACTGAAAAAGACTAAACAACAACAACAATAAAGATAAAACATTCACAGACCTATGGTATGTGTATGTAGCAGAAGTTAAAAATAAAACAAGGGAAGTATAGATGAAGCATTATGTTAGTTCAATGAAGAAAATAAAACATCATGAATGGAATAGCAGTTGATCTGTGCCTTGATGGATTGGACAATTGAGTTTAAGGACTAGGACAGATGAAATTAGGGAATTCTAGGTAAATGATATGAACAAAAACATGTAGATCTTAAAGTATAGTATAGTGGGAGGGTCATGGGATTTTAGAACTATAAGGGACATAAGTGGTCTATTAGTCTAGCCTCCCCATTTTACTGATGGGGAAATTGCCACCCTGAGAAGGGAAGTAACTCCCACCAGCTGAAAAGTGACAGGACTTGAATTTGAGCTTAGTCATTTGGTGACAAATAGTGCTCTTTCCAGGCCTCATCTTAGATACAGGAAACCCATATTCAAGCTCCAACTCTGAAACTCATTGTGAAGTTCTGGTCTTCCAAGTATTTTACCTCTCAAAACCTTGGTCTTCTCATTTGTAAAACAGAGATGGTAGTACTTTGAGTTTCTACATAATTGTGTGTGTGTGTGTGTGTGTGTGTGTATGTGTGTGGCAAAAGAGCCTTACATGATTATATCCTTCTGATATTCAATATTACTCCACTGTATCCTTAATCTGTTCCCTCCCTTATTGCCATTAATAGCACTTCCATCTGCTCCCATCCCTTGCTTGGTTGTCATGAATAAATGGATCAGAAAGTATTTTCTAATACAGAAAAAATGATCACTGAGAGCTAAATATTACAAATAACTCCTCTGAATCACTGGGCATCTCTATGGTTTGTATTACCCTGCCCAATCACCATCCCTTTCTCAGTATGACTTCAATAACTTGTATCCTAATCTTGAGTGAGAATAAAATGGGTAAGGAAATATTGATGATATTTATCTCTTACCTTCTGCAAAGGAATTTTTGTGGGGAAGGGTTATATAAACAATTATATGACTCTTTAATCATGGATGAATCAGTAAACCATTTAGTATTCTGAACAATTCTCTAAAGTGACAAGGTACAAAGAAGCTGCATTTGGTAGAGGCAGTTTCATTTACCTGGGAATTCCCCATATCAGTGAAAACACAGATTTAGTCATCATCATTATCATCATTATCACCATCTCATGAAAGAAAAAAAGAGCACTTTTGGACAATGTAGTAGAATGATTGAAGTAAAGGAGAGAAATATTTTTAGGATTTCTTCCAAAATAGTATTTAGTCCAAATGACTTAATATATGCTACTAATTGAACTATTTAATACAACAAGCACTTCTTAATCACCTACTATGTAAAAAAAATATTATAAAGATTAAATACTGTGGTCAGGTTGTATACATACCAGGAATCCATATGTGGTTTAAAATTAGGAAAATTATGAACTTTATTAACCATTTTAATAACAAAACCAACAAAAATACTATGATTATATCAACAAATTCTAAAAACACTTTTGACAAAATACAATACCTATTTCTATTTAAGAAAAAAACTACAAAAAGGAATAAATGGACTTTTCTTTATAATGTTAAATAGTATATATCTAAAACCAAGAGCTATATAATATATAATGGAGATAAACTAGAATCCTTTACAATAAAATTGGGGGTAAAAAAGGATATTCATCCATAGTCACAGTCTGTTGACTACACAACAATACTAGAAACTCAGGTTTTAGCAATAAAACAAGAAAAAGTAATTCAGGAAATAAGCATAGATGAAGAAGAAGCAAAATTATCAGTTTTTGCAGTTGACATGATAGTATACTAAAAGAGTCTTAATGAGTCAACTAAAAATTTATGGAAACTAACTTTTGAGGATATAAAATAAATTCACACAAATCATCAGCATTCCCATAAATATGAATAAAACAGCAGGACGAAATAGAGAGAAAAATTATATTTAAAATTAATATAGAATATTTGAAATGCTTCAGAGCTACCTTCTAAGATACACACAAGAACAATATAAATATAACTACAAACAATTCTTTACATAAATAAAGATAGATCTAAATAACTGGAAAAATCTTAATTGTTCATGAGTAGGATGAGCCAATATAACAAAATGACAATACTACCTAAATTAATTTGTTTATTCAAAGATATACCAATTGACTACCAATGGATTACTTTATCAAACTAGAAAAAGTAATAACAATATTCACATGAGAGGGGATCAATAATCTCAAGACAAATAATAAAAAAATTTCAAATAAGGAGATCTAGCAGTACCAAATCTAGACTTAATCTACAAAATACTAATTATCAAACAATTTGGTACTAGTTAAAAAATAGAAATCAATCAGTGGAACAGATTATGCACATTGTATATACAATATACAAAGGCAAAAGTATCTATTAACATAGTATTCAGAAAACACAAAGAGCCCAGGTCCCCAGATAAGAACATCTATTTGACAAAACCTGCTATGAAAATTGGACATCGGAGTGGAATAAAGTAGATTTAGGCCAATGCTATACATCTTATATAGAGATAATCTTCAAATGGGTACATGACCTAGTTAAAAAAGGTCACAGAGTAAACAAATTAAAGAAACCTGGGGGGAAATACCTATGAGATCTATGGATAGAAGAAAAGTTCATGACCAAACAGGGACTAAGTAAAATCATAAAAGATAAAATGGATAATTTTGGTTACACAAAATTAACCTTTTGCACAAATTCAATAAATCTAAGATTAAAGGGATAATAATTAACTGAGAAAATCTTTGAGGTAAGTTTCTCTGATAATGGTCTCATTTCCAAGGACTTGACTCAACTGTTTAAGAATAAGAGCTATTTCCCAATTAATAAATCATCTAAAGATAAAAGGCAGTTGTCAAGTGAAGAAATCAGTTATTTATAGCCATATGAACAAATGCTTCAGATCACTACTAATTGGAAAAAAATAAAAATTAACACAGTTCTGAGATTCTACCTCAAACTCATCAAATTGGGGGAAATGACAAAAAAAATAAAAAGATACACGCTGGAGGGACTGTGGGAAAACAGGCATATTGGTGAACTTTTAAGGGACCCATGAGTGGGCATAACCATTCTGGAAAGACTTTTGGAATTATACCCCCAAAAAAGTCATTAAGCAGTGCATGCCCTTTGACTCAGCTATGCCACCACTAGGCATGAAATCAAAAAAGGAAATGTCATTTATGTACAAAATTATTTGTAGCAACTCTTTTTGTGGCTACAAAAAAAAAATAGAAACTAAAAGGATGTCTCCATCAACTGAGAAGTGACTGAATAAGTTGTGGTATATGAATATGAGAGAATGCTATTGTGTTGTAAGAAATGATGAAACAGATTATTTCAAAGAGACGTAGTCTAGGAACTGATACAGAGCAAAGGGAGCAGAACAAGAAGAACAATTTATACTTTACAATACAATACAGTTTATTAAGCACCTACTTTATGCCAGGTACTTTGCCAAGCACTTGGGACAGAAATAAGAGAAAGACAAAGATCCCTCAAGGAACTTACAATGTAATGGAGGAAGACAGCATAGAAAAAGAATATGGGAAGAGGAGAGAGTGAGGGCTGCCAGGCATTACCTGGCACAGAGGGACATCTTGTTCTGTGTAGTTGAAACCAAGTAGAGCTGCAAATGAGAAGAGGAGTGAGCTGCAAAGTTCAGGTTCTGCCCTCTATCCTTCTAGCCCTCCAATCAGAGGGGAGAGGTGGCTGTGGGAAGTAGGAAAGTGTTGAATATTCAAGATTGAGTTAGCAGCATGTGATGAGATGTGAAGTGGCCAGCTTATCCTGGGACATGCATCTTGTTCTGTGGAGTTGAAATAAAGCAGGATTGCATATGGAAAATAGGAGAGTGACATCATAAACACAATTTTGAAGATTTTAATAAGCTGATGAGAATGAAATTAGTAGAGACAGAACAGTTTATACAATAAAAGCAACACCGTAAAGACAAATAACTTTGAAATAAGAGCTATGATCAATGCAATAAACATTCATGATTCTAGAGAACTGCTGATGAAACATACTGTCTACCTTTTGACAGTTTTGATAAATTTAGGATACAGAATGAGGCATACACATACACATGTATATGCACATATAAGGGTTGCTGTATACATAACAAAGCCAATGAGGGAATTTGTCTTGCTTAACTATGAATATTTGTATAGATTTTGTTTTTCTTTTATTTTTATCAATGTGATGTGGGTTGGGAGGGAGATAAAATAGATTTCTGTTTATTAAAAAAACAAATGGGGCAGCTAGGTGGCGCAGTGGATAGAGCACCAGCCCTGAAGTCGGGAGGACCTCAGTTCAAATCCAGCCTCAGACCATACACTTGACACTTACTAGCTGTGTGACCCGGGGCAAGTCACTTAACCCCAATTGTCTAAGAACAAAATAAATAATTAAATAAATAAAGGAGAGGTGGGGTGTTATGAATATGAAATGTTGCGTGCATTTTGAGATGAGGTCATCGTATTATTAGTTTTACTTAATTGCTTTACTTTGTTACAAGAGACCTCTCACAGACAGTAATCTGAAAATATTTGCACTCTAAAAACAAAACATGTCAATAAAACTTTTTTTTGAAATCACCTACTATGCAGCAATACTGTAATAATATGAGATTTATAGCAAAAATGACATTCTAAAGGTTTTATGGTTTTCTGCCAAAAGCAAATAAATTTGTATAGTTTTGGTTTAGAAGATTCTTTAAAAATTCTCACTGCCAATTAGCTCAGTTAAAACATAGGGCTAATGAGACCTAAGTCACAAGCTTGATGTCCATAAGAACCAGTTTGTTTCTCACTTAGAAAGTCTTTTACAAACCATACAGTGCCCCACTCAACCTAACCATTTCATAAAAGCGGGAGTCGATCGCAAAGGGAACTGTGCAAAAGAAAGCAAATAATTCAGGGCAAAACCATCTTTGATACTAGAAAAACAAATAGCAAGTTCATATCCTACTGCTGGAGGTCAGAAGTACAAATGGAAAAGAGCACTGGAAAGGAGGAAGAAGAGTAGAGTTAAAATCCAAGTTAAGTTGGGCCTCTTACATCTTATGTAACCTTGTGAACAGCACTTAACCTATCTGAGACTGTTTCCTCTTCTGTAAAAATGAGGAGTTCGATTAGATAACTTCTAATATTCCTCTTAGCTCTAAGACTACATGTATATGTGACATGTTTATTAATCACAGAATGTTATAACTGGAAAGAACCTTAGAGATAAAGTCTAAACCCCCCACTGTATTAATCAGGAAAGTGGGGCCCAGAAATGAAGTGACTTAAACAGAGTCACAGAGTAGTAAGTGATAGAACCAGAATTCAAATACAGGTTTTGGGTCTATAAGTTCAGTGCTCCTTCTACTACACCAAAAAAGGACGGGACATTATTTTAGAATGTTAGTCAGTATATCATCTTTTAGTATAATCTCACTTTAATTACTTTTTTTGAGTCAATTGGGGTTAAGTGATTTGCCCATGGTCACATAGCTAGTCTGAGGCTTGATTTAAAATCTGATCCTCTTGAAGAGCTGATACTCTATCCACTGCCCTTTTAATTACTTTTTAACAAACATTTTTTTAATATGAATTTCAAATTCTCTCCCTCCCTCCTGACATTCCCCCATCTATTTGGCATACAATGTGACACCAATTATGCATGTGTAGTCATGCAAAACCTATTTTCATATTGTTCATATTGGGGAAAAAACTTAAATAAAGTGAAAAAAATACGCTTCAATCAATACTCAGTTCATCAGTTCTCTCCCTGAAGGAGGACATCACTTTTCATCATAGATCTTTTGGAAATGTCTTAGGTCAACGTCTTGATAATAATAGCTAAGTCTTTCATAGTTGATCATCATTACAATAGTGTTGTTACTATGTACAATGTTCTCCTGGCTCTGCTCATTTCATTTTGTATGAGTTCATGTAAGTCTTACTAGTTTTTGGAAACCATCCGGCTCATCACTTCTTAGAGTACAATAGTATTCAATCACAGTCACATATCACAACTTGTTCAGTTATTCTCCAGTTGATGGGCATCCACCCAATTCCTAATTCTTTGCTGATGTGAATTTTTTTGTACAAGTAGGTCCTTTTCTTATCTCTTTGGGATACAGACCTAGTAATGGTATTGCTGAGTCAAAAAATATGCATAATTTTAAATCCCTTTGGGCATAATTCCAAATAGTTCTCCAAAATGATTGGACCAGTTCACAACTGCACCAAAAGTGTATTTTTCCACATCCCTTCCAGTATTTGTCATTTTCCTTCTCTGTCAACCAATATTAGTCAATCTCATAGATATGAGGTGGTACCTCAAAGTTGTTTTAATTTGCATTTCTCTAATCAATAATGATTTAGATCATTTTTTCTGTATGGATAGCTGTAATTTCTTCTTCTGAAAATTGCCTATTCATATCTTTTGACCATATGTTGATTGGGAAATGGCTCTTATTTTTATAAATTTGACTTAATTTCCTATATATTTTCCTTTATCAGAAAAAAAACTTACTGTAAATTTATTTTTAGCAGTTTACTATTTTTCTTTTAATTTGGTTGCATTTGTTTTGTTTGCACAAAACCTGTTTAATTTCATGTAACCAAAATTATCCATTTTGCTTCTCATGATTCTCTCTACTTTTTTTTGGTCATAAACTTTTGTCTTATCCATGGATCTGATAGGAAAACTTTTCAATGCTTCACAATTTACTTACAATAACACTGTTATTATAACAAAGCTATTACTCTTTGCAGATGATATGATGATATACTTAGAGAATCCTAGAGGATCAAGCAAAAAATTACTTGAAATAATAAATAACTTTGGCAAAGCTGCAGGATATAAAATAAAAACATATAAATCATCAACATTTCTATATATTACCAACAAAGCCCAACAGCAAAAGATAGAAAGAGAAATTCCATTTAAACTTACTGTAGACATTATAAAATATTTAGGAGTCTACCTCCCAAAACAAACCCAGGAACTATATGAACACAATTACAAAACACTTTTCACACAAATAAAGTCAGATCTAAATAACTGGAAAAACATCAGTTGCTCATGGGTAGGCCAAGTTAATATAATAAAAATGACAATTCTACCTAAGCTAATTTACTTATTCAGTGCCCTACCAATTAAACTACCAAAAATTACTTTAGAGTTAGAAAAAATAATAAGAAGATTCATTTGGAAGAGCAAAAAGTCCAGAATATCAAGGGAACTAATGGAAAGAAATGCAGGGTAAGGTGACCTAGGCATTCCAGATCTTAAATTGTATTATAAAGCAGCAATCATCAAAACTGCTTGGTACTGGCTAAAAAATATAGTGGTGGATTGGTGGAATAGATTAAGTATGCAAGACACAGTAATCAATGACTACAGTAATCTACTATTTGATAAACCCAAAGACCCCAGCTTCTGGGATAAGAACCCACTCTTTGACAAAAACTGCTGGGAAAACTGAAAAAGAGTATGGCAGAAACTAGACTTAGATCTAAATCTCACACCATATACCAAACTAAAGTCAAAATGGGTTCATGATTTAAATATAAAGGTTGATACTGTAAGCAAACTGGGAGAGCAAGGAATAGTTTACTTATCAGATTTATGGAGAACGGAAGAATTCATGACCAAACAGGAGACAGAGAACATTATGAAAAGCAAAATGGATAACTCTGATTACATTCAGTTGAAAAGCTTTTGCACAAACAAAGCCAATGCAACCAAGATTAGAAGGAAAGTAGAAATTTGGGAAAGAATTTTTACAACCAGTGTCTCTGATAAGGACCTCATTTCTAAAATATATAGAAAATTAAGTCAAATTTATAAGAATACAAGTCATTCCCCAATTGATAAATGGTCAAAGGATATAAACAGGCAGTTCTCAGTTGAAGAAATTAAAGCCATGAATAGTCATATGAAAAAATGCTCTAAATCACTCTTAATTAGAGAAATGCAAATCAAAGCAACTCTGAGGTACCACATCACACCTATCAGATTGGCCAACATGACAAAACAGGAAAATGATAAATGTTGGAGAAGATGTGGGAAAATTGGAACACTAATGCATTATGGGTGGAGTTGTGAAATGATCCAACCACTTTTGAGAGCAATTTGGAACTATGCCCAAAGGGCTATTAAAATGTGTATACCCTTTGACCCAGCAATAGCAGTTCTTGGGCTATATCCCAAAGAGATCATACAAATGGGAAAAGGACCCACATATACAAAAATATTTATAGCAGCTCTTTTTGTGGTAGCAAAGAATTGGAAATTGAGAGGATGCCCATCAATTGGGGAATGGCTGAACAAGTTGTGGTATATGAATGTAATGGAATACTATTGTGCTATAAGAAATGATGAACAGGCTGACTTCAGAAAAATCTAGAAAGACTTGTATGATCTGATGCTGAGTGAAGTGAGCAGAACCAGGAGAATGTTGTACACAATAACAGCTATGTTGTGCAATGACTAATATTGATAAACTAAACCCTTCTCAGAAATACAAGGATCTAAGACATCTCCAAAGGCCTCGTGATGGAAAATGCTGTCCACAAAGAAGAAAGAACTATGGAGTTTGAACGTACATCAAAGCATACTATTTGCTGTTTTTTTTCTTCTGTTGTGTTTTGTTTCCTCTTTCTGGTGGTTCCTCCTATTGGTTCTAATTCTTACTTACAACATCACTAATGTGAAAATATGTTTAATAGGAATGTATATGTATAGCCTGTATCAGATTGCTCACTGTCTTGGGGAGGGAGGTGGAGAGGAAGGGGGAGAAAAATTTTAAGCAAAAAAGCTTATGGAAATGATTGTTGATAATTCAAAATAAATTAATAAAAAAGACATACAGTCTAAATCATTTACCCATTTTGACCTTATTTGGTTAACAATGTGAGATGTTGGTCTATACCTAGTTTCTGCCAAACTGCTTTCCAGCTTTCTGGGAAGTTTCTGTCAAATGATAAGTTCTTGCTCCCAAAGCTTGGATCTTTGGGTTTATCAAGCCCTGGATTATTATGGTTATTTACTACTGTATATTGTGTACTTAATCTATGCCATTCATTCACCATTCTATTTCTTAGCCAGTACTAGATGTTTTGATGATTACTTCTTTGTAATATAATTTGAAATCTGATACAACTAAGCCACCTTTGTTTACATTTTTTTCATTGATTCCCTTGATATTCTTGAACTTTTACTCTTCCATATTAATTTTGCAATTTTTCCCTAGCTCCATAAAATAATTATTTGGTATTTGATTGGTTTGGTATTGAATAAGTAAATTAATTTAGGTAGAATTGTCAGTTTTTTACATTGGCTCAGCCTACCCATGAGCAATTGATATTTCTCCAATTATGTAGAACTGTGTTTATTTGTGTGAAAAATGTTTTGTAATTGTGTTCAAATGATCCCTGGGTTTGTCTTGGCAGGTAAATTCCCAAGTATTTTATATTGTCCACAGTTATTTTAAATGGAATTTCCTATTTTAAATTTTTTTGCTGTGTTTTTTGTTGGTAATATGTAGAAATGCTGATTATTTATGTGGGTCTACTTTATATCCTACAATTTTGCTAAAATTATTAACTGTTCCAACTATTTTTAGTCAATTCCCTAGAATTTTTTTAAGTAAATGATTATGTGGTCTGCAAAGAATGATAGTTTTGTTTTCTCATTGCTTATTTTTATTCCTTTGATTTCTTTTTCTTTTCCTATTGCTATAGCTACAATTTCTAATATAATAGTGAATAATAATGGTGATAATGGACATTCTTGCTTCACCCTGATCTTATTGAGAAGGCTTCTAGTTTATTCCCAATTACAGAAAATGCTTGCTCTTGGTTTTAGATAGATATGACTCATCATTTTAAGAAAGACTCAATTTTTCCTATCCTTTCTACTGTAATTTTTAAAAGGAGAATTGTCAAAGTTTTTTCTGCATTTATTCATGGAATCATATAATTTTTGTGGTTTTTTATTATTGATATAGATAATTATATGCATAGTTCTCCAAACATTAAACCATCCTGGCATTCCTAGTACAAAGCCCACCTGGTTATAGTGTATGGTCTTTGTGGTATATTGCTGCAATCTTCTTGTTAGTATTTTGTTTAAAATTTTTGCACTGATATTTATTAAGGAAATTGACCTATAATTTTCTTTTTCTGTTTTTGCTTTCCCTGGTTTAAGTATCAAAACCATATTTGTGTCATAAAAGGAATTTTATAGAACTACTTTACGTGTTTTTCCCAGATAGTTTATATAGTACTAGAATTAATTGTTCCTTAAATATTTAGTAGGATTCACTTATAAATCCATCTGGCCCTGATGATCTTTTTTCCTTAGGGAGCCCATTTCTGGCTTGTTCAATTTCTTTGTCCAAGATAAGGTATTTAAGTATTCTATTTCTTCTTTTGTTAATCTGGGCACTCACTTTAATTACAAAAGAATCCTAGCAGTCACAATTATACAACTACTTTAGCCATCATCTCACTATATATTAACTAATTAAGATATTTTTATCATCTCTAAGATGAATCATTTTTTCGTGAAGATAATTCAGCTTCTCCACAGGGAAGTAATTTTCTGCATTCTCTCTCTGTCTCTATCTTTGTCTCTCTGTCCTTCTATACACATAAATGTGTATATTATATATTTCATTATATTTTTGAGCAAGAGAAACATTAAGTGAAAGGAATTTTGTCTAGCAGCTAAAGTTTATCTTGATATGTTATGCCAATAGTGCATCACCCCTTTTCAAACAATCCTATGTGTAAATGTTGATTTTTAGGGGCATCAAAAGGCCACTGTTGTCCAGAAATATCTCTTATAAAGGCCTGTCATTATTCTTGAAATTCCTACATTAGACACTTTTTTGGACTTTCAATAAAGCCTATATTAAATACTTAATATATGCCAGAGACTCTTTTGGGCAATGGGGACATAAAAAGAAAATCAAAAGTTTATGTCCTCAAGAAACTTATATTATAGAAAATCTATAAAGCAGATACAAGGTAAACTTAGAGGGAGAAGCATTAACAACTCTAAGGGCCAAGAAAGTGTGTTAAGGCTCATTTAAAAAAAATTTATCTGGTCTGATAATTGACTATATATGTTTGTTGTTCAAGGATAGGCCTAGCTAAGTTAAGAGTTTATCAACACGTTAACTTCAGAGAGCTAGTTGTTTTTGAACCAAAGCAACTACCAAAATAAAAAAAAAAACTAAGTAATTAGAAAGGATGCAGTCTATATAGTTGGAGGATATACCCATATTCTCAAAAGTGCAGATCTAGGAAGTATATCAGAGTATGTTATGCTCAAATGGTCCTGTTTAATGGTCATTGATTCAGAAGCTCCCTCCAACAATGTAAATTGCAACCCATCTATGCCTGCCCATCTCTGTGACCATTTTCCATTTCCTCTCTTGCGTTAGGCATAAAGAGTACATCTAACGCATAGAAAGCTTTCCTTACTTTATTTTAACATCACAAGAATGCCAATGTAACACTTTGACTGTCCAAATGTTATCCCTCATTTTTGCCACATCTTCTCTTCCAATTATAAAATTCCTTGATGATGTGTTTTAATTGTTTTCTTCACTTCCTCATTGGTCATATGTTGTAGCCTGTAATCAAACTAAAACACAAACCATATGCAACTCTATTGTCCCTTATGTAATAGTCATTTTTAATTCTTTGGAAACAGTTGTATCGTGTAACTTATTGCCATATAACAACAAAAGTAGAATGTTGGTTTAAAAAAAAATAGACCTTTGCTTTTGTGGGAAACTTAGGTGTCAGTAAAGGAGTGTTTCAATTTCCCAAAGGAAATCTAGACCTTTCTCCTCCTCCTGTTCAATTTTGGGTGCAACTCATTGTTCATTTGTAGTTTCTGATCCATAGACAACTAGGTAGCTCAGTGGATAGAATGCCAGGCTGGGAGTCAGGAAGACCTGAGTTCAGTTCTGGCCTCAGACACTTACTAGCTGTGTGACCCTGGGCAAGTCACTCAATCCTGTTTACCTTATCTATAAAATGAGCTGGAGAAGAAAATAGCAAAGTACTCCAGTATCTTTGCCAAGAAAACCCCAAATGGGGTCACAAAGAGTCAGACATGATTGAAATGACTGAACAACAAAAAGTCTCTGTTCCAGATATACACACTAATGCTCAAACTCTATCTGTTCTCCATCCAATGAATATTGAAATTTGGGCAATATATATTATCATTGTTTTTATCCTCCAAATGTTAGTAAATACCAAAGAGACCAAATTCCTTTGATTGATTTCAGATATCTTTTCATTGGTTCTGCAGTTTGCTGGGGCTTAATACAGTCAGCCCATTGTCATCTACAAACAAGAACGTATGGAGAATCTCACTATCCACTAAGAATCTCACTTTGATATGGATTTTACACTGTATCTTCTTCATTAAACTTAATCAAACACTTTTGGTGAGCCATACCAGTATCAAGCAGTCATTGAACAATGTGATTTCTGTTATTGCATATTTTAAAGGATTTTGAATGATTTTGAGGTACAGATGGAAGTTACCTTGTTGTTAAAAAAAAAAGCTTATAAGATGACATTTTACTTTACCAAATCAAAGATTTTCATGATCAACAAATAAGCACAATGAGACCTTATATTCTCTACATCTTCCAGTTGATTTTCAAATCATAAAGTGTGATTCATCATTGGACATGAATTGTTAAAATCTACTTTTTCCCTACAAACAAGGTTATATTGGTAAATATTTAACAACCAGCTCTCCTCTCCCTTTAAATATGTATGTAAAACATATTTTTAAGTTAAATTGCATCATTACCATCTTCTCCATTACTTTCTTATGTCTAGAAAATCAACAAAACAATAAATCAAATCCTGATTTGTAATGTTTACCAATTACCAAGGTAAAAATGCTCACACTGAAAATTTAACAATCAGCTCTTAAGAGTTATTATGAGCTGGTGCTAGCACAACCCTGCCTTCAAAGTATCTTCATAAAGGATGTCCTCAGTTAGTGAAGAGATGACTCATAAAGATTTTGTATAGTGGAGAGAGTATACATACAAGTCAATAGTTATTGATATTCTCTCAATCACCTTTTTTGATATTATTAAATGTGACCAGGGAATCAAAGCCCACTTGCATAAGATTTACCTCATTAGTGAAGGTTAATTACTTGAATTTGCATGGGGAACAAAGTTGGAGAGAATTTGGAGAAAGGAAAATCCTGATCTTCTGGCTTCTAGTTTCAAGAGATCAGACATATGATTCCTGATTCTGTTCAGGGCAAGGTCTCTGAAGGGACAGAGAACTCTAGGAAGATGTTAATAGGTAGAGGGGCCAGGCTTCAATCATGTCCCTTTCCCATAGAACTCTCTCTCTCTCTTTCTTTCTCTCTCTCTCTCTCTCTCTCTCTCTCTCTCTCTCTCTGTCTCTGTCTCTCTGCCTCTCTCTCTTTCTCTCAATCTCTCATGATTTTTTGCAAATCTTCATTCTGTAGTCTTCTTTTTATCCTCCTTTTCATCCTTCAATGTCCTTGGGATGATTTTGCTTAGTTGGGTATCTTGCCAAGCTTTCTTTAAACTAATTTTACCCTCCACTGCTTCTCTCTGTTTTATGAGACAATAATTCTCATAATCTTCTGTCATTCATGTTAATAGCTTTTATAAATGAGTTTACATTCAAATCCAATGTTGCTTTTCACAATCATATCTCTCCATTTGGTAAATGTAAGACTTTTTTCCAACTGAAGAACTATCTGGGAACTTTTGGTCTCCTTTGACAATTACTTTATATTAGCTAAATTTCTAGAATTATTTCTAAATCAGCTGTCTGTGTACAGAAGAAGAAGACGATGACGATGATGACAATGAAGACAAGGAGGAGAAAAGGAGGGGGAAAGAGAAGGATAAGAACAAAATGATTAGACAGATTAATTGACATGGAATTAAAACAACTTTAAAAGCAAAAACAGAGAAGTGAGCAAAAGAAGTGACACTGACAATGACTAGAATAATTTTGTCTGAAAGTACAATTATAATAGCTAACATGTATATAGAGTTCCAAGGTTTGCAAAGTGTTTTATATATAGGTAGATACTAAAAAAGTATACTAGGCATGTGAAATACATTAAATGAATAGGAAAACCATGATTGTAAAATAAATAAATTATACTTAAATATCTTATAATTCTATGTATTTTATCTTATGAAATTAGAACATAATTCTGAGAAGGGTTGCATAAGTTTCACCAGACTATCAAAGGGATCCATGACACAAGAAGTTTAAAAGTTCTGTTCTAGAAATAATTATGGGAGAGTGACATAATGAGAAACCCTAGGGCACCTGGGGGCAACATAAAACTTTGAGGCACCTGAGGGAGATTGTTGAAGAAAAGAAAAAACAACCGGAGAACAAAATACATCAAGAGGAGAGCTTGAGAAGCAACCAGTAACTCTCACTATATTAAAATTGTATCTATAAATAGCCAGTTTTCCTTTATTAAGTGCTTTCTCCAACTATTATATGATTTAGAATAGTATTGTCCTAGACCAAGAAGAATACCTGGCCAATTCCTTTGATTTTAAAAGCAATGAGACCCAAGAAAGTAGAATAGTCCTTGGGGCTTGGTATCTGTTATATCTAAATACCTATGTATGTTTTACTCAGACTCTAAATCTTCATCTATGTCTCCTCTTTGTTAGTGGTACTGAGTACCTTGCATGCTGATGAATAGATGAAAAAATCATCCAGGATACTATATGGCACATGCTATATATCTGTTTTATACAGTAATGGCATTCTTTGCCCTAAATTCTGTTTTCAGAGTTTGCAAATATGTTTCAAATGTAACAGACAGAATATATTAGCAAAAAGTGTTTAGCATATCAGGAACTTTCTCAAAATAATTGTTAAAAATACAAATGAGATGTAAATGTAGTATATTTTTGTATGCAACAGATGATATTAAACAGCCCTGTAGATAACTTCCCCCAAAATGTCTCTGCCCATATTTGCCAATGTTTTAGGAGTAACACACCTGATGGCAAGAAACAGCCTTAGCCTAAAAATCCAATTGAATATGTGTTATAGGTTATATTTTTATCTTTTCCCCCTTTATTGGTTGCCCAAAGATTAATTTATTTTAGCAAAGCCTAATTTTTCTAATTTCTGAGACTATAGACATCTATGATCATCCTTTTATAAGGATTGTAAGACAAGGTAACTACAAGGTAAAATGAAAATCTTCCTTATTTAGGAGGTTCCTAAATTGTCAGGATAACTTGAAAATGACCAGGTACAAACAAGATTCACCAAACTTGACTTTGGCCTTGTGCTTGTGGTTTGATATACTATGACCTGAATTTCTGCCCTAATGTAACTCTCTTATCTAGTTATCATCCAAGCAGTCCCAGGGGCAGTTTAGGTTTTTGCTTTGAATGTGAGAACCATTACCTTCTTTAGAACAAAAAAAAAAGCACAAGATTTCCTGGGGAAAAAAAAAAGGCTCTGTGTAAAGGGCAAGGTGAGATGATAACCATGTGTTCTCATACAAAAATAAAAGAAGAAAGGCAAGAAACAATCATTTAATAAGCACTTACTGTGTGTCAGGCACTATGATAAGCACTGAACAAATATTATCTCTTTCAATCCTGACAACAACCCTGAAATCCCATTTTATAGCTGATGAAACTGAGACAGACAAAGTTAAGTAGCTTGTCCAGGTCACAAAGCTACTAAGTTCCTGAGGCCAGATTTCAATTCAAGTCTTTTATGCCTCCAGTCTCAGTGCTCTATCCAATACACCACCAAGTTGCCTAAAATACAAGCATGATTAAATAAATATGTAAAAGGAGAGATGGATCAATGGAGAATTGATTGCATGTTATTTTCTTTAGCACTGATCAAAGGTTATTATGCTTCAAGGCCTAGCAAAAGTCCCACCCCCATCACTGAATTCAACTCTACAAACATATTAAGTACCTATTGTTATGTGCAAAGCACCAGGGACAGAAAGAAGAATAAGACAGAATCTCTGCTCTTGAAGTGGTTATAGTCTAATAGGACATAAAAGACACATATATAAATGACAACAAGACAACATAAAGCATGCTAAGTGTATAGAAGAAGCCCAAGGAAAATCATATAAGCCCTGAAGAGAGAGGCCATATTAAATTAAGAGGATCAGGAAAAGCTTCATGAAAGAGGTGACAATAAGACTGGGCTGTGAATTATGAGCAAAAGAAAGAGCAAGGAGAGGGAAATAAATGCATGAATTTTGCCCCAACTCTTTCCATTGGCTTACCAGGAGAGCTCTTTATTTTGACTTATCAATAGGGCTTTTTACTTTCACCATGAGTTTTGGCATCTAATTCACAAATTATTTTCTATGGATCATTCTTGCCTACCTGACCACATTGCAAGTTACTCAGAGACCAAGAAACACATCTTAAACAGCTTTCTCACATTCCACATTAGTTAGTACAGTGTTGGACACAAAAATAGAGACTTTAAAAATTAAAGAAAACTAAAATGAATTCATAAGATTGAAAAGACTAAACCCTAGTGTAAATGGAGCCTAATACTAGAAAATGAAATAGTAGGATCTGTCATTTTGTTTTTTTAGTAATTATTCTCTTCAATCTTTCAGATACCTAAGAACTCAATTTAGTGGTATAAGCTAGCTATAGTGGTATTTAGTGCTGCTGCATAGTTCAATAGTCAATCCATGTGTGGCTTGGGGAAATTATATTTTACTGAACAATTCTGGCTAATGCTTCAAAAATTAAAGTGTCCATGATTTTCCCCCCCATAATTCCTTTATGACTTAGTTGATGGTCTTCAGGAGTCACTAATGCTGAAAAGTGAATTATATCATTGTGGTAGGAGATTGTTTGGCACATCTGTGACTTCATCTTGTCAATATTTTTGGTGGCTGCATCAGGTGTGCCTTTCATATCTGTGGTGCTGGTACCCTCCTGTCAGCCCTGTTGGAGTCTTTTCCTGCTCGTTCCGGCCTACCAATTTTCCTCTCGACAACAATCCCCTCCCCTCAATTTTACATATCAGAAAGGACTTGGAAAATGAGGAGGAACTGACTCAGGGCTGGTCCTTTAAAGGAGGTTATTTGAATGTTTTGAGATATAAAATATCCAGATGAGTGAAAACAAGAGTTAGAAATTTTACCCCAATTCTTGCATCCCTTGAGAGAATGCTGAGCTGGTTTTAGAGGAGGAGGAGGAAGAGGAAGAAGCAGGAAGCAAGAAGAAAAAGAAGTGGAGGAGGAGGGGACTAGTGTTTTATTGTCACCTTGTACCCTTTTAAATTGATTGTGTTAATCTCTTATTAAGTAAAGTTGGTTTTGATTGAATTTTATAATCAATGAATGCCTAGTTACATTTTAACCCTCAAACCTGAAATTGCTGGATTATCCCAAATTTTTTTTTACCAACCTGGTGATGAGTTTCTCTGAACTTAGCCAGGTTAAGCAGTTTCCCTAAATTCACATATCTAAGTGTCTAAGGCAGAATTTGAAATAGGTCTTCCCGACTTCAAGTCTAGTGCTCTATCCAGTGGTGCTACCTAGCTCTCTGTAATATAGTGATATGATTCAGTTCCTCCAGTGGATAACAATATCACAACTAAAATTCTAACAACTTAATTATAAACTAAGTTAATAATTGGCATTTAAACTGTGGGATTCTTAGCACTTCTTGCCTCCTTTTCCACCACTCTGCCACCATCACTAGAGAAATGGAAAAGAATCATACAGAACTGGAGATCATTTTGTATTTTTCTTGGGTTTCATGGATTGTGATGGCCAAATAAAACAAAACCAAGTGTCCACCCTACAGGGTAGTGAACATCTCTATACCTAAAAGAAGACCCAGTCTATTGCTATGACCAGACTTGAAATTTCTCCACCATTATAAAACCTTCAACAGCTTGAGTTCTGCTGCCCTAACTTTCAAGAACCACAGCATAGTAGGACTTTATGAAATCTTGTTTTGTGAAATTGACAGTCTTAGATAGTAATTTATTGGTTTCACTATTTCTCACAGATTCCCTTAGTCAATTCCATCAAAAGGACTGACAAAAATAAAAAGCAAAACATCACTTTCAAATTCCCACACACATTTTTAAAACAAATACATTGAATTCCATCTTGTTCATGAGTATCACAAATTATGGCAAGAATTGTCCCAATTGAAAAAGTTTTATTTGTTTGTTTCTCAAATGTTTATTGAATTCATCAAACTAACCCCATCAAAAAGAAACTTCTTGCAATGGATCATTTAACTAATCAATATTTCTTGAGTTTTCATTACACACAAAGCAATATTCTAGAAACAATAGAGGATACAGTCAAGATCCCTGCCCTCCAGAAGTTTGCTATCTAGTTAGGAGTGATTCTGAAGATCACCTGGCAGGATAAGATAGCAGACACTGAGGTCCTTTCTTGAACTAAACTGCAAAGCATTCAAATTCTACTGCAGAGAGTGCAGCTCTGATGGATTGGCCTCATTGGTCAAATGCCAAATGTATGCTTGCCTCAAAGACTATTTTATGGAGAACATACACAGAGCAAGTGCTCATATGGTGATCAGTAAAAGTGATATAAGGACACTCTCAAGGCCTGTCTTAAGAACTTTGAAATTGTTGCATGATGTGGGAGACATTGGCACAGGACCATCCAGCATGGCATGCCCTCAGCAGAGAAGGTGCTGTGCTCTATGAGCAAAGCAGAATTGAAGTAGATAAAAGAAACTCAAGATGCACAAATTTAGAGAATCCACCACAAATGTTCATACAGACTATTTGTGCCCAACCTGTAGTAGAGCATTCTGAGCTCATATTGATCCAATCAGCCAGTCAGACATACTGTAACTTGACTCTAACATAGTGATGTCATTTTGGCCCTCTTCAAGAATGAAGGACAACCATACATGCATATCTAGTTAGGCATGGACTAAATTATCTCTAAAAAGCTCTTTCAGTTTTAGCTCCTTAAGACATGTACATAAACAATTACAGTACAAAGCAAAAGATGATAAATACCATAGGAACACGTCAGACAATAAGTATTCAGAAGAGAGAGAAATGCTCAGGGGTCATGTAACTAGATGCTGTTGCTACAAAGGAAGAGTATCAAAAGGAAATGAGAATGATACTGCAATTAAATCCTTTGAAAAAATGTATCATAGACCTTCATATAGACTGTCTTTGACTGAACTATTTGGAAGAGCATATCCTAGTGAAGTACAAAACAAAACAAAACTAACCCTTTAAAAAAAAAAGCACTTTCCTTATTACTCAAGGATCAAAAAACCCAAAAATAATAAAAATGCAGGCAGAAGTAGGGAAATCAAGATTTCCATTCATTCTTTCTTTATTTGTACCTTAAAAGATTCTTTGATATTTTTATACCTGCAGCCATCATCCAGTGTGTGTGTGTGTGTGTGTGTGTGTGTGTGTTAACCTCCCTCTGGACACTTGGGATATTAATATTATTCCCTGTAACAATCAGCAGTAGAAATAAGGCATTTACGTAAATACTGCAAATTAGATTAAACTGCAGTTCTGATGTAACCCTGTGACATACAGTTTCAAGTGAATTAAATGAAATGTACAAGTATTTAATGACTAATCCTTTTAGGTATTTTAATGCCCAAATGAAGATTTATTGAGGAGAAAAGAAAAGCATATGCAGTTTTCCATTAGAGCCTGCCTGCAGGCGGAGGATTGAGCAGATTGGCTTTTTTTAATTAATATTTCAGTTCTTTGTGTTTTGGCGGGCCAGTTACACGTGGCTACTTGGTACTGAATGGACAGCTCCTTTTAGTTCAGACTGTTTGCTAGGTGAGAGCAGGCTGCAGAGGGCAAAATTAGACCAAGAAGGAAGGGGACAAGGGTGAGGAATAAGAAAGGACAAATGAGGCACAAGTGTCCACTCCCTTGGCCCCACACAGCCATCAGTTTTCCTCCTCCAGAAATTAACCTACTGATCTTTATTGAGGGAATTAGTCAAACTAGCAGCCTGCTCAATTCAGTCACAGAAGAGGAGGAGAAAGCTTGTCAGATTCTCCCTCCCTCCCTTGGGCTTACTACAAACAACTTTCCTAATGCTGGGGGGGAGACCTTTGAAGATGAGAAAGGTATGTAAGCCTACATTTTAGGAATCCCTCCTGCAGATCAGTGAGTCCTAAACTAATGAAACCTTTAGGACCACTCTGTTTTTAATGTTATGAATCTTTTTCATTCTATAGTTACACAGACACTATAGATATGTGTATATGTATGTATGAATACACATGCAAGCATGTGTACACATGCATGTGCATGCACACACACATTTTGTTTGATCAAACAGCCAAAAGTATCAGTGGACTTCTAAAAAGCTTTATTTCTACTTAATGCATTTGCATAGGGCCTTCCAGCATTTGTAACTTAATTGTGAAGTTAGTTTTGATCTAAGAAGTAGGCATAAGGGATAACTGGACACCTGGCCCTAAAATATTCTATTTAGAGTGGTTGCAAATGCTAAGTAGTTATTTTAGGGATCTGAAAATGTCAATTTCACTGGGGCATTTTCTACACTACTCTTAAGTCCTAAATACTGATTTATTTCAGGATATTTTCAAGGGAAAGTTCTAGGCATATATTAAATGAAGTACATGTTTATCCCCTCCGCGGTATTTGAATTTAGATATTGTCCCCTCAGTAAAGAAAAACTCAAGCTACAGATGGTCTGAACTGCCATTTATTGCCCTTACAACATTGCAGAAGATCTGAAACTGATAATAGTTAAATGACCAGTTTCTCACCCTGGACAAGGAGAAAAAATTAGCAAGTCAGAAATCTTGATAATGGTGACAAAACACAGGTGTTCCTTTTCTCCCTCATCTCTTCACTGTAACTTGAATCAATGACTTTCTAGCACAACTCTACTTGAGTAAGAATTGGAAGTTTTAATGTTTCATTAAGGACCATAAAGATTATGGCATCACAGGATATGGGTGAAACCCTGCAGTGAGTCATTCTATTTATATATTAACTTTCTCTCTCTCTCTCTCTCTCTCTCTCTCTCTCTCTCTCTCTCTCTCTAATGCCTAGTCTAGTAAACATCTCTCTTTAGGCTCTGGCCCTGAGAAATGTCTAACCTACCTATAGAGAGTTAGACTTTGTGATTCCATCAGAAATCCAATTATTTAAAAGTATTTCAATTATTGTTCCACCTAGCCCTCCCCCAGATCATTGAAATAGGTTGAAACAAAATTAATATCTTTGTATCCTAAAAATGAAACATGACATTCAACCTATTTTAGTGTGAGAGACTCTATATGCCACTATTTTAATGAATTCTTCCTTTTGAACCTTACTAGATAATAGTTTTATTTCTCCATAAGGGCTATATAAGAGACTTGATTCCACATTGTCTGAGAATAGTTGATGTACCTTCATTCTGTCAATCAGAAGAAAGAAGGAGGAGAAAATATGATCCCACCAAGTATATAGAAATTACAGGTCATTCTTTGAACCTTGGGTGATTGAGCATCTTATACTCATGTAGGGTCATGAAGCAAGTATTTCCCCCAGGCTGTAGGATTTGGAGCTGAAGGAATCTTTAGAATTCACCTATTCCAGCCTTCTCATTTTACAGAAAACTGAATCACAAAGAGGTAAGACATCTTACCCATACAAGTAATAAGTAACACAGTTTTTTTTTAAATTGTCAGGTCTGCTGACTCCCAATCCAGTGTTCTTCCAATTACACCATGCTGCCTCTCTTGCATTTCATTCCTGCCTTTCTATTTGCTGCTTATGTGTGTTCCCTTTCCTGAGGTGCTACTGGCCTTGTCAATGCAAATAATTTTTAAAACAATAACTTCCCCTATCCCATCCATCAGGTCCCCAGATAAGTCAAGTAAAGGTTATCCTTCACCCTCTCCCTCCTTGACCCGCAACAAAAATTGGGGGAAAAAACTTGAATGTATTGGGTAAGACACCTCCATCTGAGTTGTGTTCAGGGCTCCATCTCTTTCTAAATTGTAAATTAATTCTTTTCAGTAAGAGATCCAATCTTAATACTGTTTCAAGGTGGGCCTCCTATATTTAACTAGAGAAAGAAGTTGCTCATTCTAACAGCTTATGCATAAATATATGAAGAGTAGATTGTGTTCAATCATGCTGTAATATTTATTGGAATATCTGCATTTATTATAGATAATTCTAATATAAGGTACATCTTTAATACATCAGAGCCTACAGATGTTTCCAGTTTCCTGTATCAGAGAGGTACCAGCACTAGATACTGTCTCAAATACAAAGGAGACAGGGAAAGTCTTTTTTTTTCACATCTAAGAAATGCCTGGGAGGGAGATACGCCTCCACACCTCTGTTCTTAAAACAATGACCCTGTATGGTCCATTCTCTGACCTCCACATGTTTCTAAGGTAAACCCAATTTGAAAAGAGTCTAAAAGGCAAGTGGAGGTTCTCTTGAGGGTGCCTGTTTTATTTCTTCAGCTCCATCTCTCAGAGGAAGTGCTTCTATAGTGAGTAGATAGAGATTTTTTCCATGGAGTTGGAAAGCAGAGAAGAAACTCATAGAAATAATAATCATAACAAAAACAATTAGTATTTATGCTTTAACATTTGCAAAGCACTTTATAAATGTTATTTCATTTAATCCAAGCAACCACCCTGGGAGGTAAGTGTTATTATTATCCTCATTATGTAGATAGAGATTAAGTGGCTTTCAAAGGGTCACATAGGCAGCAGGTTTGAGGAAGACTTTGAACTCAGGTCTTTCACTGATTGTAGGTCCAACTGTATTAACTGAGCCACCTAGTTAACTCTGAAGGGCAATGGAGTTGTGGAATGGGGGGAAGGCATTAGGTGATGGAGCTGTTTCTGGAATTCTATCCCCTTTGGCATACTCTGGAGAGGAAAAAAATGAGGGAGAGAGGGAATGTCAGACACTCACTAATTTTGAGTGGTACCAAAATGAGAGATAGTGGACACATAAAATGAGAGAAAGAGCCAGCCTAAGTTAAAGAAGAAAGCAGTGGGTTTGGAGGTCCTTGACATGGAGATCTGCAGAAATACATGTGGCAAAGGAAAGAAAGAGAGAGCAAGCTAGCAGTAGAAAGCTGCCATGAGGTAATTGCTCCATGCTCACCATGAAGCACTTTTCTTAATGGTTCTTAAGGCTGATGATGATTAGAGGGAGTCTACCAGCTCTGGATTAAACCTCAGGAAACAATAATAACAAAGATGATGACAACAACAACAATAATAACAATAAAAATAAAAAGTGATATTCATCTGGAGATGAGCTTGTTGGCCGCCAATAGTACAACTGGGACCAAATTGTTGGCCTGCTGAAAGGGCCTTCACTATCAGATGATATGTAAGCAAGGGACAAAGTAGAACAGACAACTGCACTGGGAGTCTGGAGAACTAGTTTCTGGTCCTGAATCTGCCACTAATTGACTCCATGATCCTGGTCAAGTCATTTCACTTGAGTCTTGGTTTTTTCACAAGCCAAACAGGATTGAACTAGATGGTGTCTAAGGCCTCTTCCATTTCTAGCATTGTATAATTCTTTGGTGGGGGGACAAGTAGGGAATATTTTGGCAGAGAAGGGGAAATAAATGAGGTGTGAGATATGATGGGGTATTAGGTAAATCAAAATAAAAAAGAATGGTTTCAAAAAGATTTAGTGTATTCAGAGACATTCTAGATAGCAGACAGAGCAGGTGAGACCTGGAAAAAAAAAAGGTTAAAATGGATGAGCCAAAAAATTTCAAAACACAACTATTCAAGGGTAAGAAAGACAGACTTGAGGTCTAAATAGCATTCATGAAGAGTGAAGATTGGACAAGATTACATAATGAAGTCAAGAGAGTGTAAAAGAAAATACCAGTGCAGCCAAGTTGAAGAATGAAAGGGCAATTGCACCAGAGACTAAGATAAATAAAATAATAGGATATTGTACCAGTACACAAGGAAGAAGAGGTCAATGAAAAAATAAAGGGAGCCTTTGAGAGGCTACTGAGATAATTGACTGGAGAGTCGAGAAAAGAATTTTAAATGTCTATATCTATTTATATAGATACGTATTTGAAACATTGGTTGATCCCTCCCCCAGGTCTCCAAAGAAAGAACAAAAGAGATTTAGAGACAGGACAAGTCTTAAAGACTACATCAAGACCCTAATTACAGTGGCAAGCTGTTCTAGGAGTGAACTAAAGAGAAAAGTTTCTAAAGACAGACAAAATTCACACATGCACCCTCCATTGGTCACCTGAGAAGCTTCCAGATGTCCTGGAGAAGAAAAAAAAAGATGAAGGGAATATGGGAGGAGATAATTTGGTCCATCTGATCTAAAGCTCAGTTCAAGATAAGGAAGGAACTCCATTACCAGAGGGCAAGGACAGTCACAAGGGAAACCAGTTATATACCTGGGGCAGACTGAGACACACAGGATAGAGTAAGGGGAGGAGAAAGGAGTGTGTATGTGTGTGTGTAAAGCATGGGATGGGGGCTTGGAAACATCGGTCTAATGTAGTTAAATACACTTGAAATAATAAAACAAACCTCTCTTAACTAAAGGGGGGAGGAGGGGAGAGTGCTTCAACCTTATCACTTTCCAAAAGGAAGGTAATTACAACCCAGGACTTGTGAAGCAAGTGGTTTTCAATAGTTCTGTCAAATTAACCATGTGCTTCCAACCCCAAGATCACAAGTTTGATCCCCAGAAGGACCAGTGAGTTTCTTTCTGGACCTCCAGCTACAGTCTTCACCCTTAACTCCACCAACTTTCATACACACATGCATGTATGTATACACACAGTCTTAATTCAATCCATTGCCTTGGCTGGTGTGAGTTCAAAGCTCACCTCTTGGTGAAGGGGACCTTAGCTTAGAAATCAACTAAATCCAACCTTTCCCTTTTACAGATAAGGAAACAGAAGACTAGAGGACTTTGTGAGGCAGCATAGAACACTGGATTTCCAGTCAGGGCTCAAGTTGAAATCCTGTCTCAGATATTTACTATCTGCTTGACCTTGGGCCACAGTTCCTTCACTTGCAAATGGGAGAGGGAGGAGAAAAGAGTGGACTAGATGGACTCTGAGATCCTTTCCAGTTCTAGGTCTACATATGATCCTAAGATCTATGACCCTATGACGAATGACTTTCTCAAAAGTCCTAAGGAGAAAAGCTAGAATTTGATCCCAAAGTCTGCACTGACACCCCCCCACACTTAGTGTTCCAAAGAATCCTACATTCTAGTTTTCTCTAATATAAAAGCAGGGGTGGGGGGATGCTATCTTAGTCACCTATGTGTCCTTCAGTGTCTACCATTGTGTTTTGCACATAGTAGGCTTTTAATAAATCTCTATCTTGTTGAATTCCTCCCCTCCACTGACCATCCAGGAGGTGCAAAGAAAGATTTCTTTAGAACTAGGGCAATTAAAACCCAACCCACTAAAGCCTCATCAAATACAGATCTGACCATGAAAGAAAGAGGGTCACAGGGATAAGGCTATGAAGCTACTTGCTTTCCTCTTTATAGTCATGCCCTGGAAGCAAAAAGGGAGATGAGGCCTGGACCCAGGAGGCTGGATTTGTATAAATATTAAGGGAAAGAACTGTGAGAGTCCAGATGGGTCTTAGAGCTAGGCTTGGGAGAAAGAGACTCTTCTGAGGTGTAAATCACCAGAAAGAGAAGGAGGCCTGTTAAGTTTTGGGGGAGACAGGGGAGAAGGGGAGAGAGAGAGAGAGAGAGAGAGAGAGAGAGAGAGAGAGAGAGAGAGAGAGAGAGAGAGAGAGAGAGAGAGAGAGAGGTCAACTAGAGGGCAGAAAGAGGAGAAAGAACTCATTTGTGCAGAGTTTTCTCAGGACCAGGGGATGAACTAGCTGACCTCCCTATGCCCAAGGATCTTCCAGGAGGGCAAATCACTGAAAGAAGGCATAGTGGAAGGAGAAAGAGAATTGTGAGTGCAAAGTGTTTATTTGCAGACAGATGCCGACAGAATTGTTCCATGGAGAAACAACACCCAAGAACCGGGCTAGCCCAATGGGGTTGGATTTCTGGAAACTGGTTACAGGGCCTCACAGTCGGAGTCTTTCTTTTAGCCCACATCTTCCCATCTCCCAGTTAAGCCAGCATGAGGAGTGCACGTGCTAGCTGGAAGGGGAAAGAGGTTGGCCACCAGCCCTCTGGGTCTTCCCAACACCCATGCAGACCTGCCACAGAGCCAGGCCCTCTTCTGAGCTAGGCCTGCCGGCCCCCTTTAGTACCAACCAACTTTGCTCTGGCACCGAAGGCTTAGAATGGACTTCGGAGCCTAAAAGTTCTAGTTATCAAAGAAATTATTTCAGACACGAGCCTGCCGCCCCCATTTAATTTTCTGCTAATATATTCGTAGCTCTTTTTAATTGGTTGCAAATGCATTTTCTTTGAACCATTACCGAACCCGTGTTCCCTCTCTGCTGCAGCGATAACGCGGAATACAGATCTAAGTTAGGCTTCTGACAGCCAGGCTGAAAGCAGCATTGGACAGAGCAGGCATGCTTTTTGGAGGGGGAGGCAGTGGAAAAAGAAAGGAGACAGGAACTTTAAAAAATCAATGACAACTCTTAAACAGAAATGACTGGAAAGTCTGTCAGAAATGTTAATTTGTACTAAATACCCTAAAGCTCTTATTTAAAAAAAAAAGGGGGGCGTCTACGTTCTTCCATTAGCAATTAGGTGATGCTCTGTTACCCCACAAACTTCTTCGTCAGCTGCAGAAGAATTGGGATGGGGAGTAAGACGACGGGGAGGGTCACATTACCAATGGGAGATGGATCGTTAACATCCCTTCCACCAGGTGAGCATCTTCGAAAGGGACGCCATCAGCCTTTGCTTAAAGTTCCCAGTCTGTTAGAAGAGCGCCGCACATTTCCCCAGACCAGGCCGTACACACTGAGCACATAAACGTCCACACTTCCTCCTACTCCAAATGCCCTGGCCCAGATAACCTCGTTAACTTCTAGTTCTCTAGCCCAAGTTTACAGATAGATTCCTCGAGCTTACAGCAAATTTCCTGTTTTAAGTAAGATTCAGATATTAGTGTATTCGACCCTGGCAACTATCCTGAATTGAGGAGGAGGTTTAGCTGCAAGCAAAAGGGTTCGGACTGAGGTTGGGTTGGGGGTGAGTAGGGGTTGGAGGAAAAGACGCTGCATGCCTACCTAATTTCCTGAAGGTTAACTTAGAAAAGTGGGGACAATGAGTTCCCACTCTTGGAAGAATGCTGAGAGCTGTTTGGGAACTTTGGGGAACTCACATTAAGCCTAGTTGAGGGAGTGGAGAAAGAAAGCGCTGCCTTGGAATCATCAAAGGTAATGTTCCATGATTCTTGGATATTATGGTAGCTAAGGCAAGTGGGAGGGAAAACACTTCTCTCATTGTGACCCCAGAAACAAACTCCTGCTTCTTCACTACCATTTCTTCCTAAGGATTTACCAACCGGTTGTTATTTCTCTCCTCTAATCTCCTGTTTTGTTTGCATCTCCCCGGCTGGACTCTGGACTTTCAGCCTGATTTTGTATTTATTTGGGCAAATGATCCAACTCTCTTGCCTAACCATAAACTCCTTGAGGGCAGGGAGTGTGGATTACTCACCTCAGGAGCTGTCCCAGTGCCTACCACAGTGTTCTTGCACATAATAGATACTCAATAAATTTTGGAATTAGCATGACTCTTTCTGTATAACTGCTTTAGTATAAATAGTTCCTTCAATGATTTGTTAGTTTTGTATACCTGTATTTACTTTACAATATCTGAATGGATTGTGAGATGTGTTCCAGGGTATACACACATTGATGAGATTAGAGATCTACTGAAAAACATACTTATTTACATAATGTGAAGAGAAGAAAAAAAGGTGCTGGAGAAATGTGTTTAGGATCCTATTTGGTATTCCTGTTCCTCATCTGATTATGTGAATATGAAACATCTATGGCTAATATCCTGAAGCTTATATTTCTAAGGTCTCACTGGTCTCCTAAAGATGGTTTTTTTTTCTCTCTTATTGATTAAACTCATGTGTTTAAGCCTGCCTAGGTGACCACACATTAACCCAAATACATTAAATTTTCACAAATGACATAGACTCCTGTAAAGTGAAGGTACACATGAAAATCATCCAAGAGTTTCAAAAGGAATTCTGAGAAATATTTTATTCTTTTCTTTGGATATTTCAGAGGAGGGTGTAAAGATTGGTATGGAGAGGTGGGGGGTTGTTTGTTTTTCCAGTACTATCCAAATAATTACCTCTGTTCTCTACTTCATCTTGCATGCTTCACATAACCACTGTCTGGATGAAACATGTGGGTTTAAACCAAGATGGAAAATATTTGGAGAAGGAAAAGTGCCTCCAGTAACTAGGAGGTGGGGGGAAAAAGCATGCCTAATGGAAATGACTTGAAAGAAGCAAAATGTATCAGTTTGGATTGTACAGCTACCCCTGAACAGAGGTGGCAGACATTTTTCTAATAAGAAAGATATGAATATCTTTAAGACAGCATTATGTCCATCTAAAATGGTTTAGCTATGATCCTTCCTGGAAGGAAGTGTGTGAAATGGGCAAAGGACTGCAGCCTTCCAGCTTTCTCCAAGGTACCTTCTAGCATCAAATCCTATGATTCCCCAGGTGATCAAAACCAGTTGCCTACCAGCTCCATTGACTAAGAGATCTGAAAGTTCTTCCAATAACCTAAGCAACCTCAGCTCTTAGGGGAGCTACCCACCCTAGGGAGGTGCTGGTAACAGATCATCTCAGGCTAGGAGGATCTCCAGCCCAGCTCTTACCACCCCTTCAAAAAACCACCAGCCACAGCACAGGAGCCATTGCTTCTGAATTAGCCAGAGGTTAGCCAAGAAGGGTAGAATGTCTGGAGGGGTTATTATCCTTGGGGCAGGAAGGCTATCGAATGATTTACCTAGTGAATTCAATTACTCCACGTGTTCCCTCCCATCTGTGTGGCCAATCTCTCACAGGGAGTGGGGAAGAGAAATAGGAATTAACTGCTGAAAAGACAGGCCTTTAGATTAATTAATAAGTGCAGCCCAGATTGACTCAGGCTATTAAGTGGGAGGGGGGGCCTGAAAGACATACACGCAACTGTCTAGATGCTTTTTGGGGGGGACGGGGAGGGAGACCTAAACAAACATAACGACAGATGGAAAGGAGAACTGACCAGTATGTGCATATGGCATGGCTGATTTCCTCAACTTTGCTTCAGACAGAAACAGCTTTTTTTTTGGTCGGTGTGGAATGGGGAGGGAGGAGTTGTTGGTGATTAGATCCTGTTTCCTCTCAGTTTCGACGTCCTTTCTATCCTTCTGGAGCTGGCCAGGAAGACGGGGGCAGGTGAGGGAAGTGATGTGTAACAGTGCAAATGAATTGTGGGTGACCTAGCAAAAGGAAGTCCTTATATAACTGTGGCCCCGATTTCGGTTATAGCTTCAAGATCTCCCGGTCCTTCAAGCCTTCCTCCCTGCTTCCCATTCTCAAAGAATGAATCCAAGTCATTGTTTGTATTCATTTACCTTTAGGTACTCCCAGGACCCCGGGTTATTCTCCATCCTCTTTTGTAAACTAAAGGGCTCCAGACTCAGTCAAAAGAGAAAGGGGGTCTTAAGGAAAAAGTCAAAAGCCAATGAAGACTATTTGCCTGCCTATCTGAGCACTCATTCTAAAAGGTCCCTCTCCCCAAATTATGCCAATGGAGGGAGTTTGACTTTATTTTTGTTTCCCATGATTCAGACAAAAATCTTGAAGATGAGGACTTAATCCCAAGGGTATCAGTAAAAGGTCTGGTTCCTTAACAGAAGACAAGTATTCAATGTGAGAATATAAACATGTAGTAGGTGCTTAGTTCTTGAAATAAATTGAATTTGATTGAATCAAATAAATTGAATCTAGTCAAAAGAACTCCATCCTTCTCAGTTTCTTTGTTATAAGGCCTGGAAGTCTTTCAATACCAAAGGATTATATTGTAGTGTAAATAGTACTAGACTGAGACACAGAAAACTTGTGTTCTAGTATTTCAGTAAAGGTGTGGTCATTGCTAAATCACTTCATTTCCTCTTTTGCAAAATGAGGAGAGTTGGACTAAAGATTTCTTAAGGGGTTTCCCCATTTAAAGTGCTATATGCTAGGGGTAAGATAGTTTCCTGAGGCCTTCAGTGGCAGTAAGTCTGAGGGGCAGCCTAATGTAGTGTCTTGGGTCTGGTATCAAGAAGCCCTGGATTTGAATCACCTCTTTAGACAGGTACTAGCTATGTGACCCTAGAGTCAACCTGTCTGAGTAGCTTCATCATCTGTTAAATGAAAACATTTGTAACAGCTATCACTCAGTATTTGTTAAGAAAATTGAAAAAGACAATGAGTATAAAATTCTTTATACATTTGAGGTATAATTATGTTTCAGCCATAAAAATGAAGGTGAGTCTAGGAAAAGGGTATACTTTGGATTAATCTGATGGCTCCCATAAAGCTCCCTGAGGGAAAGGATTATATTGTGTTTCTCTTTGAATTTTCAGCACTGACCACAAATTAGACTTTTACTAAGTGTTTGTTGAATATAATAACATTAACTATCTAGAGATTTATCTTCATACACCCTAGAAAAGATTAAAAGCCAAGATGCCAAATAACTTATCTAGTTATAGTTCTTTCTACCTTTGGAGAGGAGAATAAGTTGACCAGAACATCTCCTTTAGATGGTTTCAATGTGCTCAGAATTCTTTTGGATATTATTGGACAAGAACCTTCACAGAATCCGTTATGTTATTTATTTATTCCTTTGCCTGATGGCTTTGAGTAAGGTATTCATGTGACAACCAAATGTAATCAGCAGAAGAGCTCGGAACCACTCCTGGAGTATAATCAGGCCCTGGCAAACAAAGGCTCCTTTGCAGATATTTCAGAAATCATCTGATCACTGTCTAGCCCATAATCCTCACCACCACCACCCCCATTCAGTTATTCAGTCCCCCCTTTCTTTTTTGAAAAATGTTCTTCAATCTTCATTCCTTTTAAAAAAGATAACCACACACACACACACACACACACACACACACACACACACACACTTCTCTATCTTTATTAGGCCAAAATGAAGTGCAGTGGGGACCGGGAGAGGGAAGGGAAGGAAAAACTCTGCCATGATAAGAGGTAGCAAGTGTTTGCTGCTGACCCCTGTGCATGGCTGGATAATCGCAGTTTTCCATTTCAGACAATGCATTTCAATTCTTGCCGTGTGCCTTTGTCCATCTGTATAAAGAAAGGAGTGCTGAGTGACAGCTCTGGTTAGCCTGCATGAACAGATACCAATAAACCCTCCCAACCTGGACCTTAAAAAAAAAAAAAAGCCACATGCCTCCTAGCCCGCGGCTTATTATTAAGACACCTTCACAGCTTAAACACTTAAAAGCAAACCAAATTAAATGGCAATTAAGAGAGTGCTAAACCCTTTCATATCTACCAGATTAGAATTTGGAGATAAACAGCTTTTATCAGTTAAACTAGGGCTGGAGAGGCAAAGGGAACTAGTTCTCAGTATATAGCATGGATGTATTTCTCCTATGACGGTCCCTTTCCCCAGCCCCCACTCCTCAGGGGTGCCAGATAACTCAGTGGAAGAGAAGTTGGGGGGAAGAGAAGCAGAGTTTTGAATGAAGTGTAGCTCCAGTGTTGTTTGAAAATAAATAAATCCATCTAGAAGATGGATGTGGACGTGTATTATCTCCTCCTTGCCCCCTCTTTGAAAAATGTAACTTCCAGCAGCTTAAAGGTTATTTTGGTTAATGGTATTCACACACCGTGTGTCAGCGCTAAATGGTCTCCACGAACCCCCCAATTCATCGATATTTCAAAAAAGACAAAAAAAGGAGAACACAAAAGAAAGGGAGAAAATGGGTTGGGTGGGGAGTGGAAGACGTTTTACCTAAATTCAGGCTCTTGTCATATGTCTCTATTCTGCTTGTATTAAATATATATAGAAAGATAGATCTCACGGTTACACTATTTCTTTATGACGAGAACTTGGGACTGTCCATCAGGGCTATTTATTTTAAAAGCTTCCTCAAAGTGTAAGCCACTGTACCACGTTGCCTTTCAAAAGGGGGGAAACCACCCAAATTCGATGTAAATAAGGAAATGCCAACATTGTCTCCACTTAGGCAGAGCCAGCCACCCCAAAGTGTGTTATATTGGTTTGGGTGCAGTTCGGAAAAGGGAGCTTTCCAGCTTCCAAGGAGTATAACCAATCGGAACGAACACTTACCTATGTAAAAGGACGCTTTAATTAATATATATATATATGTACTTCTATCTCTAATATTCACGTCTGTGGGCTAGATCTCTATCTTCACAATAAAATGTGTGCAAATTCTCTTCGCAGAGATGAGTCCCCACCATAGACTGTATAGAAAAGCATGATAAAGGTTGGAAAAAATGGATAAAAATGTTGAAAGAACCTACAGTTCCTTATTAGGCGAAGATACAATATTTATTCCTTGTCTCCTGGGATAAATCTCTTCTGCCTATTGTCCTCCCAGTACTCAGTGCTGATGCTTAATTTTCAAAACTTCTATATTACCAAGGGACCTACGACATCAGCCAAAGAAATACTCAGCAAGTACAAAATCTGTTCCAGGGAGCTGCTTTTGTGCAGAGGGAAAATTTTGTTCCTACAGGTTTTTAAGTGGGTACAAGGCAAGGAGATATCTGATCCGGGCAAAGCCATTACAATTTAGATCTCTATCTATAGATCATTTTTTTTTCCTTTAAAAAATTGGAAAATACAAGAAGTTTGGATTTTTTTCCTGATTCTTTTTTGGAGGGGGAAATTGCATCGTAAGCTTTCGGAGAAACCCAACATGTCAACTACCTTTCCGGGACTAGTCCATGATGCCGAGGTATTATTACTTTTTTTTCCCCTCCTTTTGCGCGCGTGTGTGTGGCGGCTGCGGCGGGCGGTGGCAGCGGTGGTGGCAGCTTCCCCTGTCTCTAATCTATATTGGACCGTTAAGTTTAATTATAATCTGGCTTTGGGGGGACTTAAAGAAGGAAAGGGGAGAAAGTTCGTTATGACATCTGTCGCCAAGAAGGGCAACTCAAGGACACGTTAAGAAACAGTTGCCATAATGAGAAGGAAGGGGAAAAAATAATCCTAATAATAAAAGAACGGGGAGGGGGGGTGGAGGAGAACAAGATATAGAAAGATAACGGATAGCCAGGAAGGCAAAGTAAAAGGACTGGGGGGGGGGGGGGGGGGCGGTAGGTGGACAAGGGGTGGGAAGAACGATCCCCTTTGGAATGGGTTTTTCAAGTAGGGGGAGACAGAAACAGGGGGACTGATTTTCTCCCCCACCGCCCAAAAAAAGGCATAGAAAGTTAAGCGTTTTGCATAGATTTTTTTTTAAAGGTATATACACAAACGGTGATTTTTTAGTACCACTAGCCAAATGGCCTTGGGAGGCTCTGGGAGGATTTTTGTCTTTGACTCTGGTCCGGGAAGGTGAGCTGCTGGATAGATCAGGTCTATTGGAGCGGGCCAACCTTTCTTGCCGAGGCCATAGAACTCAGGAGGAATGGACTTGTTCCAGACTCCCGACTTTGCTGCGCTCCAGGCGGAGCGCGTTTAGAAGGGGCTGCGCGCGTGTCACCCGCACCTATATAGAGTGCGGTGTGTGTATGTGTCTGTGTGTGTATGTGTCTGTGTCTGTGTGGTGTGTGTGTGTGTGTGTGTGTGTGTGAGTGTGTGTGTGTGTGTGTGTGTGTGTTTCCCTCTCAACTGAGGACGTGGCCGCCCACCCCCAGTTCTCCAGCTTTCATGAGTTCGATGGCACAGTCGCCTTGCCCTAGCTCTCCCCCTAATCGTTGGCTAGGTGGCTATATAGATATCTCTCTAGCTCCATAATTACATCTAGATTTAGATGGTTGGAGAGCGGGGCTAAGGGAGAGTTGCGCTTTGGTTGAAAATGACAAACCTCAAGTTTTTTTGCTCTCCTTTTTCCCCCTCTTCCTTCCAGATACGTCACGACGGATCAAACAGCTACCGTTTGATGCAGCTCGGGTGTCTGGAGTCCGTAGCCAATTCCACTGTCGCCTATTCCTCCTCCTCTCCTCTAACTTACTCCACCACTGGCACTGAGTTTGCTTCCCCGTACTTCTCCACTAACCACCAGTACACCCCGCTCCACCACCAATCCTTTCACTACGAGTTCCAGCACAGTCACCCGGCTGTGAACCCCGACGCCTACTCTCTGAATTCGCTCCACCACTCGCAACAGTACTATCAGCAGATCCACCACGGGGAGCCCACCGATTTTATTAATCTGCACAATGCTCGGGCGCTCAAGTCCTCTTGCTTGGACGAGCAGAGGAGAGAGCTGGGCTGCCTCGATGCTTACCGCCGCCACGACCTGTCTCTTATGAGCCATGGATCCCAGTATGGGATGCATCCAGATCAAAGACTCCTGCCAGGACCCAGCCTGGGGCTGGCCGCCTCGGGAGCAGACGATTTGCAGGTAAATACGCATGCAGAGGATTTTTCTTTCCCCTCCCCCCCTCACTCCCCCCCTCTCCCTACTCCCCCACCCCCCCCACCGCCCCTTGATCCCTCTCTCTCTCTCTCTCTCTCTCTCTCTCTCTCTCTCTCTCTCTCTCCCTCTCTCTCTCTCTCTCTTTCTCTCTCTCCCTCCCTACACACACACACACTTAATGAAACTTTTATCCAAACAATTCTAAAAGAAATGAGCCCTTCCAGTCATCCTCATTGAACCAAGAAATTTCACCTGAATTTGTGTCCAATTAACTGTGGCCTCTCCTTCAGTATGAATAGGATGTATTTGTGAACCTGCATTTACTCAGAAGCAGGGGTAGAGAGGATCAAAAGGTCTCTCTTACCTTCCTCCAACAATAAACACACAAAGCAAAACTAGATTAATCTACGGCCATCCAAGCCCCAATGCCTTTCTCTGCGTGTGTATCTGTGTGTGTGTGTATGTGTATGTGTGTGTGTATCTTACAGTAGTTTCTGAAAGCCTTGAGATTTATTTGGAGACTCTAGCATTCTCTGAAAAATACGGTCCAGAAAACAGTATGTGTGTTCTACTGTGACCCTCAGCTCTGTTGAAACTTTGGTCAAACCATAAACTGCTCTGAAAACTCAAATTTCACAAACGATATTATAAGACACTGGACTTTTTAAAAAAAAAAAAGTATCACACTAGAACCCTCCACAAGTTTGTCTACCTATAACCATTCTCTCTATCCAGACAGGGAAAAAGGACTGCTTACCTCGACTAGATGCATAATTATTGGTTTTGCTTTTTTCTAGGTAGATACCAGTTTCAATTCAGATATAATGATATGTCTAATTAAAAAAATATTTGACCATTGACCATCACTCTATTTGACCATTCTTCCCTTTTTTCTTTTATTCACACTTATATAGTACATGATACACTGTATATCCATTTGGACGCATGTCACCTATCTATCTATCTATCTATCTATCTATCTATCTATGTATCTATCTATCTATGAAATACATGAACACATTAAACCACTCAACAAAAAGAAAACTACAGTTTCAACATCCTTTAGTGGATACAACTGCTCTCTCTTTTTAAAACAACTGATTTGTTTCTTTCATCCTCACAAAGCTCTCCAAGGTTTCCATATTCACTCTATGGGCTAAGAGTGTAAGAACAGAATTTTGGAGACGTAGGAGATCCCTTGTTACGCACAGAAAAGCTTTTCCCCTCATTTACCTCTGAGCAAGGGAGTATTTTAAAATTAAAGAAAAAGCCCTTGCTGTCATAACAAAAGAATGTTAGCCCTAGGATCAGCACAGAGGAGAAAAGATTTGGCTTCATAAACCTTGACTTTCTACATTTAAATTCACTAAATAATTTTATACGCTCAGGGCATTTTTTTTTTTTTTTTTTTTTTTACATTTTCCACAAGGATCCCCTTATGTCACGGGGAGAAAAAAAAAAATCTGCCATTCAATGCTTAGCTCAACTAAAACCTATTTACTTCTTTTTATAACCACGTCTGCTGCTGATTTTTTTGTATCTGTACAAATTTTTTTTCTGTGAGAGGCACAAAGCCTGGCATTTTTCAAAAGAGGGGATTAGAACATTTGCAAGCACCAGACAAAGAGCGAATCCTGTGCAAAAGGACACCATAGTTTATCCAATTTTCGACTTAGTGCCATTCAACTGGTCATTTATGCAATGTCATCCGACCAAACAACATGTTTTATTGGGGGGGGGGGAGTTTGTAAAGCAGAGGGATCCAGATTCATTTATTCTAAGAAAATAAACATCTTAAAAGGCTCTGCTGGAGAGATTCTATACCTTATTACCTTGTACATTTCGTACACTTGGACTTGTCCTCCCCCCACCCCACCTCCTTTATTATATTCTTAATCTCCCTTCACTCATTTCTACTCCAACTGGAGCAAACACAGAGATACTAAAAGAAGCATAACCTATATTTCCCTGTTCCCATGGAAGCACGTTTGTGCAATCTGTCTCCTTCCTTCCACCCTCTTGGACTTTGTTGACAGAATGGAAAGAGAGGGAGAAAAAGAGTCATAGCTACTTTTAAAAAGAGAAAGGGGGGGGAGACCCAGTCTCTCTCTCTCTCTCTCTCTCTCTCTCTTTAATTCTTCCTTTTTAAAACGTTCATCAGCATATGCCTCATTTCAAATGCAACAAATGTAAATATACTTTTCCCTGAACAGAATTTTAAGTGAAAGTCCAATAGTTTGCAGGGCGGTTTAAGTCTGCCTAACAGATGCAAACAGTCTTGGGGCTTCAGTTCCATCTTTGAGTCCCCTAAAAAGATTTGCTATGGCCAACAAAGGAAACTGTCACACCTTTTCCCATCACCGCTTTAATTTATGCTCAGTCTCCAAGTTTTTTTTTTCATATTGATTTGATAATCACTTTAAGGCAGAACATTTAAAATAAGAAAGAGCTCGGCAGTGGGTTGAAAAGGGGGTCTTACAGGCTTGCTTCAATATGGTGAAAATGGGAAGGCAAAGAGGGAGCCAGGACTGTAAAGGTTGTTTTGTAAAGTGGGTTTTTATTATGCACCGACTCTCTCCGCATTTACTTAACTCTTCACGGGCTGTTGGGTAGGTTAACACCCTTCAAGGCCTCTTTCATGTCCAATACCTCGTTTGTTTGTAAAGGAAAATGAGCTTTTAACACATTTCCATTGAGCAAAAGTTTTTATTTTATTCTGAACCTAAAATGAGGGGGGGGACCCCTTTCCTCATTCCCAACGCAAAAGGTTTCTCAATCAGGAAGGGATCCCAGACAAATGGGCAGCTCTGGAGCATGTGTCTGTGCCTTCTTCCAGAGACACACTTCTGTTGCCTCTCAGGGTTTTCCTGCCTCTGGGGCAACAGAACCAATATGCTCTGAATGATCTGCAAATGATATTGTCCTTTGAGCCCCCCAATATGGGTGTGTATCATTAGGACTTAGCATTGCCTGTGTCATTTGTCGAATTCAGTAGGTGCTTAATATGCACGTTAGTAGGTGTCTGTGTACGTGATGTATGCATAGCTAGGGCATTCAAATAAAAGAGTACTCAGTGTTGAGATAAAGGGAGGCATTGTTCTTACAAGGCTTAGCTTACATAGAATCATAAAATGCATTCCTTAAGATTTAAAGAATTGTCAGGTCATTTCCCCCTTTTTAAAACATGTTTGCTGACACTCATGATTTTGCTACTCTTTTGCTGCTACTGTTAAATGTTGCTGTTAAATGTTCTCCCCTCCTCTAGGAGGGGGGAGAATGCTGATTAGTGGGGGCTGACAAACCAGTTGTGATATCTATTTGTGTCTGTATTTGATTTCTTTCTTTGTTTCTTTATTTCTTTCTTTTTCAAGGGATCAGTGGATGCCCAGTGCGGGCTCGTTCTCAATGGCCAAGGTGGGGTGATAAGAAGAGGTAAGGACAAGTCACTCTTTCATGATCGCCAGTCAATTATTTTCAAGTGGCTCTTTTAATCATATTAAATTGTTTATTTTTAAGAAAAGAATCCCACTCTGTTTCTCATTGTTTCAGAGACCAGAAGCCCCCACTCACCCAGAGGAACTAACATTTTAAAATTCTCCCATGTATTTCTTTTAAATTTTTTATTTTATTCAATCAACAAAAATCCTTCTTCTCTCCCTTCCACCCCAATAGTCCTTTCCAACTTGAGAAAACAAAACAAAACTCCTGTTACTAACATGTATAATTAAGCAAGACAAATTTCCACATTGGCCATGTCCAAAAAAAAGAAAAAAGTATGTCTCATTCTGCACTTAATCCTTCACCTCCCTATCAGGAGGTGAGTACACTCCCATAGATTTCAGCTGCTCTCCCTCTCTGCAACTAACAGACAAAATGCAATCTGCAGGAGGAGCATGAAGACTAAGACTGGAAAGGGTGGGGTGGTAATAGAGAAACCAGCCATGATGTCCTAATGGTTTGCCAAAAATGCATGTCACAATGACAAAAATCGAAGTTCAAGGCGAAAAAACTTCTCACACCCTCCGCCCCTCTGAAATACCACCTCCCCAAGCAGAATTTCGGGTTTCATTTAGTCCCAAATGTGCCAGCCACCGCCTGTAAGATTTCAAGCAATGGTGTTAAGTTGAAGCTTTGAGAGTTTGTACAAAAGGTGTCCAGGAAAGCTGCAGGGGAGGGTAATAAAACGCCAATATTGTAACTGCCCCTATTTTCCTAAATGTTCTGAACATTTCTTTCCTTAAGGGAGGGAGAAAGGGAGGAGGGGGTGGTGTTAACTGTACCGGATAAAGCTTTCTTGTTCCCATCTGTTAACAAAAACATCTGAATCCAGAGTTACTCAGCTCAGAAAGGAATGGGGTGATGGAAGGAGAGAGAAAAAGGTGTAGGATTGAATGTGCCCTTTATACACTGTTATGTGTTCATATCTCTCCATCACAACAAAGGGGAGCTATATAAACCTAAGACTCTTAGGATTTGATAGTCAAAGATCATAGCTGACTGTACTTGTGGTTTGAGCTTATTCTCCCAATGATATGAATAACCCAAGCCACAAATCAGGCAAGGGGGACCAGCTGTTATCCCAACTTCATAAGAATTAATAAGACGTAGTCTATTCACCAAGGCTAATTCCACGTCGTGTTGCAGATCTCTTTAGTAAACCGAATTGCTAATATGTGCTGGCTATGGCAAAAACTAAGTCATTTCTCCAACTGCCATTAAATGTACTTAAGTCACTTACTAACCCTTTAATGCTAGTTGAAAGCCTGGGTACTTTTTGTGAAAGGGAAATGAATTGGTAGAAATAAGTAGAGCCTTCAGTGTTTGAAATACAGGCAGCATAGCCCGAGTAGGCTAACACCAAGTAAGAAATTTGGAAATTCAGATAGGTCTACACATCGTTAGCAAGGATAATTTCTTTTTAAAACATATAGTGGTCACTAAGCAGAAGGTATGAGGATAAGAGGAGAAAGGAGCAGGATGTCAGCATTTAAACACTAATTTGTTAGCTAGGCAAACTCTCCTACCTACATAGTAGTGCATAAACCTGAAAAAGGCCTGAGTATAAAGACAATTTAAAGATATGTGTACACATCCGTAGAACCTAAGGAAAAGCCCTAGGAATTAGCGACAGGTAAAGTGTTATGAATGAGACCAATTGGGACTGCATCATTAAAGGTAAGACAGGCAGTTCAGAGAGACAACCGGCTTGTGGAGGGTGCAGATGGTGCTGAAGGACAGCGCCACTAATTAGACTCCTGCACTCTTTTCCTTGGAGGACTTTTTGTCTTTGCTAGTATAGTATTTAAGTTTCCTTCTCTACATTTTTTTCTAAAATTCATTTTAAAATGCTTTAAATGGAGTCGTTATGAGAGAGTTCAACTCCTGTAATAGCTCAGGAAAGTTAAGGGAAAGAAAAAGTGAGGAAAAGAATTAGGAAATATACTGGAAAGGGTGAGGGGAAAGGATGTGAGACAGTTCTATTAGTTTGGATTCCGTAAGTTTAAATTTAGGAGGTCATCTTCGTACTAGAGAATTTGGTGTTTGGAGCAGAGAAACTGAGCGCTGGCTCCTAAAGCTGTATGTAGAGAAAATGGTTTTCATAGGTGTGTAATTGTTTCTCTCTGGTTAGAATATGGTACTGTTAATTACACCTGATAAAGGATGTCAAGTCTGAGATTACGAACCCCAGTCTGACACTCGAGAAAACACTTCAGTCGTTAGCAAAGAGGGGGGAGGGAAATACATTAGGGTTCCTATATTGACTAAGATTCATCTCCCAGTTGAGAAGATTCCGAGCTTTCGGTTTTCTCCTAGACAATTTATTCCATCTCTGAAGCTCTGGTTAAGGCGTTCTGACTACTGCTATAACCGATTGTTGCCAGGGTGCGTGCGTGAGAGCATCTGTGTTTTCCTTAAGAGTGATCAAGGTTTTCGAGGATTTAAAAACTGGTCGCAAAAGAAATCAGCTCCAAGAAAAGGAACTTTTCCTGCCTCATTCAGCTACAACCACTAGTTTCACCGCAAAGTTAGTGCAACTCTTAAAGCCATACCTTTAAGTCTAAAATGCGGAAAGATATGATACAAACATTTTTCCTGTTTTCTGAAAGAAAGAAAAAGCAGCCCTTTCCTCCTGTCACTAAGGCGCTGCAGGAGCGCTCCATGCCAAGCATTAGGTTAACTTTTTTTTTCTTCTTGTAGATCAGGTGACAGATGCTAACTACAAAGTGGGGGAGACACTCCAGGATTTGGGGATAATTCATATTTAAATTGCTCTTACTTTTTCATTACATACTTTCGTGTTACTTTCCACGTGTAATCCAAGGGTGACATAAATTCGGGCTGCGTAAAAATGCGCAACTTTCTCCTGATTCGTTCTTGTCTCCCATGAAGTTCCCCCAGATCATCTGACACTCTTCTTCTTTTCTAAATTAAAGGAATAATAATTTTTTAAAAAACCCTAGATTTCTTTTCAGAAGACATGAAATATAATTTGATTCTCGAAGTTCTAACCATGGACCTATCGTTCCTGTAAAAGCTCCAGGTGCCATTTCTCTGTTCATCTGGTTCAGCAATTGTACTTAGTTTTCCTTTCAGTGTCTGTGTTTTCTTGTGTGTGTGTGTATGTGTGTGTTATCTCTGTCTCTCTCTAAATGTCTTTTTCTACCTCTTTCTTTGTCCGTCTCTGCCTTTATCTCTCTGCATCTATCTCTGTGTCTCTGTCTGTGATCTGTTGTCTTTGTCTCTCTGACTCTGTCTCTGCTTGTGTCTTTTTCTCTTTTTGTCTCTGTGTTTGTCTCTCTCTTTCTCTGTCTGTCTCTGTGTCTCTGTGTGTGCCTCTCTGTCTCTCTCTGTCTCTCTCTCTGTCTCTCTTTCTCTCTCTCTCCTTTCTCTGTTCTCCAAGAAAAGAATGACATTTCAGGGTCTAGCTGATACACGGGGCAATTAGTTTGTGTTTGCCTTTAATAAGGGTCGGAAAGTAAAAGAATGTACAAGGAGACAGAGGCAGTAGCGAGGTAATTACTATCTAGATAAAATATTTGCCACCGAATCTGATGCAGCTATCCCTGTGCTATCACTTTCAGTTAATGGTGTGCAAGATTTCGCCCGGAGCTCCGCCATTCTAACCATCACAACCAATAATCTTTACTTTACCGGGGCGCTCTCGTATCGATAGCTTCTCTAGCCTCGGGCGCCTGCTTTGATATGTTAATATTTCTGAGTACCAAACTCTGCAGAGATCATATTAATGTTGTACATACAGAGTGGGGCTTTGCCTTAGTTGAATATTCAGATTCCCAGTTTCAAAAGACAGCTCTTGAAGAAATGAAGCTCCTATTTACAGGAGTCGTCTGTGTTTTTAATCATTAAAAAAAATTCAAGCCTTTTTTTTTCCTCCAAGAATCCTCTCGGTTACTCCCTTTCTTTTCTTTGTTAGAAAGTCGCACCTTTCATCCCCCAGTAGACGCATTTAATAATAAAGGAACTATAATAATCCTAACACTAACTGTAGTGATCTTGATGGGTTCTTTTATTTGAATAGTAGGGTAAGGGATCCGCCTTAGTTGGGGACTTCTTGACTGAAATGGAGGTGGGGGGGAATTAATCTTACCTATAAATATTTGAATTTTTAAAGGCAACATGATGACATTTGGCCCATGTATCTCTTTATAAAACTCAGCTGTCAAAATCCAAAAAAAAAAAGAGGAGGTGGGGGTGGGGAAAGAGCTCTTGTTTCACTTTGTGATCCTTCTGCCTTCCTGCCCCAGGCTAATTTCAGAAGCTTAAATACCGCTATAGCCTCTGGGCCACGAAGAGAGAGGGCCCAGGCTACCGGCAATAGCTCTTTCTCGATTGCCCTTGGCAACATAAAATACAAACTACTTTGAATCAAAACATTTTTGGGGAATTAATATGATCTGAACTCTGCACGTTTTAAGAGCTCTTGAGTTTGTCAAATCGCTTAGAGGTGACTGACATGCCAAGGCTGAGGCGTTAATGCTCCGGTACAAACATTGTCAGATCTCATTTAATTAAAAAAAAACCCTTTCTTAAAAGCAGTTCAACATCAGTCGCCAAAAGTCTGCCAGTAACGTCGTGTGGCCCAGGCTGCTAGCCTCCTCTGCTCTTCTTAGGGCGTTAACTAGTGAAGCTAGGGAGGATGGGGGTTGGGGGCGGTGCATAGGTTCTTACTTTCTAAAACCCCTCTAGTTCTGCTCTTAGAAAGCTCTAACCTATGCAACTCCAGGCCGGGCGGAGGGGATAGGTGAAGCTTTTACATACCCTGCGACGTAGGTGGGGAGGAAAGTGCAAAAAAGAAGGGAAATAAACCTTTCCTTTCTTTTTCATTTGCAATTTGTATCCCCAGAAATCAGTCAGACAGCGAAAAGCATCTCTGCAGTAAGTTCCCAGCACAGAGTTAAATAACTGCCTTCCAACTAACAGAATAAAGGACACGATGGAACGACAGACAACTGTATCTAGTTTAGAAATCCATAGGGATGGTTGCTCTTTTCTAAGGCGCCTAATATACGTGATTCAATGGTTCCAATATTCTCTGTTTACTATCTCTTTATCATACGAATAAACTCATTGTGTGTGAGTGACCTTGGGCCATTCACTTCTTTCTCTAGGCCTGTTTTCACACTCCCCATGTAAGTAGGTTGGATTAGATGGTCCCTAAATTCCTTTCCTGTTCTGAAATTCTATGGCTAATTCTTGCCAGTCTCTTCCCGCTCAATTTCCCTGCACAACAAAAAGCTTCACACCCCTACGTATGCCTAGAGCATGGGCTTGGTGGGCTAAGGTGTGCTGGCCCTCCCAAGCTCGGTGCACGCCTCGGCTTTCACCAATTGCACTATGGACCACATGTTCTCCATTTTGGAGTGGCTTCCAAAGGGTGGGGAGAGTTCAATAACATCAACTACGCACCCCGCCCGGTAGAGTTGGAGACAATCTTCCATTTCTGTTTCCCTTCTTTTGTTATGCCTTTACTCTTCCTCTCTAGCTAGGAGGAGCCGGCTTGCAGGCAAACACACAGAGCTCTCCTAATCCAGTAATAACTGCATTTGCGCACCCGTTGCAAAGTAGCGCAATTAAAGCCGCTGTCGCCTTATCAAGGGTCCATTGGAAACCAATTAAATCCCCCAATTGCTCTTTCATTACAATTAATAAATGCTGCGGTTTCGGGGGGGGTGGCTGTGTGTGTGTTTGTGTGTGTGTTTGTGTATGTGTGTGCGTGCGTGTGTGTGTGCGGGCGCGCGCGCGCGCGCGCGTAGGAAGGAAAGGTTAGTGGGAGAGGGGGAGAGAGTACGGGGCTGGAGGGAAAGAGAAACAGGGAAGAAGCTCATTTGGAGACCCAGCTCATACAGCTGAACCTCCTGCAAATCCAACTGTATAACAAACAGGGACAGGAAACTCCAGTAATCGCTTACACATTTTTAATGTGTCAGAGAAAACGAGCGATCACTGGAGATGAAGGGGGGGTGGGGGGAGGCGAAAATCCCTGCCGTTTGTATTTCTTTCATTTGAATTGTAAACATCTGTTTGGCTGTAAGGCGAACAGAACATTTATTTTGCTCTCAAGATTTTCTCTAATTATGTCAACACCGACGCCACCGCGGCACAGACTGTTGGGAGTGGGGAGCTTTTTCTTTGCAAATGCTACACGGAGACCCAAGCTTGCTGGAGCTTCGAAGGAAATATTGATCTTATCTTGGAAAGGGCGATGAATGGGGCTATTTGTTGGGGAGTTTTCCTTAGAGGTAGAGAGAACTGAGACGTGCGTAGCTCAGGGGCAGCTTCAGGAGAACTGGAATCCCACTCCTGTAAGGGAAGAGAAGACTGCAGTTTCCTGAACCCTAATTGTTGTGGGGAGGGGAGATTTACAGGACAGGATCAACAAGATCAACTCTGGGGCCAAAGATCCAGAAGGTGGGACTGAGGCCGAGGTAGAGACTGAGGAAGACAGGGCACCACAGCTGGAATGTAGCGCAGAACGTATCTGGCAATACATTCAGCCCGATCCTAGCCTCAATTTGTATTCCCCACACTCCTCTGAAGGGGCATCCTCCAAATACCTTATCTATACTCCTCTACAGATTCCTAGCTTACAGCCCTAGATATCTAGCTTTTCCATTTCAAAGGCTCAGTCACAGTGCTTGTAGACACCAAACCCCATCTCCCCTAAAGCTCCCCTAAAGTCTCTTCCAGCCTCCAGGGTATTAAGTGGGCCCATAGGGATCTTAATTCTGGCGGTAGTGTCGCATCTTCGAAACTTAGTTCCTTAGTCCAGGTCTTCCCTTATCTATTGGAAAGGCTGTAGTGTGTGTATTTCAACTGAGCAAGCAGGGTCAAGGAGATATTTATAGAACTGAACTAGTTTAAGGGGAGGAGAAAGTGAGACGGTGTTAATGGGGTGGGACTCACCACAAGATTTGAATACTTTGCTCTTTTTTAAAGCTATACTTGAGAGTCTGTAATGTGGTTGTAATTATCCAGGGACTATCTGGTGAACAATCGAGCTGATCCTTACTTACAAAGTACACAGTGAAAAGAATACTGGACTTGGAGTCAGGAGATTTGGGTCAGAATCTTAACTTTGACGCCATTTGTAAGATACTAAACTAGTAGCTAGTTCATAATCTCTGGGTCAGAGCTTTCTCATCTGAAAAATGAGAGTTGGAAGAGATTATTTTTTTATGATTCTTTTCAGTATGAAATCAGCCCCTCTTAGCTTCTTTCCATTTCTTATAAATGGAAATAATCCACTATCTCACAGGATTGCAAGTAAAGCACTTTACAAATATTAAAACACTGAATAAATGTGAATAGTTGCATACCACTTTACACCTGACAATGCTTTCCTTGAAACTAATCGGGGACTGTGTAGTAGGTAATGCAAATCCTATTTATATATGAGGAAACTGAGTCTCTGGAAGTTTAAATGACATGCTTGACTAGAAATCAGCAGAGACAGAATGAAAAGCACTTCTAATTACAAGTTCAAGTGATCTTTCCTGTGGCCTATACCACTTTGCCTCTCCTATGTAGTGGGACATTTGAAATACATAGTCTCCAAGTTCCCTTCCATCGATAAATCTATGATCTCCTGCTCCCTGTCTATGTTTAAGTTCACTATATATCAAGTTTCTCACTGTTGTTTATTAGAGAATGCAATGTGATCCATTATATGTCTATATGTGGTCTTTTTAGAAGAAGCAGTGTGGAGTAGTGTGCATGGAGAGCTGGACTCAAAGCCAGAAAATCATTGGTTCAGATGCTACTTCTAAAATATTGGCTTGTCACCCTGAGCAATTCACTTAACCTTTCAGCACTCTATGACTCTAAATTGCAGACACCAATGCCAAGCTGAAGTAATAGAGGGAATTTCCTTACCTTGGAGTTGCCTATAATAATGAATTCACAGGTCCAGTCCCTATTAATTATGTTTTAAGGAAGAATTATTGTATATACCCAGAGTATAATTATTTCCATCAAGAAACTCAGCTACATATACTGCTGATGAGGCAGGATTTGTGAATTGTGTTAGGTATGTAAGCACTAGTCTGCAAATCATCGCTTTAGACTCCCTTTCAGGAAGGACTCCTCCCACCCCAGGTGTTCCAGATATTAACAAGCCTTAAGAAAAGCTTTTTTTTTTTTAAGGAAACCAACAAGCTATTTTCTTCTAGCACCCTAAAAATCGCTGGAAGGGGAGATTTCAGATTCTCTATGTTGCTGCAAACTCTACAAGTTGCCAAATCTTCAGTGGGGGTAGGAGAGATCCCCAAAGACTGCAAGAGTGCCAAGTATCAAAGCAACAGGAATTCCCTTTAAAGATGCTGAGACATTAAAAAAAATAAAATAAAAGAAGCTCAAGTTGATGCTAATCCTGAATACAAAGTAAATCCTCAGGCAATATATGTGTGTGTGTAAAAGTATAATCTTAACACATATATACGGCCCATACAGCCCGCCCAATAAGTACTAGCTTACAATGAAGTAGAATGTAAGCTCCTACAGGGCTGGAACTGTTTTTGTCTTTCATCTTCAGGACCTAACACAGTGGCTGGCATGTGACAGATACTTAATAAATACTTGCTGAGCTAAATTAAATTGAACTAATAGTAGGCAAACTCATGTTGTCACTGCATCCTTGTTAGGGAATAGGTAAATACACATTATAGAGATATGTGAAATGTTAGCTTTTACAAGCCTAGGAACACATCCAAGTATTAGGATTTTATTTAATAGAGTTCAGGCTGCCTAATAAGACAAATTTCCAGTAGAAATATGCACGCACACACACACACTTATTTTTCTTCATGTGTAAGGATAGGCAAGAGAACTATTTGACTCTCCCAAAATTATACTAATAATCCACAGAAATTTGGAGGAAATGTTTGAAACTTAAATTTCCTTTTCTTAAATGGTAGCTGGGCAAGTTTCATAGAAATTTACCTTCCCTCAACCTACATTAAACTTAAAAGGAGCAGTCTCGTTATTAGTTGTGTTCACATCTCTGTACATACATGCATGCTTGAAAGAGAATGAAGAAGGATGTATATATAATATATAATACCATAATACTTTCCTGTATATATAATATATAATACTATAATACTTTCCTGTATATGCACTTAGGCTGTGTTTCCATTGATGTGTATAATTGTATGACTCATGTAAATCGATTTACAAATTTTAAAGCATTATGTAATTGTCAGGTATTGCTATTATAATGATATGGAGGAGAAGAGAGAAGAGGAGAGGAAAAAGAAAAAAAGAAAGTAGGAAGGGAAGAGAGGAGAAAGGAGAGAGAAGAAAGGAAAGACGGGAGAGGGAAGTTGAGGGGAGGGAAATGGAAGAGATAAGGGTGAGACAGAAAAGAGGAGGAAAAAGTAGACAAGGGGAGGCAAGGGAGAAAGACAGACAAAGGCAGATTATATTTGTGTTTTTAGGATGATTAGATTTTTAAAACTGGAAGACTGCTCCATTTAACAACTAAATACTCATATCCAAGGATGATTATAAAGAAGATGCCACAGAATGAATTTAATTTCCTTTCTTTTCATTTTGACTCTTCCTAGAGTCACTTAAAAAATTAACCCCATAAAATGCATTTATTATTGTTTTATACAGGCAGGATTGGGTGGGGGTGCAGAGTAAAGACTCAAAGAACAAGTTTCTCTCCCAGGAATTTTGGAACAATTTCCCTTCTTTTCCTTTGTAGGGAAAGGACTGAAGATTTTTTAAAGGCAAAGGAGCAGATAAAATATCACTATATTATTCCTAATCTTTGATTCTAAATTAGTCTTTGAATCAAAGACATCTAAGCTTGGAAACTAAGGTCAGATCTCCATATATGATCCCAAAACAGGATTCATAGGTCCATTTCTTTTAAGTGGAAACCACTGTTTTTAGGCCTGAAGAGGATGTTGTGGTCGGTCCCAATGGCACATCTTTAGACCCTCTGCATCCAGTCGGCCTTCTCTACAGCCATTCTCCCAGTCCTCATCCCTAAGGATTCCTTAAGCTCCATCCTTTACTAGGAAGCTTCTTGCTGCGAGCACCTGAGAGGAAGAACAGGGCCCAGAATATTCTTGTCTGAATCCTTGAAAATACAGTCTTTAAGAGCTCCGGGATTTGATCTGTCACTGTCAATACGATTTCTCTGCCCTAGGTTGGGGCAATTCACTTGTCTAGAAGCCTCTTCTCAGGCTCTTTTCCCACATGCTCAACCACCTACAAATCTAATCCTTACATCCTCATTTACTTACTCATGCGTATTATTGGGAAGGGTTGGGAAGAGAGAGACTCACGGTAGTGGAAAGAACCCAGTATTTGGAGTTAGAGAGCTCTGTTTCAAATGCCAGCCCCGACTCTTATTATTTCTGACCTCAGATAAGTCATGTAAACTTTCTGGGCTTCAGTTTCTTCTTCCGTAAATTGAGGGAGTTGAACTGACTGACATCTAAGGGCTCTCTTTCAGCCATAAATCTGTTATCTTTGCTATCCTTTGCAATGCTTCTCTACTTCCTATCTGGTCCCTCCTCCCTTCCTCCTGTTCATCTGGGAAAAATGGTTGTAGTGTGCTAAGAACCTCATTGACCCCTGAAACCAAACACTTAGTCAGGATCTTACATGCAGAATTCGAATCTGAGAAGGAATCCCTAAACTCTGATCTCAGGTGATAATGTTTCGTTTCGGAAATTTGTGATTAGAATAACCAAGGATCCCAGCAATGGTCCGAGCACTCCGAATTTTTTTTTTCTTTGCTAGCCCCACCTTCACCTTAACCTTTCAACGACGGGTGGGAGATGAGGACAGGGTTGTAATGGTAAGACCAAACGGCTTTGCCCCCTCACACAGTCTGCTGGGCGTTTTTCAGGGACTAGGGATTGCGGTCCGTGGCCAGGGAAAAACTAATCTAAAGAGCAGGTTTTGTGAACCTTGAACGAAATTGGGTTCGAATCCAAGGAGATTCCTTGGACAGAGTTTAGAATTAGTTACTGCAGTCTCTCTCTTATACTTGCTACCACCAAGTGTGTGTGTGTGTGTGTGTGTGTCTGTGTGTGTCTGTGTGTGTGTGTGTGTGTGTGTGTGTGTCTGTGAATGTGTGTGTGCGCCCGCGCGCGCTAGCCAGCTTGCAAATAGATTTGCAGAGTTTTGATGAGCGTTGTGCCTGGAAATGAGCAATTGGTTCCTTAACAGAACTTTAGCCTCAAAGAAGACCGTGGAAGGTGGGTCAGTGACCCAGCTAGCGTTTATTAAGCTCCTACTATATGGGAGGTACATACTAAGTGCTGGGAATACAAAGAAAAGCAAAAACAAAAGAAAAAATGCTGCTTTCAAGGAAGAGAGTAATAAACATTTATGTAAAGCTTACTCTGTCAGGCTCTTTTATGAATATTATTTCATTTGAGCCTCACAACAACCCTCTCAGGTATGTGCTATTGTTATTTCCATTTTATAGCTGAGGAAACTGAAGTTAAGTGACTTGCCCTGGGTTACACAACTAGTAAGCTTCTGAGATGATTTGAACTCAAGTCTTCTTTGTTACCAAGGGAATCCACTGAGCCATCAGCTACCTCAAGGAAGCATATAGCCTAGTGAGAGAGACAACATGAAAAGAACGATTTAGAATCAAAGTATATACAAGATACATGGGGGGGGGGGGGGCTAGTCTCAGATGGAAGTCACTAAGATTAAAGATGACTGAGAAAGGTTTCTTAACTAAGGTAGGACTTTAGCTGACACTTGAAGGAAGTCAAATAAGCCAGGAGGCAATGAGGGTGAAAATGCTCAGAACTGGGAGATGGTATGTCTCTTGGAGGAACAACAAAGATGAAGTGCAGTAAGGTGTGCACTTACTCATTATCTAGTCATGAATGGAGAGCTAAGATTAACTGGTGTAATGTTGGGGTTTTCATTTTAAAAAATAGAAATTTTTTGCAAGTATAGGATGAGAGAAATGAGTTCTTTCCAATCTGTTGGGTTCTCCTTGGGACGTTTATGTTGTTAAAAATGAACAATGTAACTTGCAGCTATGACCTCCACTGTGCCTAACAAAAAATCTACATGTCATTCATGTGCTCTTCACTTTGTCACTAATTCGTGGATATCTTTTTTTTTCTTTCTTTCTTTCCAAGGTGGCACTTGTGTGGTTAACCCCACAGATTTATTTTGCTCTGTCCCTGGTCGCTTGTCACTACTGAGTTCCACTTCCAAATACAAAGTAACCATAGCAGAGGTCAAGAGGCGCCTCTCACCTCCTGAATGCCTCAATGCTTCCCTCCTGGGAGGTATTTTGAGAAGGTAAGACAAAGTTATTTGGTGGCTCTTTTGTGGTATTCAGGGTCTTCAGTCCTATCTGTCCACTCTACACCTCCACTTTAGGGACACCTGCTGAATGAGATTCCTTCCTAGGTGAAATTATTTGTGATCAGTTCTTTCTGTGGATTAACTCAGGTGAGTTTCCAAATACTAGTTTTGTTTTGTTTCCCGACAGAGCAAAATCCAAGAATGGGGGACGATGCTTGAGAGAAAAGCTGGACAGGCTGGGCTTGAATCTGCCAGCGGGGAGAAGGAAAGCAGCCAATGTCACTCTCCTAACTTCCTTAGTAGAAGGTAGGATTTTTGGTCCTAAAAGTCAATGGGGTTCTCTAGAGGGATGGTGGCTGACATTTTTTTTGGTAACATGTTATTATACATTTGTGCATCTTTTTGTTTTTTTTTACTGTCAGTTAAGTACCATTTAATTCTGTATCCCATTGTCTTTTAACTGTGATTGAGGTGGGTTTCCCATTTGGGACTAATGTTTCCTTTCAGTCAGTGAGAGGCTGGGAGTGAGGGGGAAGAAAGAAGACATTAGAGGCCAGTATATAGTGAGCTCTCTAAATAATTCATTTGGTTATAGATTTATCATTATTTATTTGATAGCTCAGATAAAACTGATTTTAATTAATTTTCATTACAAGTAAGCAATTCGTTTGATAAAAGTAATGCCTTCTAAAGGATTATCAGATGCATTGTAGAAAGATTTTTCTTAAATTTTAGTAGTCATCTCTTCCTACACAGTTGAATTTTATGACATTATGGAAGTTTAAAGGGAAATAAACAAGTGTTAAATTAATAGAATTCAGTAATAGAATCATAGAATCTCATCTGCCAAATCATTCAGTACCCTGAGATACAATTTGTTGAGGCCTGGTGACTTGAAATCATTGAAGGCATTTAGGAACTTTCTTACTATCACTTTACTTGGGTTTCAATTACCCACTATTTTTATTCTATCTTTTCCAATCCAAAGATCTTCATTCTTGGCAGAGAAAGCAGAAGCAAATAATAATAATAATAATAATAATAATTAATAATAATAATAATGTAGTTTCTCCCTCATTCCATCACCCAATAACTATCCTAGCCCTTCTGGGCAGCAATCTTTTATCTTCTGTTATCTTCATCTTCCTATGGAGGCAGAAAGAAAACTTATTTTCTACTTATTACCTTGATCTATTCCCTTCTCATAAAAATCATTGAGACCATTAGAAACAAACAAAAAAAGCATCTTACTTTTGGTGCTGTTTTGGAGTTTTAAAGAACAAAGTTACCACAATATATAATACTCTTGGTCTATGTTGCATTCTAGAAAAATTACCAAAAATGTATAAGATATAATAGTGGAACAGGTCTTTTCCCCAAACCTAATGTGAATTAATTCTTTTTTCTGTCTTTATATGTTAAGTAGCTATTGAGTCTTCCTATCGGTAAATGGTGAAAACATCCAAATCAATTGTTCACATTTTTTTTTTACTGTTAGCACACAAAATTCACTTTTTAATGGCACCTGAGCTTCTTTGGAATGACAATGAGCAATACTGATCATATTATGTAAAAAGAAACTATTGGGGAACAACTGTGATTCACATTTCTTTGGTGATTTCGCTATTAGGATATTTTACTATGAGGAACATACCCACTGGTATGTTCAGGGATGATGTTTTGTGTAAGTGTATATATACTGACACTGAAATGGTAAAGGTTACTCCTATGCAAGATGAATTAGGGGTAAAAATTAAGGGAAAAGGACAGAAACAGGCCCTCTTCTTGTTGCCATCCATGACACACTGCCTAGCCACTCTTAGACATGAAAGGATATTCCACACAAATATGTGTATATGTGTATATGTGTATATAAGTGCTCTCTCTATATGTATATATACACATATATACAAATACATGTACATATATATTGCATAAATATGGCACCAAAATATTCTTTAATACTGTGTTTATGAAGTATTGGACCATATCATCCCAAACCAAATTAAAGTTCAGACTTTTGCCTTTGTCACCCTCCCATCTTCCATTTCAAGATACTTCACGTTTCATACTTAGGTTCCTATTTTGGGTCCTGGCTCAAGATTTATTCTTTATTTAGTTATTTGTCAAACAAGTCTTAGGTGTTAAACCTGAGGGTAGTGCTCTTCATGGGGCATCATTCAAATGAGGAACTTCATGATGCAAAAAGGTGAATACATGATGGTAGACTGTCAGGTACCATGTATACCAGGATTGTGGAGGAGATATTTGATGACAAGGGGATCTTTTTTTATTCTTCCCATCATGCCCCACAAGTGGCCACCTATTTTTAAAGCCAGCACTTTATGCTTTCTATGGACCATTTTAGGAAAATGGGAATGGTCTAACATTTGAAGAGCAAGGAGATGACAAGTAAAAATAGGCTAAAATTTGATAATAGATTAGGGGGGAAATCCTCTTTCACCGTTGTTGACTACACTCTTGTGGAATCTTTTTTTAATCCCTGGATTGGGGTTCAGTTGATAGTGACAGCTGGTTGTTTCTTTCCAGGTGAAGAAGCTGCCCCTCCTTCTACCTTATGTTTCTTGCTGTTTTTCAGTCACTTTCAGTCATGTCCCACTCTTTATGACCCCATTTGGGGTTTTCTTGGCAAAGAAAACCAGTGGAGTGAGTTGACATTTCCTTCTCCAGCTCCTTTTACAGATGAGGAAACTGAGTCAAACAGGTTTAAATGACTTGCCCAGGGTCACACAGCTAGTAAGTGTTTGAAACTGGATTTGAACTCAGATCTTCATGACTCCAGGCCCAGCGATCTATCCACTGCAGCACCTACCTGTCCAACTTAATGCTTACAGTATTTAAATTCCTACATATGACTTTAGATATGTACAATAATAGTTGAATGGATATGATTTATTGATCTTCTAAAAAGTTGGAACTGCCATCCTCCTCCTGTTATGTGACTGAGACCTATGTCCTTTCTGAGGTGACAACAGGCCTAAATCAGGTATCTTTAAATTGTGTCTGTTTGATTTCAATCCATTTAAAACTTTCATACTTATTACCTATTTTCAGATGCACCTTTTGAGTGCAAAAGACATCCAAAGACATAATGTCTAGAGATGTAGCTGTTGCAATTATCTTGACTTGCTTATGATTATATCTCTTTAAAATCATAGTGTCTAAAAAATTCAAAGGAATAGTGAGATCAATAATGAGACTGGCACTGCTTGGATATTTCTCTGATAATGACCAGGATCTACACCTGTCCAAATTTAGAAAGATGCCAAAATTCAAGATGTGAGAATATTATTTGTTTAAGGCCTGGATGGTTCCATTATAATTTATAGATAACAGCTGTTATGCACTTGTTTTGGGCTTGACTTATAGTATGGGTTTTACTACTCAAGATACCAACTTTCTCTTAACTTCTGAAAACCCAATTTTAACAGCATTGGGGGCAATACTGTTTTTTTCTTTTGCAAGGATGCTATTAAGTGATCGATTAGCATAGTTTCTCAAAAGCATTCATTATCCTTTTTTTTTAAAACACTTTGTCTTAGAGAAAACAACACTCATTATAAATGGAGTGCTCCACATATATCTTTCCCTCCTGGCTTTTGCCCAGTTTGGGGCAAGGGAAGCACTACCTGGTAGTCAATAGATAGTAAATAACCCAAGTTTTTGATATTATTTAAAAGAAGTGAGAGTTATTATGTATGTTGTGAATACTCAGTTTCATACTTCCTTCTAGCTCTGACCATTTGCTAATTTGAGCTTTTCAGTTTCAGTTCCGAACCAAAATGTTCCCTGGCCCCGTCTTTAGCACTATGCTTTTTGTCCCTCCATATATAGTGAACTCATCTCCCCCTTCCATAAGTAAAATTTTGCTACATTTTTATTATCCTTGCTATTGTGGAAGAACTGGATTATAATATTTGTGCATGGATAATAAGAATAAACTTTATATGGTAAAGTAGGAGAGCTCATCTATGTGCATGAGACACTATTCGATCTAATTAAACTAAATCCATAGAATAGCAAAGTACTCTATAATACAAATTCATTAATAACAAAATTTTTATCACTTTACTCACCATATAAGAAGCAGGGTACCATAGTGGAGAGAGTAAGGAAGAGGAGTTCAAGCTCCACCTCTGGCACACAATAACTGCGTGACCCTGGGCAAGTCACTTACCTTCTTAGTGCCCAGACAACTCTTTAAGAATAAAAATTGCAAAAAGGATGTTCACCTGCATTGATGAAGGGAATTCTCTTAGTGAAGGATGCTCTACAAATGAAATCACACATTTTGTCCAAATCCTTCTTTCCCCCAATCCAAAACCCGATTCATAAGAACTTGGTTTTAATCTATTAGAGTAGTGCAGATCCAATTAGGAAATCTATTGTTGGAAGAGCAATTTCCTGATATATAGAAGATTGGCAAGTGTGTGAAAACAACAACTAATTGTGAACTGGTACTCAAGCATGATAGATCCCCACTTCCGTATGATGTAAAATATTCCTAGAACCTTTCTAGTTGCTGAGATAATAATTAGCTTTACTTTAATGTTTTTCAGCTTTCACACTTGCTGTAAATTTTCTGTCAGATAAGTAAATATACTTTTAATGTGTCTATTAAGTGGGATTCTTTATCACTAAGTTCTATTTTATTGGTATTCCTATCAAGTAGTAATATATTTTCCAGTAGTGATTGTTTCCTAAAGTACTTTTAAGTGCTCAGAAAGTTCTTTTAAATCGCTTTTGAGTGCATTAAAATAATTCACACTATCTCTATAAGTTTTGATAGATTTTGATAGTTTTAAGTTTTGATAGATTAAACTGCACTAAGATTTTTGGGACACCCTGTATAGAATTACTGCACTTCCTAAGCCATCATAAACACTACAAGTCCAAAGGCTGTGTTTTTATATCTACCTAATACTTAGTACGATGATCAACAAATATTTTTATCTGATTCTGTTCAATGTCTGCGTTTGTTAAATTCAATTGAATTTGGGTTCTAATTTATTCCTCACTTAGCTTAAATCTGTACATATACCCTAACACATATACATATATAATTAATAATAATGATGGCATGTGTGTTTGTTTAAGATTTGCAAAGTACTTTACATATATTTAATTTGATCCTTGCCTTGTTAGGTAGCTATTATTTTCCCTATTTTATAGATGAGAAACCTGAGGCCAATAGAAGTTGTAAGTTACCCAGGGTCACACCACTAATATGCACCTGAAGCAGTATTTGAACTCAGTACTTTCTGATGTGCACTATCCACTGTTCCACCAAGCTGCCCAAACATGTGGTTTAAAAGGGGGAAAAATCTGTAAAAACTGCTTAGTAGATTTTGGTAATAGGGTTGTTTTTGTCTAGGTAATGCAAAATAACTAGTTTAACTTATTTAATGAAATTGTCAAGTTATTTGATGCAATTGATGAAATAGACTAGATAGCTTAGTAGATAACATCAATGGGTCGAGGCAGAGAGAGTAATCAATTAGTAAATTAAAAGGCATGTATTAAGTAGCTATTGTCTGACACTGTGCTAAACTCTGCATCCTAGTACTACTGTCATCTGAATACTCTTCTAATACTATGCCCTACAGTGGTCTCCCCACCCCACCCCTATCGATAAACTGATTCTATCTTGCAAATAGTGTTTAAATACTTTTAATTACTGGAACAGGGCAGATAGAACTTTTTTTTTTTTTTTTGATGAGGCAATGGGGGTTAGTTAAGTGACTTGCTCAGGGCCACACAGCTAGTAAGTGTTAAATGTCTGAAGCCACATTTGAACTCAGGTCCTCCTGACTGCAAGGCCAGGGCTCTATTTACTGCACCACCTAGCTGCCCCTGCAGAGAACACTTTTACTGAATGTCCTTCTATAAACCTGAAACTACTATCATTTGGCCTCTTTCCTCCTCCATCACATTCCACTGACTCACCCCTTTCAAGCTGGAGACTGAAACATCACAAATTGTAGTGCCAGACTCAAAATTAAGGCCAGAGAGCAATCACAAAGATAGAGAGATAGAAGTAACATAGATATGGCTAAGATATTGGCAGAGCTCAAAATTCAAACTTCAGGAAAGTTTTAATTATTTTTTAAGGGAATAGGGAAGAGATTGGAGAAGTACTTGATTCTATCACTTGAGCAGAACTCATCAGAGTCTTTAGCCTGAATCCCTCAAGAAACCTGACTATCTATGGGGATCAGGCTTTACTTAGCAATCCCTCCCAACCCAAATAACTTGTGTCTCCTCTCCATCCCTGATAAGATTCAAAGCATCTAGATGATGTCTAGGCTCTGATAGCGGTATAGTAGTGTCCATGTAGTGTAGTTCTGCTCTATCAGTGTCTGTAATCACCACCTCTGACTTGATATAGTAGAAAAAGCACCCAAATTTAGATTCAGGGGACCTGCATTCAATTTCCTGTTTTTCCTCTTACTAGCTGTGTGACCTTAAGAAACTCACTTAACAACTTTGGGTTTCAGTTTCCTCTTCTGTTAAAAAAAAAAAAAAGAATTAGACTAGATGACTTCTGAGATGCCTTTCAGCTTCAAATCTGTGATCCTATGACCTGTGGTTTCTAATATGATGTCCTTTTTTGAGTTGGTGGTTTTTAGAAAGGTGAGGAATTCACAACCAGGAATTCTACTCTGTAGCTCTCCCCTTCCCAAACACCTTTGTTTACCAGAATATACATACATAGACACTGAGACAAATTAAGTGAACTCCACAAGAGTGTTTGAAAGAGAATCCTCTTCCTGAGTCCCAGCCTCCTGGGAAGTATCCAGGATTGTGCTAGAATCAATTCCAACTAGCCGTAGTTGTTAAATTTTAAATGTGAGGATGTATACCTGGGAAATCAACAAATGCTACAGATTAGGTCATCAATTATTGTTTTTTTGAATGTCTCAACTTAAACAAATGGTGTAGAAAATATTAATAATGCAGATTAAATTTTAAAAAATTATACCCCCTGAGAGTCTATCGTTAAACATTTATCAGCATAGCCCTGAAAGTATATGTCTGTATTTATAATGACTTTTTTTTTAATCAAAGGTCAGACACATTGGTCAACTCAGTGATTCCTTAGACTAAGGACCAAATCCCCCATCCCTAGGATGTGAATGAAAGTATACCCTTTAATGCATTGCCATGCCCACCCCTCCCAATTTTTGAAGCATAAAATTCTACCGACTACAATCTTTCTTTCAAAAGAATGCAACATGTTTTGTTCACTCAGCTTTCAGTTGAGTCTGAATCTTCGTGACTCCGTTTGAGTTTTTCTTGGCAAAGATACTGGAGTGGTTTGCGTTTCCTTTTCCAGCTCATTTTACAGATGAGGAAACTGAGGCAAACAGGGTGAAGCAACTTGCCCAGGGTCACACAGCTAGGAAGTGTCTGAAGCCAGATTTGAACTCAGATCCTCCTGACTCCAGGCCTGGCACTCTATCCACTGCACCACGTAGCTGCCCCACTTCTGGATTACTTCAATGCAATACAACAAGCCATTATGAAGTGCCTATTTTGTACAAAGAATTGTGCTAAGTGCTAGAGATGAAAAATATTAAAATTTAGTGGGTACTTGCCCTTTGGGAATAAAAGTCAAAAGGAGAAAACAGACCTGTGTTCAAATAAGTATTACTTAAGGTAGGAAGGGATGAAAGAGATGTCCAAAGTTCTATAACAAAAATTTGAGAGCCAATCAACATGAATTTATTAAGTCCCTATTCTGAGTCAGGCACTGAGCTAAGTGTCACATATACAATAACAAATATGAAATAGTTCATGCCTTCAACGAGTTTATATTTTATCAGGGAAGAGAACATGTATTCATATAAAATATATGGAAAATATATACAAAATAAATGAGTGGTAACTTTGGGGCACAAGCATGGTAGTGGTTGGGAGAAGGTTTAAGAAAGGTTTCCTATTGGGAATCGGTGCGTGAAATGAGCTTGAGAAAGAAGAGGTCATTTTTCATCTAGGGTGAGGGTGGAATGGTGGTCAGGGAAAGCTTCTTGGAGGAAGTAGCAACTGACAGGCATTACCGGTATTTACTTTAAAATACCATTTCTAGATGACAGCATATTAGCATTTCTGGGTTGCAGAATTTGATCAAGGGAAAAACTAGAGGGAGAGGAAGAGGCTAGTGCTTGAGATATAATCTCTGCCTTTATTCTGGATCACACTTTATCATCAGGAAACCCAGGAGAGCTTTAGATAGCTTTTTGCTCCTGCCAGAAAAAGGCTGTCTAGGTAAGCAGGCTGCTTTGTTCAATGGGCCTCTCCAGGTCTGCATTCTGTCAGTAAGTCCCAGCCACTGTCCCTTTCAATCAAGCAAAGTGTCTCAGTCAGTTCTCAGACTTCCAGGGGAGAGAAAGCAGTCATTCATCCGTGTTTGCTCTGCTTTAGAAGCTTTACCCATTAAGTTGAGTTTTAGGTTATTCAAGGAGAAAAGGAAATGACTTCAAACCTTTTCTCCCTCCTCCAGATCAGAAATTAGATAGATTCTGAATTAAACCAGGCAGGACATTTATGTTTATGTTTTTTGGGTTTTTTTGTTTTTGTTTTTTTTTTTGGTGAGGCAATTGGGGTTAAGTGACTTGCCCAGAGTCACACAGCTATTAAGTGTCAAGTGTCTGAGGTCAGATTTGAACTCAGGTCCTCCTGACTCCAGGGCCCAGGCCCTATCCATTTCACCACCTAGCTGCCCCACATTTATGTTTATGCAAACTAATAGTTATAGGTGTCACTGGTCTGAACATTTTAATAATAATAGCTGATGTCTCATATAGCACTTTAAGGTTTGAAAATGCTTATTATTGTAAAATTATCTTAAAATTATTTTTGAAATGCTTATTATTTTAAAAACTATCTCATTTGAACCTCACAATAACTCTATGAGAGAAGTATAACAGATAATCACTATTCCCATTTTACAGGTAAAGAAATTAAGTCTCAGAAAGGTTAAATGATTCAGCTAAAAAAAGCATCAGACTTTAAACAGAGGTCTTCCTGCCTCCAGTTTCAACATTTTATCTACTCCCCCCAGGCTACCCCTCTAAATGTCACTCATTGATTGAATGTGGCCTTTATTATTTCCATAAAATCTCCTTTAAAAAGATAACTAGTAACAGATTTAAAAGAAAATTGTTTGACATAAAATTGAGTTTATTTTTTAATTGTCCTCTTCTTCCTCCCAGATTTCTAGAGGTTAAAAAAATGACTTTACTGTAAGTTTTATGTTGAAAATATCACAGCTATCAATAACAAGAGAAAAATATATAATATTAATAGCCTATAAATTCAAGTAGAAATGAGGACCACTAAACAATGCATGAGAATTCTGCAGGCCAAATAATGACATAGAAGACCTCATGTTAACATCACCTATGTTTCATTTTTTTTTTTAATTTTGTTAAATAGTTCCCAATTACATTTTATTCTAGTTTGGGCTCAAGTGCTAAACACCATGATGAGGCCCATGGGCCTGGTATTTGACACCTCTGTTATATGTGACTAGTATTCCACATGCTGATGATGTTTTTCTCCCTTGCACTGATGAGTTCATAAGCAATCCATCCTTTGGGGTGCCACAATCAATCAGTCAACAAGTATTAATTGGCCATTACATGACCCACACCGTGGTAGGTGATACAGGTATGAGATCAGCAGTAAAACAGAGCCTTTCCTCAGTTGGCTTATTAGGAGCTTAATGGGGATCACATATATTTAAAGTAATGAATACAAGGTAGATTTTGCAGGGAAGGCACTAGCATTTGAGGGAATCGGGAAAAGCTTTCCATAGCAGGAAATGTGTGAGCTGACCTAATAAGGCAACTAAGGATTCTAATAGGTGGAGATAAGGAGGAAGTACATGAAAGATGCAGCATGGTGGGTAAGGAACAGGAAGTAGGCCAGTGCAACTGGACAGTAGAGTTACTGATATCAAGAAAAGTATACAAAGACTAGAAAGGTAGAAAGTGGTCAGATTATAAAGAACTTTGAATACTCCAGGCTTGTGTTTAGGATGACTTGGCAGCTAATGAGGAATCTAAGTGGTATAGACTAGGACAGAGAGCTCTGTACCTACCTTCAGGAAGATCTGAATTCAAATCTGGCCTCAGGTACTTCCTAGTTATATGACCCTGGGCAATCAACTTGTATCAGCTTCATTTTTCTAATTTGTAAAATGGGGACAATACCTACCACCGACGGCGGTTGTAAGGATAAAATGAGATAATATTTGTAAAGCAATGCACTCCACGAATGTTAGCTACTAAAATTAATGAGATTTTGGGCGTGCTACAAATCCTACTGTCCAAAAATCTCAACTCCCCACACTCCCATTTTCCAGTTTCTGAAGCTCTTATCTTAATTAAGTTAACATATTAAAATGAAAGCTTTGTGTATGTAGGGGGTAAGTAAAACAGAGGACCATTGTCACTATTAACCCATTCAGTGTAGGGTTATCCCTTCTACAGTGAAACTTTCCTCATCACGGTTTATATATATATATAATGTGTGTGTGTATGTATATATGTATATGTATGTATATATGTGTATATATATATGTGTGTGTGTGTATATATGTATGTATATATGTATATTTCTCAAGTCAACATAAGAAATTAAATGGGGATTTTGGGGGAGTTTTGTAGAAGCCACAGGCAATACATGAAGGCCAGTAGATGACACAGAAAAAGTTTAGAAACACAGAAATGCATAAAATATATGTATAGCATCATATAACATCAACATATTTTATCTTTAAATACCATAATTCAGACTTCTATGGTATGAAGGGAGGGCCAACAATTTTTAAGCAGATTTTCCAGATTGAGGGCGCTGAGCCCCTAAACCCGTCGATGTGGAAGGGATAATTGTGATTAGTTTTTCACTTTAGCAGGTTTTTTTGCTGAGAGAATGGAATGAGTTGATAATTATTTATTGGGGGCAGGAGAGCATGCTGCCCAGGATGAAAGACTTGAATGATGCACCTGGCATTATGGGTGGGGGCTCTCTGAGAAGCACTAAGGGCCTTAGAAAGGGGAGGACGATGAACTTTATTTAAATTGCCTGGAGCCAGCTTTCCCTGGGGGAAAAGAGCTATCCTAATTCTCCTACTAAGGAATCTTTGACCGGGGACTACTTTTTTTTTATTTGTTTCCTAGGAGACAGCTATGTCTGTGCTTGCTTAAGAGCAGGCCTAGGTGCTGATCTCTGGAGTGCGCAGGAACCTGTCACAATCATTGTTTAAACAGTCCCATTCTCTTCTTGCTTTGATGCAAGACTACTTAAGATCATAGCACTAACGCTGAAAAGGACCTTGATAGCCATCTAGAGAAACTCATTTTATGAAAGAGGCAACTGAAGGGGGGGGGTGTGAAAAAACTTGTCCAAGGTAGGTCATAAGCATCAGACGTGAGATTTGAACACAAGTCTTCCCCGTACTGCCACCGCATCTGGTAGAGTCTGTTACACATTTCCCAGCACATTCCTCTATTCCTCTATAAATTTCGCTTGAACTCAGCAAGTGTAGAAGGATCAGGAAGTGAAGTCATCACCAGATTGGAGGCCTGGTGAAAGTAGGCAGATTACAACAATTGGAACTTGTATTTGCATAGCTATTTGAGGTTTGTAAAATGCTTTGTATCAATTCTCTCATTTGAGCCTTTCAGTATCTCTGTATTTAGTGCAAAATGGGGTGGGTACTTGCCTTCGGGGCTTCAGGGAGCATCCCTCTTCTCCTTGTTCCAAGGCAAAGCCATGTTAAGATCTGTTTCTCTGTCCAGGCAGAGTGAAAAGTGTAGCATCACAAGAACAGCACTGACTCTGCAGTTAGAGGACCTGTGTTCATCTCCAGACCAAAAAAGAAATGATTTTTATTACCAATAATAATCCTGTTAATATTAACAGAGATAAAGCAATTTACCATTTACAAAATGATATTCTCAATTCTGAAGTAGGTCATGAAAATATGCTGCTAGGTAGCATAATGGATAGAGTACTGGGCCTGGAGTCAGGAAGACACATCTTCCTGAGTTCAAATCCAGCCTCAGACACTTATTAGCTGTGTGACCCTGGGCAAGTCACTTAACCCTGTTTGCTTCAGTTTCCTCATCCGTAAAGTGAGCTGGAGAAGGAAATGGGAAACGACTCCAATATCTTTGTCAAGAAAACCCCAAAATGGGGTCATGAAGAGTCAAAAATACCAAACAACAACAGCAAAAGTGAAAATCTGAACATTTCTTTATTACATAATAAGAAAACAACTTAGAGATGTTAGAAGATTCACCCAAGCTCATACACCTTGCTTGTACAAGAATCAAGGCTAAAATCTAGGTCATCTGACTCCTTATCTACCCTTGATTCATTGGAGTATAATGGCTTTTTGAACAGGGTGAAAATTGAGTGACTCTGACTCAATGATCTTATCATGATGTTTTACCCGCATAAAATGCTTTACTAATATTATCATAAAATATATTTTCACAATGCCCTCGAGAGATTATGTCAGTTTTATTATGGACATAAATAGATGCTATTTTGTAGCATCCTGCAGTTACCCTCTTCATTTGTTTTCTCTCTTCTCTGCTTCCCACCACCCCTCCAAATACCATTTTCTTTATTGTTTTGTTCTTTTTATGGATTAAGGGATTGAAAGGGCTATAAGTATATGGCAGAGAGAAAGGTCTCAAAAATCAGATCCTAACTTCAATTTTCAGTCTTATACTTTGCAGTCAGGCTGGACTACATGTCAAACTGAGTTGCATACAGCAACTCTCCTACATCTTCTTATCTAGCATAACTCATGCCTATAACCTTCCACAAATTCTCCATAGGGAACTCCCATAAAATTGGGAGTCTTCCTCTAGGTCTTTTGACATTTGGTGAGTAAAAGAACAGTATTTGGTTTGTTCATCAATATATTGCTGCCTGCATTTTCTGTTTGCATGTTTTAGCTCATTATGAATTCATGAGCTTATCTGACATCTTACCTCCATGAATTACTTTACTCTTTTTTTGTGGGGGGGGGGGAAGGGGGATCCATTTCTACAATTTCACTGGTATAGGATGTTTCCTTTGAAAAAATACTCTCTATTATTGATCATCTACTGAGATAAGACCTGTAGTCTTAGCAAGTTGTCTGGGGCATTGAGAGGTTAAATGACCTACCCATGATCACACAGTTTGTGTTTATATATAGATAATTTTATAAGCTAATATTTACAAAGTCCTTTAATGTTTGCAAAGTGTTTTACCTGTATTATCTCATTTTATCTTTATAATGACTTTATGAGGGAGTTTGTTACGATTATCCCGTTTTTCAGATGATGAGACTCAAGTTTAATCACTTGCTCAGGGTCAATCAGCAAGTATTAATATTAAGTGTTTACTCTATGACAGGATCATATAGCTACCAAATGTCTGATGAAGGAATTGAACTCCAGTTTTAATGACTCTAAGTCCTGCTACATCACCTAGCTGTCTGAGGTGGAATCTGGAGGTGATCCTGACTCCAAAGCCTTTCTCCATCTGTCCTACTACATTACATCTTTATACTTTAGCATTATTTACACTAGTCTTCATAATGCTTTCATCTCTGTCAATACCACCTTCTTCTCTTAAAATCTACCTCATCCATGACTCCAGTCAGATTTAGTCTTTCCAACCTTCAAACTCCCATGGTATGTGCCTGTATAGTATTTAACCACATTCTATGTTATAGTATAGTTTTTTAATGTACAAATATAGAGGTTCCTCAGGACAGCTAGGTGGTGCTGTGAATAGAGGTCAAGAAAACCTGTCTCAAATCCACTCTCAAACATTTACTGTACGACCCTGAGAAACTCACTTAACCCTGTTTGCCTCAGTTCCCTTATCCTTAAAATGAGCTGGAGAAGGAAATGGAAAGTCATTCCAGTATCTTTGCCAAGAAAAACCCAAATGGGGCCTCAAAGAGTCAGACACAATTGAAACAACTGAAGAGACAAAAAAAAAAAAGTGCCTCAGGGGCAGAAACCATATTTTATATATCTTTGTTTCTCCAACAGCACTTTGCAGATAATAGTTGTTCAATAAATGAGCAGTTATTAAATCCTTTCCTTTTAATCTATAAGAAAAAAAACTTGTTTAATATATTTCAATTTGTGTGCCTAGGAATACCATTCCTCTTAGACCAGAAGTGGGCAAAGCATAATTGCATTACAGTTTTTTTTTCCTGAAAACTCATTTTATCACATAATACTTTGCTTGGCTGATTTGTTTCTTCTGGGGGAGTAAAGTGGGATAAAAACTTTGTGGCATTTTAGTGATGCTAATAATGAGTAGGGCACAGGCTGACAACAGTGGATAATCCTTAATTTTTGTCAAATAAATCAGCGTTCATAGAATCATAGATCTAAAGGCAGAAGGAATCTGGCAAGCTCTCTAGTCTGCTTCCTCATGATATAGTTGAAGAAACTAATTGAAGAAAGGTTAAATCACTTGTCCAAGATCATATGGATAGTGTCAAAGATGCTATTTGAACCCTTGTCCTCTGACCCCAGTGTCAGTATTCTTTCCATCGTGCCCCACTGAGGGAGTAGAGAAGTGAGAGAATGAGGTAATTGTGGTTAAGTGGTTTGCCCAGGGTCACACAGCTACTAAGTATCTAAGGCCAGATTTGAACTCAAGTCCTCCTGACTTTAGGGTCAATGCTTTATTCACTTTGCCTTCTAGCTGCCCAGAATGAATGTCTTTAAAACCCTGCTTCTAAACACCAGAGTACCTGAGGCACAAAGATAAATGTATATAAGATCATTTAACACATTAGTAATACACCAAGAACTAATGCATTTAACACTATTGTTCCTAGAATATTGCCCACCATTGAAAGCTATTGAGTTAGTTACTATAAAATACTCTAAAACCACATATTTTCTTTACTTTCCTGGGGACAAAGACGATTATATTTTCCTTAATTTTCTTCATTCACAGTTTATGCTTCAACAAATCTACTTTCTAAACAGATTTGATGTTGTTGTTCAGTCATTTTCAGTCATGTTTGACTCTTTGTGATCTCATTCGGGGCATTCTTGGCAAAGATACTAGAGTGGTTTGCCATTTCTTTCTCTAATTCATTTTACAGATAAAGAAACTGAGGCAAACCAGACCAATTGACTTGCCCAAGGTCACACAGCTAGTAAGTGTCTGAGTCCAGATCTGCACTCAGGAAGATAGCCTTCCTGACTCTAGGCCCAGCCGTTTATCCAATGCACCACCTAGCTGCTTAAACAGATTTAGGTATCGCTTTTCTCAATTTTTGAAATGTTTAGATTTACCAGAGAAATCTTAGACAAAAGTGTTTTAATTCCTCTCGTCCAATAATTAGGTAGCACAGTGGATGGAGTTCTGAGCCTAGAGTCAAAAAACCTTAGTTCAAATCTTGCCTCAGGCACTTGCTTAGAGTGTGTGACCCTGGGCAAAGCATTCAACCTGTCTCAGCCTCCTTTTTCTCTTTTGTAACAATGAGGATAATGTGATTATGATTATCCTCATGAATCTGAAATAAACATAATGAAAATAAATATGATAAGTATGTTTATTTTAGTAGCATAAAAATAAACATGATACTTTATTTTTATAGCATAAAAATAAATATTATATAGCACCTGCCTCCCAGGGTTGTAAGGACATATTTAGATGATATTTGAGAAGTGCTTTGCAAAATCTTAAAGTATGATATAAATGCTAGCTGCTATTATGCTATTTATTATTATTATCATCTCTAACTAAACAGCAATATAAATCAATCAATTCCACATTCTTATGCTTGTATCAAAGACTTAAGATTATAATCAAATCTCTGAACCAAATAGGAGGAAAGTATGCTTATATTGCTTATTACTAACATTTCTTTTCACATTCCATGTCTGTCAGTTCCTTTCTAAATTTTTACCCTGCTTTTGGGCCTCAGAAACATAGCATATTAAGCGAAGGCCAGTAGTTCCTAAATTCTGGTTCTAGATCTGAAACTCAATTTCCTTAACTTTGTATTACTCAAAGACAAGGGTCATGAGAGTCGTCTAAAACTGCTGAGAATTAAATCAAAAAAATTTTAAGAACACTCTTTTTCACTTAGGAGGAACTGAAACATAATGAGATTGAAGTGATCTTTGAAGATTGATAACTATTGCAATGGTAAATGCAAGGAGATTGGAGAACCCTCTTCGCTAAATACATTTAATAAAGTAGGATCCATTCTTATGTTCCTGAGGTGAATCTGATATAATTTTAAGAGAAGGCAAAGGATCAGATAATCTCAGAGTCTCCCAAGAAGCTGTCCTTGGCCCTATGCTATTTAACATTTTTATTGATGATTTGGACAGAGGTATAGATGATGTTCCTATCAAATTAGCTGATAACACAAAGTTGAAAAGGTTAGTTAATACAGTGCATATCATAGCAAGATAAAAAAAGATCTCAACAGGCTCAAATGTTGGGCTAAATGAAATGAGCTTAAATTCAACAGGGATAAATGTAAATCTTCAGTCAGGTCTACTTTTTCATAACCCTAGTTGGGGTTTTCTTGGCAAAGATGCTGTAGTGGTTTGCCATTTCCTTCTCCAACTTATTTTACAGATAAGGAAACTAAGGCAAACAGGGTTAAGTGACTTGCCTAGGGTCACATAGCCAGTAAGTGTCTGAGGCCAGATTTGAACTCAGGAAGATGAGTCTTCCTGACTCCACACCCACTGCTCCACTACAGAATGTATGTCTTACACTAGTGTTAAAAATCAACTTCACAAGAGGCAGCTAGGTGGCGCAGTGGATAGAGCACTGGCCTTGGATTCAGGAGGACTTGAGTTCAAATCCGGCCTGACACACATAACACTTACTAGCTGTGTGACCCTGGGCAAGTCATTTAACACCATTGCCTAGCCAAAAAAAAAAAAAAAGTAAAAAGTAAAAAAATAAATAAAAATCAACTTCATCAATACAAAATGGAAGAATCAGGTGCCTAAATAGGAATTAGTGTGAAAACAGTCTGGAAGTCTTAGTGGACTGCAAGCTCCATATAAATCACAAACATGATCCTCATCCAATGGATATAGTATCATATTAATGGAGGTAAACCCTCCATCATTGCAGGTAGCAATTCTCCTTCACCTTCTGATCCAGCATAACTCTTGTCCATAGGGAGTTCACAAAAGGGCCTTCCTCTAGGTGTTTTGGTATTAGATGGTACCAACATAATATTTGGTTTGTCCATTGATATAAGACAAATCTACCTCTTTTTCTGGTCATGCATCTCTTTGATGATGTCTTTTATGCCACTTCTTGAGGATAAATTGTCATTAGTAACTTGCTGCAGCATATTTACAACCACAATACATTTTTATTTACTGTCCTTTAGGTGATTCACAATTTTGAATCTTTAAAAGATATTTGTAGTCATAGAGCATCCCAGGAGAAGATTAGTATCAATAAAATGAGGTTTGGTTTCAAGGGGAAGCTAGGGATTATTGAAATAACTGCTTAATTTCCTAAATGAGACCTACCCTCTTTCTTTCTATTTAATTCTGAGCCTAAGTTATCATCTATCTGCAATCTATCTATGTACTGAAGAACCAATTCAGTGGACCGTCCATCCAACTGCATGTTATAGTCTGTATTCTGGGGTCGTTAGGAATCTCTTTTAGAAGTCTCTGTGGCCTTCTACAGCTTAATGCAATCCACACAAAGTCATTTGCAACCAGGAGTATTTGAAGGTCCTTACCATTTATAGGAAACCAATTTGGACTCTGTGTTGAACATCCGCTATGACATTGACATATGGTGGTGCGGCAAACAAAGAAGGTAATGCAATCTTAGTCTGTTAGGACGGGAAGAGTATCCAGAATAAAGAATATAATGGTCTCACTATACTTAGCTTTGGTCAAAATACATATGGAGTTTTGTGTTTGGTTCAGAGAACTGCAGTTCAGGAAAGACATTGACAAGTTGGAGAAGTAGGTGACCCAAGATTTTGAAGGGCCTTGATAGAATGTCATATGAGAAACTAAGGAAGAAGCTAGGGAGTTTTAGACTGGAGGAGAGAAGACACAACTGATTTCAAGTATTTGAAGGTCTTACATGAAAGCAGAGTTAGGCTTTCTGGATTCATTCCCAGAGGATAGAACCAGGAGTAGTAGGCAGCTGTTGTACAGAGTTAGATTCAGGCTCAATGTAAGAGAAAACTTGCTAACAGAGCTATATTAAAGTGGAATGGGTTCCCTCAGGGGTCAGTCCTCATTAGGAATCTTTAAGCAAAAGCTGAATGACTACTTGAAGATGGGAGATGGTTTTTGTTAGGGTACGAGTTGAAATAAATGGTCTTAGAGGTCCCTTCTAACTCTTAGACTAAGTTTCTATGAACAAAACTATTCAAATTAACCTCTAAAATATTTCTTAAATGCTTGGAAGTACGAATAGCTATTGTTTCAGTAAATAATATACTAATCTAGCTTAGATAAATATAGTTCTGTAAAGCACTTTACTGTAACCGATTTGATTATATTAATTTTCCTATATAGTGATATAGTCTTTATAGAAGCTTTCTGGTTTAGAGACATATTGTCCTTATGCCCACAACGTCAATGTTAAAGTGAGGTTTTTACACATTCTACATATTGTCATTTTTATATAATTCATTCAAGATGATAACCCATCAAGGGTAAGAATTTACTTAGAATTCTGCTTTCTGACTGCACACCCCAGGAACAATTGGTTACATACATATGAATTGTTATTTCCCACCTAGGTCCTTGAAAAATCAAGGTCATGAACATGTGATTTTTAGAACAAACTCGAGAAATGAACTCGAAAATTTTAAGCACATATTAATTTGTACTAATTCTCTTTGGTAGCAGTGAAAAATTGCTAAAGCTGTCTTTATGAAGTAACATCATTACTATGACAATTGTTAATTGTCCTGCAATTGTTGCTATAGAGATACTCTCATAGGGTCATAGAATCATAGAATTGGAAGAGACCTGAGGGTCATCTAGTCAAACTTCCTCTTTTTACAGATGAAGAAACTGAGGACTGATTTGGTTAAGTGATTTGTCTAAGGTCATACAGATGGCAATTAATGGGGCCTTCCAACGTATAAAAGTTTGGTTAAGAATCACTCAACCAAGTCGTTTTTTCCAGTACTTAGTATGAAGTATAAAAACAATACCCCTTCTTTAAAAAAAACAAAACAAAACCTAAATGACTAAAATTTTGACAAACAAATAAAATTGTTGTAATTTAGTCTGTGAAAGAATATAAAGATCTGTGATCTCGGGACAATTATTTATCATTAGTTCCATTTTCTTACCTCTATTTCCTTCCATTCAATCTAATTATAGTATCTTAGATATCTTACTATTATCTTGCTTATCTTGCTATATCTTAATTTCTAATTAAAATGAGAAATCTTAATTATTACACGCAATCATTCATCCTGATTCTTTACATTGGATTCTAGGTTATACAATAAGAAGGCCTGTAGCTCCAGAAAGGGGATAAAATTTTCTGTCTTATGCCTTTCCACATAGTTTACATTGACTGAGATTCTGCCCATCCGGCACACAGAATCCATTAAGATAATGTAAATAATGCTCTTTGAAAATCTTTGAGTGCTGCGTAAATGTCAGCTATTATTGAAAGGCAGGGTAGTATAGTGTCTAGAGTCCTAGAACAGGCAGTCAGGTGCTATAGTGGATACAGTGCTGTCCTAGAGTCAGGAAGATTCTTCTTCCTGAGTACAAATCTGGCCTCAGACACTTACTAGCTGTGTGACCCTGGGCAAGTCACTTAACCCTGTTTGCCCCAGTTTCCTCATCTGGAGAAGGAAATGACAAATCACTCCAGTATCTTTGCCAAGAAAACCCCAAATAGGGTCAAAAAGAGTCAGACATAACTAAACAACAAAGAGTCCTAGAATTGTATCCAAGAGACATGAATTGGAGTCTCCATCTCAGCCACTTACCAGCTCTAAAACCAAGACACTTAACCTTAGGGGCTGAGTCCTCATCCCTAAAATGAGGATAAATTATACTTACACTACCTGCCTCACAGGTTTTGAGAAAAATGCTCTGCAAAACTTGTTCAGTTGATTCAATCATGTCTGATTCTTCATGTCCCCATTTGGGGTTTTCTTGGCAAAAATACTGGAGTGGTTTGTCATTTCCTTCTCAGGCTAATTTTACTGATAAGGAAATTGAGGCAAACAGGGTTAAGTGATTTGCCCAGGATCACACAGATAGTAAGTGTCTGAGGCTATATTTGAACTCAGGAAGAGAAGTCTTCTTGCCTCCAGACCCAGCACTCTATCCACTGCATCACCTACCTATCCCTTATGCAAAGCTTAGAGTGCTTACAAAATATTAATCACTCACCTGAAATCACTGACATCTGTAGCTGCTGAAAATTTTTTCCCTAAGCTTCCTCCATTGTCATTTAGGAAAGACCTGAACTTGCAGTTAATTTTGGCCAAAAGAATAAGTAGCCTCGCATATCCATTCATTCTGCCTCCCAAATGCTAGTATCTGAAATAGGTAAAAAGGAAATAAATTGAGTTGTGTATTGTATCAATGGGAGATATTAGAAAGTGAGATGACTTATCATCAGGCAGAGTTTTTTCCCAGCAACATGTACTAATAGTCTTTCCTAATATGTGGGAGTGAAACTCCACTTCATCCCTTCCAAACTAGTCTATGAATCCAAACTTATTTCCTTGAGCATATATAAAGGGAAGCATTCTCTTCTCTCTATGCAAATAAGCAGGTTTTCCTTCTTAGGAAGAAGCTAGATGGCACAGTGGATAGAGTGCTGGGCCTGGAATCAGGAAGACCTAAGTTCATATCCAGCTTCAAACAGTAGCTGTGTAACCCTGAGCAAGTCACTTAACCCGCCTGCCTCAGTTTTCTAAACTGTAAAATGGGAATAATAATAACACCTAAATCTCAGGATTGTTTTAAGGATTCAATGAGACAGGCTTGGCACATTGTAGACACTTAATAAATACTTGTTTCATTCATTCCTCCTTTATTACTATTTATTCTTTACCCAGAAGGCAATGAACTCAGCTAATTTTGTCCCATGATATGAGATTATGAAATAACTAGCGTACAAGTTCTCCACATTATCAAGCAAGTCACCTCTTCTAGCACCTTTTTCAATTTGCTTCTCACCTTAGAAGGACTGTTTTCTAAATCTGTGGGTCAGTCTTTTAAAAATTGACAGCAATGGCTTAATCATATCTTTATCTTAAATATCATGGATTATTTTCATTCATTCGTTCGTTCATTCATCCATCTATCCCTCCTTCCTTCTTTTTTTCCCTCCCTCCCTCCATTCATTCCTGGGTCCTTATACCCAAAGCTTATGCGGCTTGATATACACATTCTAACTACATATCAGTGTGTCTTCACTTGCCATTCCATTTCAAGCAGCATTGCTGAACATCCTATAACAATGTTATCTCACAAGCACAGAAAGCAGTAAACATAATTGGGGGAGGGAAGGATCTGGCTGTCAGTGTAAATGTAAATAGCAGCTGTTCTGTTCAAACTGTTTTAAGAGCCACCGCACGGTGAGATTGTTGCATAAAATAGACCAGATCTCCAGGAAGCAGATTTTAGCATGAAATTTAATAAAAATGCTGCTATCCTCCTGTTTGCGCCATTTTTCTTCTCTCACTATTAAACAAATCAGGATAGGGACAAACAGTAGAGAAAAATCTAATAGTCCTACTGCACCACCACCTCTAAACACCTTTAAGTATTTGTTTTCATGTGACTAATACAATATGTAGCTATGCATATGGGAATAGTTGAACTCATTATTGAAGTATTAATGCAATAATACAATGCTAATGGAGCTGACCCAAAGACCAATCTGAGACTTGAAGTCCACATAAGGGCAATTTGCCTTCTAGGTTAAATAAGATCAGCATTTTAGAGTTGGTTGGGACCTCAGACATTATGTGATCAAAACCCCTCATTTTATAGATAAGGAAAAGAGGCCTGGAGATGCTAAGTCACATAAGTACTAAATGGCAGAACCTGAATTTGAATCCAGTCTCTCACTCCAAATTCAGCACCCTTTCCACTGTTTGGCATGGCCAGTCAGTCAACAGTAAGCACCTACTAGGTTAGGGCTGCTAGGTGGCACAGTGGATAGATTGTTGGGCCTGGAGTTAGGAAGACCTGAGTTCAAATCTAGCCTCAGAGACTTACTAGCTGTGTGACCTTGGGCAAGTCACTTAACCCTGTTTGCCTGTTTCCTTGTCTGCACAATGAGCTGGAGAAGGAAATGTCAAACCACTCCAGTTTCTCTGCCAAATGGGGTCACAAACAGTCAGACAGAGCAGAAACGACTGAACAACCATAACACTGTTTCCGCACTGTGCTGAATGCTGAGCATACCAAGAAAGGGAAAAAGAACCTGCTCTGCACTCAAGCAGCTTATTGTCTAATGAGGGAGACAGCATACTAAGAACTCCATATAAACAAGCTATATATAGAATGGTTGGAAATAAACTCATAGGCAAGGCATTAGCATTAAGGGAGATGGAGAACGCTTCTTGTAGAAGGAGGGATTTTAGCTGGGATTTAAAGGAAGCCAGGAGGCAGAAATGAGGAGAGTGTACAGAAGGCACGGGGGACAACTACTGAAAATGCCTGGAGTCAGGAGATGGAGTGACTTGCTTGAAGAAACAAGGAGGACAATGTAACTGGATCGAAGAGTTTGTGAAAGGGAGTAAAGTATAAGAAGATTAGAAAGGTAGGAAAGGCCAAGGTTATGAAGAGATTTAAAAGCCAAGCAGAGGATTTGCTATTTGATCCTGGAAGTAATAGGGAGCCACTGAGGTTTGTTGAACGGGGGAAGGGATGATGTGCTCAGACCTACGCTTTAGGAAGATCAGTTTGACAGTTGAGTGGAGGATACTCAAGAAAGGATTGAATGCCTTAGAACTGTGGAGAGCCTAAGAAAGATTTTTAGTCTGTGACTGTGGCTTTTGGTGACCTTGCCATGTATATCTCTTCCTCTTGTCCTCTCTTCCAAGCTGCCAATCATCTTGGCTCACACTAAGTTAGCCCCTTTCCAATGGCCCCACACAAGAGTAATCTTGTTTTATGTCACTGCCCAGAAGCAATGGCTACCCACACACAGATTCTAATCGTGCTTGATAGTGACCTTGTATTATTTCTTCTACCAGGTATAGTCTAATACATTTTAATTCCAAAACAATGTTACAAGATTCTAGGGAAAGTATCTTTATATAAATATATCAAAATGGAAGTTTTATCACAAAGTTTAAGCATCACAGATTAATTTGTTGTAGGTAATTCCACTTTGCCATATCACCCTTTTAGGTAAAATTGTGGGAGGAGGGATATTTCACTTAACAGGTATGTTATTTATTACCTCTAAAGACCTGCTGACGATTCCCAATGTGAAAGAACAATTAGCAAAGCCACAAATTAGGGCCCATTTACTATCGTGATTTCCATTTATTTGCTTATATTCAATTTATTTTTTTTGCCACATTGAAGTCACTGTGTGTCAGTAAATGATAACTTGTGTGAATTTGTATAAACAGGCTTAAGTTTTATCCTCAAGTTTTGCCTCAGGGAGTTAAGTTCATTTGCAATTTCACATACTTAAACATCAAATCTTAATTAAAAACAGAACGAAATATTAAGCTAGAATGATTGTTGTTCTTAGTACAATGATAAAGAAAATGCAAATTCACAAATTTTCATTTTTTGCTGTAGGCATTAGCCATACAAGGTACAAATATGATGTAGCAATAATAATAATTTACAAAATTTTTCCTCACAAGAGGGTTGTGAGATATTATTTCCATTTTATGTATGGGTAAACCAAGGCTCAGGAAGGTGAAGTGATGAGTTTCACACACTAGTTTCAGAGACAATTCTTGAATCCACATCCTCTGACTAAATCCAGTTCAAGTTCCACATGAATTAATAAGGGACTTAAGTGTTGATATTTCTTACAGCTATTTTGAATGCACAGCAGAAAAAAAAATTTAAATTGAGCTAAAATCACAAGGAAATTATTTTTAAAATGTTAAGACTTGAGCTGTAGAAAAGGAAATGAGATAATCAAGGACATTTAAAGGGAAAAATCTACTTCCAAATTATCTTTTCTTGGATCCTAATTTGTTTTCTCATTTGGTGTTTTCTGTAATTAACTTCATCATTCTGCATAGAAATTTATCAAATACTACTCATCTCAGTCTGAAACTGTGAGATTTGGGTTTGGTTGTTCATTTGTTTATGAAGTTTGTTCCAAAATTTGTTTTAAAACATTCATTCCTCTGTAATATCTCTCACCTGTCCTATCCTATACCTCCTCTGATTTCTATTTGTATTATTAGGTGTTCTCTATTTCATCCCTGAAACTACTCTTTGTTTCAATTTGTCTTTATGGCAAGAAGTAGTAATAAAAAAAAAAAATCCATCGTGTGAGATGGTCACCCAACAATTGACTTGTTTACATGTTGTTGATTAGATTTGGTTGTTAGTCATATTACAGCTATTTGCTTTTCTTAATAATCAAATCTAGTAAATCATGCGATTATACTGAAGACCTCGCAAGCCCACAGTGATACCATCTTCTTTCCTAACTCTTTTAACCCAAACTCTCTGTAGTAATTTTTTCTTATTATATGGTTAGTTATCTTTTCATGTGATTGTCAATCACCAACAAGCATTTGTAGATACTAAGCTTCTTGTGGTCAAGGATGGTGATACTTGTATCACCCATAGTGCCAAGTACTGTATCTTATACATAGCAGCCACTGGTTGGTGATTATTCACCTACATTACCAGAAATGGTTCATTTGATCATATCTTAGAAACATGATCTCTGTTTTCCAGTAGTGTTCCCTTATAATCATATTGTATTTTTTTGACATTCCATTCTTAACTTATTTTTAAAAAGAAGAATTTTATATTCTTATTACTTTAGGTTTGTAATGAACTCAATAAAAACTTTCATAGTTCATTGAAGCTTTCTTGAAAGCAAAACGACTATATACATATATACATGTAATTAAGTCATGTTCTTTCTTTAATGATGTAATATCATCATATTGAAAATAATTTCAATTATTATACTTTCCAAAATGCACCAAATCCTTCCAAAAGTCCTTTGGCACATTTATCAAACTATATGTTGATATCACTTGGAAATATTAACTGTTTGGGAGTCTTAGGGGGAAGGTGAGGTTCAAGATGAACTTAAATGGAATGCAAGTAAAGTAACCAATCTGTAGGCCCTCTTCCCAGAATATTCACATGTTGAGCTTCTGATGAGTATAGCAGGAAAGTAATCTGGTCCAGTGGCTAGAACCTTTGATGAGAAATTGAGAATTATGGCTTCTATTCCTGGCTCTTTTACCAGTTTGCTGAGTAATTAGGCAAATAAGACAACTAGACAGTGTGGTGGTTAGAGCTCTGGGCCTGGAATCAGAAAGATCTGAGTTCAAATCCTGCCTCAGACACTTGTAGTTATGTGACCCTGGGCAAATCACTTAACCTCAGTTTCCTCATTTGTAAATTGAGGATAATAATAATACCTATTTTCCAGGAGTGCTATGAGGATCAATTGAGATAAGAATTGTAAAGTACTTAACACATAGCAAGTATTGTTTAAATGTTAGCTATTATTATTATTATTAAATTAGAATATAATATCTCCCCCTCCTCCCATAAAGGATTTATGGGAATGAATGGGAGAATGCCCACCTCGGCATACCTCAAGATGCATAATTTTTTTAAAAATACATATAAGATACTTCTGTTGAGAATTTATACGAGGATTAATTTTTTTTTTTTTCTGTTAACAGGAGAAGCTTTACATTTGGCTCGGGATTTTGGCTACACTTGTGAAACAGAGTTTCCAGCCAAGGCAGTAGGAGAACATCTTGCCAGACAGCATATGGAACAGAAAGAACAGACAGCAAGGAAAAAGATGATTCTAGCTACAAAGTAAGTCAAATGGGGGGAGACACCTGGCATTTTCATAGTCAGTATTTTAGTGTATTTGAATAAGGGAAAACACGCTAGGGATACATCAACTATTTTGAAAGAGATCTTTGTGGGATCAAGTGGAGGCTGAAAAGCAGCATTCGAGCATAAAAGACAGGAAAAATAAAAGGAAAAATGTCCCCTTGACAACATGGACAATAGAGCAGCGTTATTAACTGCCTTCAGTGAGCTGTGGAACCACCATTACCATTGATAGGAATTTCAGGAAAGATGGTTCCTAAACATGCAGGAAGTGTTGAAGAAAGGGATTTTAGGAGAACTGAATTCTGATAATTATGCCACTGATTCAGAATCATTCTTTAATAAATGCTGATGTGATTCTCAAAGATTTTTGAAGGTGATCAGGACCCAGAAGCATTGTGGTAAAATGGAAAAAGCATCACACTAGAAGTCAAGTCAACAAGCATTTATTAAGCACCTACAATGTGCTGAACACTGTGGTAAATACTGCAGATATAAAGGCAAAAAAAAAAAAACAGCCTGTTTTCAAGCAGCTTGCAGTTTAATGGGGGAGATAATGTGCCAACAACTAGGCAGCTAGGTGGCCCATTGGATAGATTGCTAGACCTGAATTCAGGAAAATCTTAGTTTAAATCCTGCTTCAGGCACTTACTGTCTCTGCCTTAGTTTTTTCATTGGCAGAATGGAGATCACCATAATATCAACTTCCCAGGGTTGTTTTAAGGATAAAATGAGATGACATTTGTAAAGCTCTTTGCAAACCTTAAAATATTATATACCAGCAAGATGCAGTTAAGGTAAATTGGAGGTAATCAACAAAGGGAACAGGATTAGTGGTTTTGCCATTAATTAGTTACATGACCTGGGACAAAATGCATAATTGCTATAGATCTCTACTTCTTCACCTGCAAAATAGAATGGATAATAACTATTCTACCAGCCTCAAGAAAAGGGTTAATAGAAGGCAGCTAGGTGGCACAGTGGATAGAGCACTGGCCCTGGAGTCAGGAGGACCTGAGTTCAAATCTGACCTCAGACACATACCACTCACTAGCTGTGTGACTCTGGGAAAGTCACTTACCCCCAATAGCCTCAAAAAAAAAGATTAAAAAAAAAAGAAAGTTAATAGACGTGAAGACACTTGGAGGAAAATGTATTCTACAAAGGTAAGATATTGTAATTTGACTCCCCTTTTCCAAGGTAGAATGAAAAATATTTTGAAAGTAAAAGTTCCAATCAATGGAGGACAATTCATTGAGTGACATACTGGGAGAGCCAAGAGTGTTATTGACAATTAGAGAATAAGAAGATGTAAACATAAGCCTTACAGGTTCAGGCCCTCCTCTTGCCATTTTGAAATATGGTGGTGCCATCTATGGGTATTCAATAACATGCAAACAAATGTCCTGCTTTACATTTGACTAAATGTCACCGTGACTGAACTAGGATTTACAAATGAGTTTCTCTAGTTTGAAATGAAAGAAAGAAAATATAAAAATGAATATGAGTTGCTTAATAACTTCTGATGTGTACACACATTTGGTCTAGATTTATATTAAGCTTTAATATGCTTTTGAATACAGATATTGTCACTCATTTAAAATAGTTTGGATCTGTGATGTAGATGAAAATGTTGGCCCTCAAATAGAATTATAATTCTTCCTCCAATAAAACAGCTGGTTTTAAATAGCTATAAGGACAGTTATAAGAGTGATTCTGAAGGTTTGACCATTATAATAAAAGAAAAGAAACTCAGAGTCACTTTAAAGGAGACAATTTTTAAAGATCACCTGGTTTTACTGATGAGAAAAGAGAGGCCCGGAAAGTTTAAATAGCTTGTGTAAATTCACAGAGCTAGTAAGAAGCAGAGCCAGCATCTGAGTCAAGATCTCTTGCATTCAAACTGTGTGTTTTTTCTCCTTCTCTTGACTGGTATATGTGATGTTTAAAAGCATGGTGCTGTTTGGAAGGAGGATCTGTTGTTGATTGTACCACACAGGTTAGGTCAACAGAATAAAATTTTCATCTAACCAAATTGCCATCTCATCTCAGAGAGAAGCAAAGAGAAAGCAGGGGCCAAAAGATAGAAGATGAGGAATGGGAGTGAGAGAAATGATTATTAATAACCAATGATCGGGAGAGATCCAAAGTTCCTCCTTTTTCTAATGTCCTCGTTTCAAGGCTCAGCCTCTGCAGGACAGGACTGATGATAGCAGATAGGATTAACATTCTCCTCAATCTAGGTATTGCTAATCCACCCAACCTTATAAGGAATTTAATCTAAGGTGAAACTCCAGCCCATTGTCTTCTGTTCAGGCTTGGGTAGGGGATGTAGATCTTTTGTCTAGATTTCCTCAAGTTAGGGGTAATTTGGAAGTAAATGGCATGACCAAAATTATATCTCCCAGCCCCTCATTAGAATAAATCCAACTCTCATTGTAATAATACTTCTTTCTCAACAATCAGAGTCTATTGCTGCCCTCAGGATCACCCACCTTCAAAGGTCATACAAGCTTTGAATGGGTTCCATGAGGGGTCTTTGACATTCAAGAGTGTTACTGACCCATTTTATTGATGATATGCTAGCATTATTCATAAAATGATAAATTATCCAGAAATTATGTCTCAAATTTTTTAAACATCACATGACCAAAGGGAAATAGGAAGAGGTTGATAGGCACTGGAAAAAAAAAAGAAATGAGAAATGACAGAAAGGAAGAAGGAAGATATAATATCTGGGCTTATATTGTTGGGACAAAATTATTGTTGTTGAAGCTTCTGAAAATGTGCCAAAGGAAAAGACTTAAACTATTCCTTAGCAAAGATCCATTAAATGATTTGAATATTGAATAACTCCACCACCCCTTGCATTAAATCTGCTTCATTCCTTTTCTCATAAAAAAAAAAATCTATCTCTTCCTATCTTCCCCAGTCTAGAAATACAGAAGCTATTCAAGGGCTGATCTACTGATCAATCTGGCAGCTTTGACTTGCTCCATTTCTTACCTGAGCTGGTTCACCCTTCTGTAGGCAACCTGGTACTCCCCTCAACCTGCTCCCAAGGGCTTCCCATATTAATGCAAAACTTAGTATGGATATGCAGTTAGCCTACTCCATGAAAGCTTAGAACTCCCAAACTCAAGCAATCCACCATTCTCAGCCTCTCCAATAGCTAGGTTTACAGGTGTGTGCCACCACATAGTCCACCACCATGCCTGGTTTTCTCTCCTTTTTAAACTATCTTTCTGGTCTTCTACTTAGAGGAATCATTAGATACTACATCTCAGCTTCCTCCAGGAACTAACAATGTATGCAAGTGATTTGAATACTCATAATATCACCAGAAAAAAAAATAGCAGACACTGTTATCCTACGTTCAAGAGGAAAGGGCACAACGTATATAAGTGGTTTACTAAAGATCCTAAAAGGAAATCACTGATCAAGCTAGACAGAAAAATCTAGATCCAACACCCACTCTCATGTAAAATCCATTGTACCTACTTCCCTTCCAATAGAGTTTTAAAAAATAATCTGGAGCAGAATCAAAGTCACCCAGGAGTAAGATGGTCTATGAAATATTATACCTGCTAATGTCTGGTGCCTCCTAACTCTTATTCTAGGGGTACCATCAGGAGGTATTCTCTAAACTAAGGCTACTTATCAACCCACAGGACCCCTGTGAAAGGATAGGGGGTGACTTTATAACTGTCTTTTTCCTACAAGATGTTCCAATTCTAAAAAAATTGGTGGGGAAAAAGTGTTATGAGTACTCTGCCAATCCATTTGACTTCTTTCCTTCTTAATGTGACCATCTGCATCACCTTGGAGTTGATCAGAACTTCTAAGAGGAATTAAAAGTGATTTATTACCTAGAATTGCTCAAAATCTCAAGGTAAACCAGATAAAATAATGAAAACATTATGATAATCCCAAGTTGAAAGAAACTCTCCCTGATTTTACATTTAGTGCCATCCTGGGATAGTCCCAGAACCCAAGAATTATATATACCCAAGTGTTCACAGATACAGGCCTGCAATAGGATAGCCCAGTTAGGGTTGCTCTGTATCCAAATGGTCTGTAGGTACTTGGAGTGTAGCCAATTGACTGGATTCCAGATTTCATCATTACATTGGTGGGCATTAGATATCCCATTCCAACAGTTGAATTAAACTGAAAACACAAAACTTTGAGCAACAGAGTTTTGCTATTGTAAAGCCCCTCCATGGATTCTCCTAGTCCTAGGAATTCTGTGACTTCTTTCATAAGTCATTGATCTTTTTCAGATTTTAACTTCTAAGTGAACTTTCATGATCACTGAATATTGGATTTTTAGCATTATGACCTATCACATCATTACAAAAGTTTACACTAAATTATGCAAATAATTATTTGGTGATATTAGCATACAAGGAAATTTATTTGTACTAGAAGCCATAAAGAGGGGAGAGGTGGTAATATTAAATTATTAGGCACCTTGCATATAGCCTATTTAAAGTAAAATCCAGATAGGGTAGTGTATCTCCGTGTGTATACATATACATGCATATATAGAGATAAAAATATGTATGTATATATGTAGTAAAAAGTTATTTTATTTACATTTTATAGTTGCTTACTTCATATTATATATTAAGATAGAGATAACTAGTCTGGGAAACAGCTCCATAGCCAATGAATTTTTTTTTTGTGATGATTATTTAACATTTCTTTAGGGCCAATAAAGCATTGAGAACTTGATGTTTACATAGCCCTGCCCAAAATTTAGAATGACCTAGACATTTTAAAGATGAAAAGGGAACATGGTTTAGAGTTTGAAGGAAGGTCAGAGGTCATTTAGCCCATCTCTATTTTACAGATTAAGAAATTGATGCCCAGTGAGGTAAAATGATTTACTCAAAGTCACACAGGTAGTAGTGGCAGAGATGTGATTTGAACTCTGGTCCTGGGACTATAATCCATGATGCTTTGATACTATTGTATCTGCACTACACATGGCCCTGTTAATTCCAACACACAGAATCAAAGAATCTGAGCAATGGGGCTAAAAAAAAAACAATTAAACAGCTAGCCTCCTCTTATGCAAATAGCCTCCAGATACTTAGTTGCCTGGACTTGTGCTAAAGGAAAGGAGGATGGGCCACCAGTGCTAATCTTCTCAAAATATGTGACACAAAACAGAGCAAAGGGCTAAACAGGAGGGAGAGGCCTAATTCCACTTGGGTAGAACATCTGAAATGAGTGCGGCGTATTAGTGACCCACAGCTTCACAGGGTACTTCCCAATTTGGCTCAATCTCTACTGAAGAACTATGCAAACTGCTCTTTTATTCTAAGCACTTTAATCAGTTTAGGAAAGATGAATCACTTTGTATATGGATAGATTTTTTTATGTACATAAGAGGAAGGGAGAGTTGGACAACTTCATGATAAAGAGTCCTTGAGTCCATTGAGGTTGATAAGAAAGTCATTATAGGATAAGTAGATGTGGAAGAAGATAAGGGAAGTTGCTCTTGATGAACTGGCAAAGAAGTTCAGGGTGAGCTTACTGAAGATAGAGATGTCTAACAGTAGGAAGATAGATAGATATAGATATAGATAGATATAGAAAGAGACATAAATATAGATATAATTTTAGTTGTTCTTGGGCTCTAGTAAATGACCTTCAGTTTCCAAATATAGTGTAAGCTATAGTAAGCTCTGGTTTAATTAAATATGTAAGAGCACATACTTTACGGTCTTCAATCCCAATCTAGGTTTGATTTTTTTCTTAAGAGGAAGTTTTAATTTGGATATCATAACTTAGAATTTGAAGAAGGCTTTGCAAAGTTCTTTTCTTATCCATTTAGAAAGGTACATGCAAATTCCTGTAGACCACAATGATAAAAAAACAAAGGTATGAAGGTCCACATATAAGATCTGAGCCTATATTGTTGGGATAAAATTGACACTGCCAAAGTTTCTGAATACTGCTGGAGGAAAGGACCTAAATTATTCCTCAGTAAAGATCCATTGAATGGTTTATCTCTTGTTGTCCCCCAACCCTATCCGGGTTCCTTCCTTCTCTCATTTTTAAATAACCTCAGGTCTCTTATTTACAGGAAATATTACAAACCAAGTCTCATTTTCTCCTGGGAATTAAGCATGTGCTTAATGCTCACATTCTAGAGTAGAAGGGAAATAGTCACAGGTCATCCACTCAATATATACAATCAATATAAATTACATAATACAATTAACATAAATACATAATAAATTTATGAATGTATAAAAGTAACATGCGGTTTTTGCAATATATGAATGCATAATATTCATAGACCCAGCACGTGTTCTCTGAAACACTGTTACGAGTAGTTTTCAAAGTCCCTCAAAGGTAGAAACTGGATGTTTTGCCAATTCACATACTCAAAGCTGAACTCAGGGGTTTTTGAAATTCAGCAGTTATCTCACCTGTGTTTGTAAGACTGGGGTATTTGAATCTAAAGGACCATTTCCCAAATTCATTGGCTTGCAGATTTAACTACTGATTTGCATTGGTAGCAGATTGGATCACATATTTATTTTTCACCTCAGTGAATAGCAGATTCAGTTTTATACAGTTATATTGCCAAGTATATGATTGTATTTAAGGCCCATCGATTTGTGCAGTTAGTCTTGTATTTCCATTTTGTTTCCAGTGTGTTGTTGATGAAATAAATATTTTGGTGTAATTAAAACACATTTTAGGAGGGAAATAGAAGCTGAGTTGTTGTTGTTGTTTTTTTTAATTCTAAAAATTCTCCTAAGAAAGCATTTGTATACCAAGTTGCATGGGAACTCAATTTAAATTATGTCTCTGCATGAAGACGTAACTGTGTGGGAGGGGCAGGAATGGCCTCCTCTCCATTTAGGGCACTGTGATTTTGCTCTTATAGCAAAGTAAAGTGGAGTAATTAAATTGTACTCATGGTCCTTCATTAAATGACAGCATGGTATCAAGGACCAAAGGAACAGATCAAATTTTCAATTCAAACATCAAGTAGGAACCAGCTCAAAGATGTGTTAGTTACGTAATCTTAAGACTTTGCCTGGAATGTTTTTGTCCATAAAGACAGAGTTACAAACAGTAACATTTAAATTTGCAATTCCTCAAAGATCATCTTTATCCACAATATTTCACAATGGAATGTTTCATCTAGCAAAAAAAGAGGAATTTCACAAAAATAAATCTCACAGCATTACAAATTTTCCTAATTAGCAGTGATTCTTTAAATACTATAGTAAGGTCAAGTTAAATTCCTAAGGTAGTTGTTGTGTAATCAAGGAAAGAAAAGGACATAGTTCAATAGATTAAGTATGTAAATAAGGCATCAAAAGTGGCATTCAAGGTGGTGTAGTAGATAAGAGTGCCGGGGCTAGAGGCAGGAAGACATGAATTCAAATTTGACCCCAGACACTTACCGCATCCCCCAAAACACCTTTAAGTATTTGTTCTCATCTGACTAATATAATATGTAGCTATGCATATGGGAATAATTGAACTTACTATTGAAATATTAATACAATAATACAATACTAATGGAGCTACTATGTGACACAAAAGACCAATATAAGACTTGAAGTGCACATGAGTTATAAGGGCAATTTGCCTTCTAGGTTAAATAAGATCAGCATTTTAGAGTTGGTTGGGACCTCAGACATCATGTAAATTCATTTTATAGATAAGGAAAAGAGGCCTGCATGCCCAGTCAGTCAACAGTAAGCACTTACTAGGTTAGGACAACTAGGTGGCACAGTGGATAGAGTGCTGGGCCTGCAGTTAGGAAGACCTGAGTTCAAATCTAGTTTCAGAGACTTTCTAGCTGTGTGACCTTGGTCAAGTCACTTAACCCTGTTTGCCTCAGTTTCCTCTTTTTGTAAAATGAGCTGAAGAAGGAAATGTCAAACCACTTTAGTATCTTTGCCAAGAAAACCCCAAATGGGGCCACAAAGAGTGGGACATGACTGAAAATGGCTGAGCAAGAGCTAGTACATTCCAGCTTCTTGTGTATCATGTATAAATTTTTTAGAGTTATCAGTTGATGAGCTCTCTTTACGAGGTTTTTCCAAAATATTCCTTTCATAAAAGACCTTGAGATCTGAAGGCAATAAAATCAGAACTTAAAAGAAAGCTTGCAGATTAAAAAAAGGAATTTGACTGAAGGTTTGTATTACTAGGCTATAAAATGTCCACTTGCCTTTCTGGCACTGATCCCCAGGAATGGGACATTGTTGCTTTCTGGAAGTTTGCATTAGTAGCCTGAAAGATGACAGTATAAGTTTTGAGGGTCAGATTTTTCATTTTCATAGTAGTTCTCTGTTGCTTGGGGGCTAATTTCTTTTTGGCCATGGGTTTGAGGACATGCAATAATCGTTTAACTGGATGAATCAGCATATACAAAACAATTGGAAAAAAATTTAAATCTTTGTAATATTCCAAGAAGTTAAAATTCTACCTTGTCAATAAAAACAAGGTAGGGACTTAATTTAAAACTGGGATCTACCAAGGAAAATAACTATCTCCATTTCTAGGAAATGTGAATTTAGAAATGAAAATGTAGCATGCTAACCAGACATGTGGCAAGGGAAACATTTTTTAAAAGATGAGATCTCACTTCCTTTACAGCAGATAAGAACTAATTTTTCCATTTCTCCTCCCTATATTTACCACCACCACAACTGCCCCCGAAGGGAAATGGAGTGAAGATTCTGTGAGCTTGTCCCAAATCTAAATGCTGTTACTGACTATAGTATGTAAAGGTGTTGATTATACCCAGGTTCTTTATCTGTAAAGTATATCACAAAAGTTCTTCTAGGGAATGTCAGCTTAAAAGAATGCAATAAGGGACTTGGTCTATTTTTTTTAACCTCACAAGAAAATATTTGCACTTAATGACATTCAGAAACTGGTTAGCCCCTTGATACATGAATAAAAATATTGTTTCACTTTAAAATGGTGAGTTTAATTTACAACAATATCCAGGTCTACACAGCAGCACTTGCTTATAGTGATTTGTCTTGTTCTTCAATTACCTTATATGATGTACAGTATTGGCCAAAACTGTCAATACTGTTAATTGCATCACAGTTCACAAATCCATATATTTTGGTGTTTTCCAATTGTATTGGTGATAGAGTCTAACAGTGTACTAGACCTAATTATTACCATAATCATAAGTCACATCAGCCTTGAGGCTAGAGAATAAGTTTTAGTTCATAGACACAGCTTAGATTTGTTGTAAACTGAATATCAATATAGCAATGATTTTTTTTTTTGGAAAAAAAAATGGAATTCATTCTTTGTATACTAGAGGCCAGACTTTATACTTAGTATTCCATTGAGCAAGATGTGATAGCACACGTATGAAAAGCAAAGAATTCATAGAATTAATGTGATGTTTATGTGAGCATCTAAATCACTTGGGCTCAGACAGGTAAATTAAAGCCCTTTCACTGGAGTCTAATTTCCAATTTGTGCTCTTTTTGTTTTAGACAAATTTGTAAAGAATTCCAGGACCTTTTGAGCCAAGATAGATCACCACTTGGATCATCCAGACCTACTCCAATATTAGACCTCGATATCCAGAGACATTTAACACACTTCAGGTATGATCTTATTTTCGTTTCCATTGGAGTAACAATGTTGATGCAATTAGATGTTCTACAGGTGTCTTTCTAAATTGTTAATTGCCTTTTACTAACCCATCAAATTGTCTTCTGCTATTGATGATAAAATAAAGGTAATCCCATTTTACTAAGTACTTTGTCTTTGGATATACCACTTGTTTATTGACATGATGTCTACATTAAAAAAATCTCATTTGTCCAAGATTGAATTGGGAAGGTAACTAATAAGATAATACATTTTAGATGGAAAAGTGAAAATCACTTCTTTCTAGACTTTAGCACAGTTGATGATGATGATGTTTATGAAAGTTAATGTAAAAATTTGAAAGAACATTTAGCACCTTTCTATTCATGTTCTCAGATCATTTAACAAACTCTCTCCATTTTGCTGTTGTCGTTGAGAAATGATGAACAGAGCAGCCCTCTGACTTCAGTTAAGTCATAGTCTTACAGGATATTTAAGACCCCAGGACTCTAACAATAATTTCATTATTGTCACTCATACACAAAAAGCCATAATGCATTCACGTATCATGTATCAGAGAAAACGGATGTATCAGAGGGTATTAGATTAGACACCAAAAATAATTTCCTGACAATTAGATTCTATAGACCTTAATATGGTTTATTGGAAAATTTTTAATTTCCTTGTGTTAAGATTCATATGGAAAAGTAAAATAGAATTCTCTTTTTTTCCCCCATTTATCAATTTGGGTGAGTTCCAGTCTTGCAGATAGTGGATGATTTTGAATTCTCAAGGCAATTTCCAAGGTTAACAAACTTTATATTATAGTGGTTCTTACCAACTGACAGAAGAGCTGCTCCAAAAAGACATTGCTTTTACAATTGTCTTTTGATAAAATTAATGGTGAAGACTTATAACATATTTTATCAAGAAAACTTTCCATCCTGCATAGTAACCTATGAAGTAGGTGAGCAATATATCCCATTTTGTAAAATGAAAGATACTAGGATTTAATTTCCCCATACCAAGCAGCAGTATGCAGAGATGGAGCAATAAGTTAGAATCTTCCACAAGAGGTGATGTGATTTAATGGAAAGAGCACCAGGCTTGGTTGTAGGAGACCTGAGTTCAAGCTCAGTTCCACCATTTGCTGGTTCTGTGACCTAGTATGATGCACTTACCTTCTTTGAGTTTCACTTTCCTCATTTACAAAGTGGAGGTAATGGTGCTTTCACTACCTTGTGAAGGAAACACTTTGTTTGCTTCAAAGCACTATGTAAACAAATCAAGCTATTGCTATTATTATTAGCATTTACCAATGTGTCACATAGTTGATAATGCTTCTTATGATATTTATTAGACTGCAAAATTTAGCCTTGGGGACTGAAATTATTTTTTAAATTCCATCAAGAAATCAAGAGAAGATAGAAACACAATATTGGTTCTGACAACTAATAAGATAAACACCAGTGATGAACATTCATGAGATTATAGATTAAGAGCTTGAAGTGAGCCTAGAGATCATGTAGTCCAATTCCCTCATTCAACAAATAAGAAAATTGAGGCCCAAAAAGGTTAAATATCTGGCATAGGTAACACTCTTCTGATCAGAGGCAAAGCCAGGATTTGAACCCATAGTCTCTGACTATAAAGCTACTTCTGTCTCCGTTGGCCAATTCACTGTGGTGGTTTTGAGATAGCTGATGGAACCACAAATAGCCATTGACTAATATCCATTACCAGACTATATTTAGGTTAGTTGAAATTCAAGCTGGATATGCATTTTGCTTTCACATTCATGACAGACATTTTACACAAATTATAATTGACAAATTTCAAAAGTGTAATGGAAGAATTTTGAAATTAAGCTGTGGAGTCATGCATACAACATGACCTTGAAGAGTGCTGCAGAATTTGGAAGCCATGTGTCACATGTTTGTCCCTGCTGCTGCCAGTCGGAAGACTGGGTTCCTTCAATCATATGAGCTATAATGCTATCATTAGACGAGCAACATTTTGTCAGACTGAATTAGGGAGCTCTTGGAAAGAATAACTGATTGGTTAAACACAATAGCATCTTGTTCAGTATAAACTTGTTCAGAACTGTTACAAGAAATTGACATTTCATTCTTGTCCTTATGTATTATTAGATATCTCCTGAAAAAATACTCTAATAAAGAGGCATATGGTGCAAAGAATAGAGAACTGGTCAAGTCTTGTCTTTGACACATTCTGGCTGTGTGAACTTGAGCAATTCACCTGACCTCAGCATCCCCAGGCAACTCTCTAAGACTCCATGTAGCAGCGCAGGTGCTAGGCTTCTTCTTTTTAATTTAATTTTTTTTAACGGTTTGATCTCCCTTTCTCACTCAGGCTGGAAGTGCAGAGGCTACTCATGAGCACAAACCCCTCTGATAAGTAGAGAAGCTTTGATTTGCTCCGTTTCTTACCTGGGCCAATTCATCCCTTCTTAGGCTACATGGTCTCTCCCACCCTTCCCTACCCCCTTACCCCTGGCTCTCCCAGGGGCTCATTATATTAATGCCAAACTTAGTGTCAAACATTCAATTGACCAAGTGCACTGCAGCTCAGAACTCTTGGCCTCAAGATAGTTACCAATGTCAGTCTCCCTGGCAGCAGGAATTACAGATTTGGGCCTCAGCTTTCTGGAACTAATCTTCTTTAATAAAGGAAATCATCTCATCTGGGAGTCCTCTCTACCAATGAAATCACAAGTCAGTTCCCATTCCTCCCCCACCCCACCCCTAACCCCCCACCCCACCCCTTAGTAGCTATGAAATTTCCAGACGAACAAATATCATTGTTTTAAGGGAAAATTTTATGTTTTAAAAAACTTTAGCACTGAAATTCATTCTATTTTGGACAGTAGTGTAAAAAGGAAAGGTTCTGAGGTTCACGTGTTGCTGAAAATTTAGACAAAGAGGGCAGCTAGGTGCCAGGCCTGGAGTCAAGAAGACTCAACTTTCTGATTTCAAATATGGCCTCAGACACTCACTAGCTGTGTGACCCTGGGCAAGTCACTTAATCCTGTTTGCCTCAGTTTCCTCATCTGTAAAATATGCTGGTGAAAAAAATGGCAAAACACTCCAGTATCTTTGCCAAGAAAACTTCAAAGGGTCATAGAGAGTCAGATATGACTGAACAATAACATCACAGTTAGGTGATACTGATCATCAACTTTTTTTTTTAATAAAATAAACTTGAGGATTAAGAAAATCAAGGAATTAATGGAATAAGCAGTTTTTATCATTGTGTCCTAGATCAATAATAATAATAATAATCTCATTTTTTCAGAGTCTATTTTTCTGTGAGTTTTCTTAGGATATAGGGAAGAAAGAAGAATGGAAAGCTCAGTGAAAAGAGGTCTAAAACAACATGAATCCAAGCTTGTCCTTTATTCAAGCAGTAGCTCCTCAGATGAACTTTCCAGTAACTGCTTCTTCATTTTGATTACTGAGGCCTTAGAAGTAGGTGATACGATTACAGATTTAGAGCTGGTAGGGTCCTTAGTGATCAAGTCCAACAATCCCATCTTATAGATAAGTAAACTGAGACTTGGAGAGCATATGACCTGCCCAAGATCACATAGACAGTGACAGAGCCAGGATTTGAACCCAAGAGCAGATCACTTTCTACCACACCACACTGTCTTCATTTGGATTTGTTTTGTTGTTCAGTTGTTTTTCATTCATGTCTGACTCTTTATGACCTCGTTTGGGGTTTTCTTGCAAAGATACTGGAGTGATTTGTTATTTCCTTCTCCAGCTTATTTTACAGATGAGGAAACTAAGGCAAATAAGGTTAAGTGACTTGTCCAAGGTCACATAGCTAGTAAGTGTCTGAGGCCAGATTTGAATTCAGGTCTTCTTACTTCCGGCCCAGTGCTCTAGCCGCTGCACCACCTAGCTGACCGAGATTTGTTTACCTAGGACATTTTTCAAATCAGAGAGGCTAGTATTTTGAATGGTTCTAAAGGAGAAAGAGTTTAGTAGTAGTGATATTGCAATGGGAATAGGGAAAGAGGATAGGGAATAAAAGGACCTGTGATTTTATTGGTGTAAGGAACTTCCAGACAAGGAAATTTCTTCCAACTATAAGCTGCAGAGCAGTAATTAATGCACATTGATAAGTAATCATAGGATCATAGATCTAGAGGTTGAAGGGACCTGAGTGGACATTGGGTCTGGGTCCAGCCCTCTCATTGTACAGATGAGGAAAATGAGACTGAGAGAAGTTTTAAGTGACTTACCAGGGGTCATAGGCAGGACTTGAACCCAGGCTTTCCTGAATCCAAAGCTAGTTCTTTATTCACTACAGCATTCTGTTTCTTTTGTTCTTCCCTTCTCTCTCTCTCTCTCTCTCTGTCTTTCTCTCTGTCACTCTGTCTCTCTTTCAATCTCTCTCTGTACCTTTCTCTCTCTGTCTCTGTCTCTCTCTTGCTCACACACACACACACACACACATACACACACACGTTGTCCCAAAAGGCTTAGTGCAGTTTAAAACTTTGTTAACAAGCATTTATTAAACACATGCTATCCATGTCCCAGGCACTATACTACACACACACACCCCCCAGATATACGTTAACATAGTAAGAGATGATATTTATATAATGTGATATTATAGAGGATAGGGACTAGACTTTTGAATTCATTGGTATAGGGGACTCCCAGAAGAGGGAAGTCCCTCTACTGGCAGCTATTCTGTAACTTATAATCTTAGAGAGTTGTCTGGGTCACTGAGAAATGACTTGGCCAGGGTCTTATAGGCAGCAGGTGTCAGAAACAGAACCTAGCTTTGAAACTGATTCTCTACCTAATTATTCCATGCTGTTTCAATGTCATAGTATATAGTAGATGCCATCATAATGATTTTAATATGATAATAGGTGACATTTAGATAGGACTTAATAGCATTTATATAGAGCTGTAATGTTTGTAAATCACTTTACACAAATTATCTCATTTGATCATCACAACCATCCTGGGAAGCAGTCTCATGACATCACCGACCTGGAGTTAGAAGGAATCTTAGCAGTCATTTAGTCAACTCCCACCTTTTATATCTAAGGAAACTGAGGCCCAGAGAATTGAAGTGACTTGCCCAATATCATACAGGTATGAAGAAGCAAATCTAGGATTTGAATCCAGTTTCTCTGCCTCCGTATCTTAGGGTCTTTTCCACTGTACCAGGAAAAAATATCATTATTCTAATTTTACAAATGAGGAAACTGATATTTTATTTACCCAAAGCCATGCAACTAGATGGTACAAGGGATAGAGCATTGGATCTGGAGTTAGGAAGGCCTGAGTTTAAATATGAACTTGATACTTATTAGCTGTGTGATGCTAGATGAGTTACTTAACCTCTGTCTGTCTCAGTTTCCTCAACCAGAAAATAAGGATAATAATGGTACCTTCATCACAGGGCTTTTGTGAGGATCAAATGCAATAGTGTTTGTTTTTTTAATGCAATAGTATTTGAAGATCATTTAGCACAGTGTCTGGTACATAATAGATGTTTAATAAATGCTCATATCCTTCTGTAGCTGTTTCCATGAAGCTAGTAAATAACACCACCAATATAACAATCCAGATATTCTAATTCCAAATCCAGGGCTTAGATCACTACATGCTGTGGTTTCACAGCTTAAGAAAGATTGGGTCTGACAAGCCACCAATATTACTTTCAATTGGGCATGCCAGTTGCCATCACAGGGTGCTAACAGAAATAACATGTATCTCAGTGAACCCCTGATGATCCACAGATTACACAAAAAGCTGTTTATCTCAATCAAAATGACAAGAAACAGACATTCATTATTTATAATTTGCTGAGCATGGTCAAAAAACACATATTGCTCTCCAAAATGCAGCAGATCACATCTACCCAAAAAGGAAACTGACTGGATTGAAATATGCAGAAAATGTCATAGGTTCCGAAATCTCAGAAACAATAGAACATATTAGATGAAGAGAATACTGAACACCAAAAACAGAACAGACACACAGAGGTAACATATAGCCTTTATTTTCTGACAATAGCTTTTGAAAATTCCATAAAATCATTACAATTATTCCCTTACCGCCCCCTCCATTTTTTCTCCAGTCTCCTGCAGAGGAGTTGACTGAGAAACTACATGGTCTCTCCCACCCTCCCCTACCCCCTTACCTCTGGCTCTCCCAGGGGCTCATTATATTAATGCCAAACTTAGTGTCAAACATTCAATTGACCAAGTGCACTGCAGCTCAGAACTCTTGGCCTCAAGATAGTTACCAATGTCAGTCTCCCTGGCAGCAGGAATTAAGGAAGAGGACATTGAGTTGGACTGGGATCTTGGAAAATCTGGGTTTGAATGATGCCTTAGACCCTGGCTAGCTGTGTGACACTGAGCAGATTACTTGATCTTCCTGAGCCTTAGTTTTCTCATCTGAAAAATGAGGTTAATAATAACATTCAACCTCATAGGATTGTTTTGAAGATGAGATAAGGTGATATGGGTAAAGTGCTTTGCCAACTTTTGAGTTCTATATACATGTGAGCAATTATTGTTATGGTTCATATTACTAAAACTGAAGTTTATATAGTGTCCCAAAAAGTCTTAGTATAGTGTTAAGACACTAGAGATCAAAACTATTTTTAGTAGATAACTACTAAACTTTTACTTAAACTACTATTAAAACTTGTAGGAGAGCAAAATTACTTTTAAAACTAGTTTTAAGCTACTAGAAATTAAAATTAGACTAAAACTTTTGGGACATCTTTTATAGCACTTTAAGGCAGCATGTTGAGTAGCCAGGTGGCACAGTGGATAGAGCACTGGGCTTGGAATCCAAGACTTATTTTCATGGGTTCAAACTGGCCTCCAACACTTACTAGCTATATGACTCTGGGCAAGTCACTCAACCCTGTTTCCCTTAATTCTTTATCTGTAAAACAAGCTGGAGAAAGAAATGTCAAACTGCTCCAGTATCTTTGTCAAGATGACTCCCAAATGGGGTCACAAAGAGTCAGACAGGACTGAAACAACTGAACAAGAACAACAAAAAGGTTTGTGAAACAATTTACATACATCAAACCATTTATTTGCTACAAACAATCCTGGAAGTTCCAGGCTATAGGCAATATTATTCCCACTCTACAGGTGAGAAATAGAGGTTCAATGTTGATGAACAGGTTACCCAAGGTCACTCAGCTAGTGTCAGAGGTCTAAATTGTATCCAAGTCTTCTTGGATCAAGGACCAACAGTGAATATGCCTGCTTGACACTAGAATAAACTATGAGAAATTCATGAAAACATACCTTCCCTTCTTCACTTTAGGTGGAATAGCTATACTCTGAAACCTTTCTGCACTTACAGTCCCAGACCTGTACAACTTTTGATGCTTAATAGGGGAGGAGTGGGGTAGAGGGTAGATGTGCTCAATTCCTCTTTTTAAATAAACGAAGTTAGTGGTTCCATACTTTCAACATCTAAAAGGGAAAAAGGCTTTCCTTTAACTAAGTCATCTTTCAGAACTAAGGAATACTCACTCTCCCAAACAACTTGACTGGCTGCCAAACAAGGAAGATGTATCTACCATCCTCATTTAAAAGTGAGGGTAGTAGTACCTTTCTAAGAAACTTGCAGTGGGCTCTAAGTGGACCCCCTCCTTTCTTAGAGTGCTTTGTACCTTCCTTACACATTTCTCACCCTCTCATTTGTATTTTAGTTATTTGTATACAAGTATTACCTCCCTTATTAGCTTGGAGATCTTTCAGAGTTGGAGAAAGTGTCTTCATTTTATCTGAATCTCTAGTCAGCTTGGCTAGCGAATAGATAGCTTGACTCAAAGTCAGGAAGACCTGGGTTGAAGTCCTGCCTCTGATTCATGCTGGCTGTGACCCTGGACAACTCATTTAACTTCTCAGAGCTCTAGGCAGCTCTTTCAAACTGTTGTAGAAAAGCTGATAACCTATGTTGATAGAGGTTGTTACCTGACCTGGGAATTCCTTATACATACCATTGAAATCATAGCTCCAGTCCCAATTCCTCTCTCTAATGCCCATGGGTTATATTGAATACAAGAATGAATTTAAAGTAGGAAGACAGTGGCTCACATCTTATCTCTGACATGTACTAGATGTAAGACTAGAGATAAGACACATCAATCAATCATTCAACAGTTAGTCTTTATTAAGCACCTACTATGTGCTGGGCACTCTGCAGACAAGTATAAAAAAAATAATACCTGCTCACAATGAGCTTATGTTGAAATGGGACAGATAGCCAGTATGTATAAAATAGGTAAGGCACAAATAAAAGTTAATAAATACAAGGTAGCTTGGGCACAAGACCACTAAGATTTGGAGAGATCAGGAAATGCTTCATGCTTCCAGGAAATTCTCTAAGCCTCCAAGTTAAAGACCAGTTGCTTATTAGCTTCAGTGAAGAGAATTTCTATACTTGGAAGGTCTCTTTGTGGATGAAATCACAGATCCAGATAAACACCTCACCTTCCCCCCCCACCAAAAAAAAAAAAAAAACAAAACCTTCCAGTGCTTACCCTAGTGCCTTGCACAAATGGATGCTTGGTAAATATTTATTGAATGAATGAGTGATGGAAGCTCCTTGAAAACACTGACTATTTGACTTTGTCTTTGTAGGCCTAGCATCCAGCATTTTGCCTGGTACATAGTAGATACTTAAATCCTTGTTGGTTGATTGTTTCATTGATTGATTGAACAGGGGGAAAAATCACTATCACCATTCCTGGTAGTCCCTTTTAGGGTGATATCATTATAAGAATATAGTGGCAGAAGGAATGGCATCTTTACGATGGCCCAATGCCCCTTCAAAACAGAAATGGGCTAATGGCTTAGCACCTTTATTAAGTGCTTTCTAGGTTCTAACTCAGTTCTTAACCACACTGAATGATAAAACTGTGTCAGTGTTGCATTGGGCTCCATATTGAGCATCACCAGATTCCAGTCCACCCTGAGGAACATATTCTGAGAAGGGACCTAGAGGCTTCACCAGACTACCAAGGGGATCCATGATGCAAAAAAGGTCAAGAACCCCACACTCTAAGATGATAGGTTAGAGATGAGTTGATAAGTTATACTGATAGGGGGAGTTTCCACATCAGGGGTGTCCTATATAAGCTTGGACCCCCAAAATGAAATAACCTGGACTTTAAGAAAGAAAAATAATTAAAGGTTATGAAAATCTCCCTATCTTAGGCCCGATGAGAAAACTTTTTTCCTTGTTTAAAAAATAAATAAAAGGCCTAAAAGTGATCATTTTATCCAAATACAAAAATAAGATCATTCCCCCCCCAAAAAATAAAGTAAAAAATATGACTGTTGTTAGTCAGACTTACAGCCAATGGTCATCTGAGAGAGGAATATTTTGTCAATAAGAATAAGGAAAACTTCCCACCTTTAAATGACATCTTAACACAAAGAATATGATGAGAATGAATGCATGGCAGTAAGTCAAGAATATTGAGTGACTACTACATTCATGAGATGCAGCAGGGGCTAGGGAAAATGCAACAGAAATAAGGTATCCCCTCAATGTAACCCCCCTTTATTGGTTTTGATTTGTGAGGTCAACCTTCAAGAGGCTCTTTCAACTCAAAAGACCTAAACCTGATGGCAGCTTTGACCAACTCCAGGCTACAAACCTAAACCTGTAAAATGTTGCCATATTTCACACCTTGTTATAACAAGACATATGAAATTTTTATTTTATGAAACATATAAAGTAGGCACAGAGTTGGCTAATAATTCTTTTACATAATTTTAGTGTTTCCTCCACCTCCACAAGTAAAGGTACTTAGAGGGGCAGTTTAGTACGCAGGGCAAATACTGCCTGGAAGTCTGGAAAGCCAGGCCTAATCACTCTACAAGCACTTATTAAGTGCCTACTACGGACCAGGCTCTGTGCTAAATTCTGAGGATACATCCAAAATTAAATTATTCCAGCCCTCAGGGAGCCTATATTCTATCAGGGAAAATATTGTGAATTGGGGGAAATAGCACTGTCTCTTGAGTCAAAACACAGAGTTCATATCCCAGTTCTGCCCTTTCATCTGTCTGAACCTCAGTTTTTCCCTCTGTAAAATGAGTTGTAACAATCTCTAGAAGTGATTAAACTCTTTTATTTCTTCATTTCTTAAAGTATTTTGAAGGTGTCTCTTCTATGTCTTTCTTACCTTTGTGACCACGAATATTTTCATTTTAAAAAGACAAAAATCTTCTAAAAATGATAACCAGTAACAGACATCTGAGCAGAGATGCTCAGGTGTGAGGAACCTATGGCCTTGAGGCCACATGTGGCCGTCTATGTCCTCAAGCATGGCCCTTTGACTGAATCCAAACTTCACAGAACAAAAATCCCCTTAATAAAAAGATTTGTTCTGTAAAACTTGGACTCAATCAAAAGGTCACACCTGAAGACCTGAAAAGCAACATATGGCCTTGAGGACGAAGGTTCCCCACCCCATCAGCTAGATTTTCATAATGAAAATACAGAGCTCTTTTTTTTTCAATGGCATTTGGGCATTCTACAAGTGTAAACAAGGACAACAATTTTCCTGCACCATTCCTGCTGCTGAAGGAAGTAATCAACATCATTATCATTATATATGGTCATCAGCATCAGAATAATCTAGCAATTATATAGTGATTTAAGGTTTACAATTTATATAAATTATCTGATTAATTGCTCACCACTCCCCTCAAAATGAGGGAGGACTTCTTTCCATGCATATATAAAATAAACATTAAAATTAAATCTATAAAGTAAAAAAAAGAAAAGAAAAGATACTATCCTTGAATTGAAATGAACAAATATTTATTAGACATAGAGATAGTAACCAGCTCGTGATTTCATTGACATAGGGAACCACCACATGAGGAAACTCTCTTTACCAATGCAATGTGACACCTTTTCTGAATTTTTAGTCTTAGAATGTTGCCTTTATCAATCAATTTATTTGTATTTTTGAGAATACAGAGATTAAAAAAGACATAGCTCTCAGGTAGTTTAAAATCTACTGGGGTAATAAGATGTCTTTAAAAATAAGAATAATACAAGGCAGAATATGAAAATGGTAAAGGGGAAAGAGGTCTAGACAAAGTTTAATACAAAATTATGAGAATGACACAATTACCTTCAGCTGCAAGGAACATGGAAGGTTTCAAGGAGGTACTAGACCTTTAAGGAACAGAATAATTTCAAGAGGTGACAATGTGGGTTGAATCTGTCCTAGTCAAATGCACAGACATGGTAGAGGACAGAATGAGTTCAGGAAGTAGTCTATTTTCACTTGAACAGAGAGAACATGAAATGAAACAAAATGAAATAAAAGTCTGAAGGTAGATGGAGACAGATTTTGGAAATCCTTGAAGGCCAGGCTAAGGAATTTGCATTTGATATTGTAGGCAATGGACTGCTGATGAACATTTTTGAGTAGGTTGGCAATCCAATGATGCTTAGGGATTAGGAAGATTGCTTTATTAGCTCTATCATAAATGTATTAGAGAAGTGAAAGTCTAGAAGCAGGAAGATCAGGGAGGAAACTATTGTTATGGACATGAACAAGTGTGTTAGTGGTGTAAGTAGAGAGCAGGAGATAACTACAAGCTATACAGTTATCCCTTCCATATCACAGGGTAGGAGTACAGTGCCCCTGCCATCTGCATAAAATTTTTGGGTCCTCCCTTGATACCAGAGGAGTTCAAATTTTTTTCTTTTTCTTTTATGGGATGTTTACAGTACCTCATTGTAAAATTTGGGTTAAGCATTTGGTCACAGGCTCTGTGCTGGCCTTCATGCATCATCTGTGGCTTCTGCAAAACTCCCTAAATATTCCCGTTTAATGTCTTGTTCCAACCTACAACATATCGAAACTGCAATGGGCAAAGTCTCAATGTGGAAGGGATAACTGTATATTGGGGAAAGAATAAATAATACTTGAAAGCTGGTTTGATGAAGTGGTCAGAGGAAGAGAGAAGAATAAGAAATTACACCAAAGATTTGGGACTAGGTGACTGACATCAAAAAATAGGGAATTTGAGAGGAAGAAGAAGGCTTTGGTAGAAAAATGATGAGCTCCATTTTAAATGTGTTGAGCTCCAGGTTGTAGAGGGATATCCAAGTAAAGAAGTCCAATAAACAGGCAGGAGAGAGCAAAGGAGCTCTGGATAATGATTAGGGGTGAAACTATAGATTGGTTCTTGTTTTTTTTTTTTGAAAAATGTACTCTATTTTCAATTCACAGAATTAAACAAGCATTTCCATAACATGGTACAATAAATAAGATGATTGCACATAAAACTGCAAATCTACCATGTACAACTTGCTATTCCCTCCAAATATACAACAAAGTTATCATGTAAATTTGGTTTTGCTTTTCTTTTTCCCTCCCCTCCTCCCTATGTTAGAGATAGCTACCATTAGACACAAATAGTTATATATATATATATATATATATATATAATATACATATATGTGTGTGTGTATATATATATGTAAAATTATTCTATACACACTTCTTTCTATCAGTTCTTTCTCTGGATGCAGATAGTGTCTTTCTTCATATGTGCTCTATTTTTAATTTGTGTATTTATAATAGTCAAAATGACTAAATTGTGAGTCAAGTACATAGAGATAATAATTGAAGCCGAGGGAGTAGATGAGATCACCAAAAGAAGGTATATATAGTTAAGGAGTAGGCCAAGGACAATGTTTCAGTGAATAACTTCACTCAGTAGGCAAGATTTAACTGATGAAAAGAGTCATGGAGAAGCAGTCCCTCAGAGAGGAGAACAGGTAGAAAATCATACTATTATGGAAGCTGAGGGGGTAGGGATTATCATGGAGGTAAGGGTGGTCAACAGTAGGTCACTTTCTTCAGAAAGTCGAAGAGGACAAAAATTAAAAAAAGGCCATTTGATATGGCAAGTAAAAGATCATGGGAGTGTCTGGTAGGGAAAGGCTCCTAACAGAATCAGATTGGGTCAGAGAATAGGTTCTATGTATAGGACCTAAATTTGAGGACTATTAATTCTTAAGATTCTGTTGCTTCATTGTAAAATCAGAACTCACAAGTCAGGGATAGTAGGCCAGTAACTGGAAAGGAGCTTTAAGTTAACCTTCTTTATCTTCCCTGGTTTAATAAAATAATTGTATTACTTACCTAATTAAATAAGAAAGGACCTCATAGGATCATAGATTCTGGGCTCTTTGGTGGGGGAGAGGGTGCAGGGAGAGAGTGCCATAGAGGGAAAAGTACTGGTAAGGAGGCAGAATGGGCTAGGAAACCTGGTTTAAATTGGCATTGATGAGAACAGATTTATTAGCCGTCATTTTGACTCTGATCACTAAAGCCCCATACCTAAATGATATGGACATGTGTAAAGGGGATAGAGTACTGGCTTTGAAGTCAGTGTATTTGGTTCAAATCTCACTGCTGATACTCACTGTTTCCTTGGTCGAGTCAATTAATGTTCCTGGCTCTCAGCTTCCTATCTGTACGATGAGAAGTTAGACTTGGTGGATGAAGCAAGGGAGCTGGGATTTGAACCCATTTCCTCTAACTTTCAATCTAGCATGTTTTCTGCTAGCTACACCACGCTGCCTCCTTGCATTGGCTATAGGAATGTACGTAGACACGACCGCTACTTCAGGAATGGAAAGGAAAAAACTGCCCCTATGGGAGAGGGAAACTGATTATGCAGCTTTAAGTGTGCATAGAGTATACTCACTCTGGGGTGAGCATTACCACTGGGGAAGAGCTAGGGGCTAGGTCTTGAAGGAACAGTTTCCAAGTCTGTAAAATTAAGGTGTTGGATTTCACTAGATGGCCTCTGAGGTCCTCTCTATCTCTAAATCTTTGGCTCTATCAATTTCATTACACGCTGCGTTTTATAATAAGTCAAAGTTGCAACTTTGGAATTGTGAAATCTGTTGTTGTTCGGTTGTTTTTCATTCAGGTCTGACTCTTCATGGCCCCATTTGGGGTTTTCTTGGCAGATACTGGAGTGGTTTGCCATTTCCTTCTCCAGCTCATTTTACAGATGAGAAAACTGAGAGTTAAGTGACTCACCCAGGGTCACACAGCTAGTAAGTGTCTGAGGTTAAATTTGAACTCACGAAGAAGAGTCTTCCTGACTCCAGGCCTGGCACTCTAAACACTCCACCACCTAGCTGTCCTCATAGAAATCTATAAGCATTACTTGACCCATTTTTTATTTTTGCCCTGCTTTTCTCCCTTCCTCTACCCAATCTACCAGCATAGGCTGTGATAAGGCTGGGGGAGTAGCAAGGAAGGAGAGCAGATCTTTTTACTCTTTTCCACAGGACAGAGAAAGTGTCTTGCTAACTTCTCTCTAAGTGCTGTGCATCTTTCCAGAAACGAGAGGCCTAAACAAATCCCTGTGCCATTGGTTCTAAAAGAGTTGGTCTCGTAGGAGCTGCTGTGTGCCCCCCCCACTCCACCCAGGCATTTCCAAGGCACCTGCCACAGCTTCCTTTCTTTACACTGTTGCATTGTTTCATCAGTTTTTCTTCTTCTTCTTCCCCTTGTATTTACTCCATCTATACAGGTGACAAGGTTCATCACCCAGGTGGTTTGTTCTTAAAGATAAAAATCAGTCACCAAAGTGACCAAGTTGCTTGTTTCAATGGGCTTACCAATGTAACATCCACATACAGACCATGTATAGAATAGAGACAGCTGTTCCCAGCCTCTACAAGGGATCATTTTTTTTTTAAAGTTCTTTTTCAAATATTTAAAAATAGACTTGCTTTCCTTGGATCCAAAGTGAAAGTAAAAGTACTGTTGTCTAATGGATAGTACACTAATCATTCAAATTGGGTATTACCCAATGTAGTACTTATACAGTTTCAAAGTACTTTATAAATGAAGACAATTTACAAAGTGGCTGGATCTCCTGAATGCAAAGCCAAAGGCTTTTTTACTACAGAAAGTATAGTCACAGATTCTCTTAGCAACTTAAATTTCTGTGTGTCTATTTACCTACACATAATACCTGCTGATGAAAGGCATTCTGAAACTAAATATACTTTATCTACTTTGTACCATTATGAAAAAAGTCCAAAGTCTTATGACTATTACTTTAATCAATTTAACTGATCCAAAAGGGGTTAGAAATCCATTTCACACACAAAAAAGTAAAATGCCTTAAGGGTAATAAAAGAAAAAAAAGACAAGAGTGCATGGTTGCATAGTAATTTAGATAAAAGCTCCTGGTTTAGTCACTTCCCTCTGACATCCTTCTCACCTACAGCTTAGGAAAAGGTTCACTCTGCCCTCCTGCAACAACACAGAAATTAGGAGGTACCCCCTTGATTCTAGAATAGGTTCTAACTATCCCTGAACAGGTCAGTGAAGCACAGGATAGAGAGTGTTTAGGGAATCAAAATTAAATGGATAAGTACCATAATAGTTATAAAAGTAATGACTAAAGGAAAAAAAGACTCATGTTAAATGTAAATCATATTTTCTATAAAATTAACAGATGTCATAAAGTATGGTTCATCTGGAGTTTCTCAGCAGGTGATTTTATTGCTTTCCATAATTTGTCAGAGCTTTCCTACTCCTTGGTGTGACATTAATAATAAGAAAATGAAATCAATGAGCTGGAATTCAGAGGCACAGAGAGAGAACAGAAAAGAAAATTAGGGGCAATGCTTTTGTGTATTAAAAGCAAAAAGCAAATTTTCCTTCTAGACTTGACTAACCTTAAACCTTGTTTAGTTTAACCAAATCCCACAAATTTGTCCATGTAGAATTATGGATTTTTCTGTCTATATGCCTTGGTCTGTTGCTGTTATTTGGTCGTGTCCAACTCTTCATGACCTCATTTGGGGTTTTCTTGGCAAACATAATAGAGTAGTTTGCCATTTCCTTCTCTAGCTCATCTTACAGATGAGGAAACTGAGGCAAACATTAAGTGAGTTGGCCAGGGACACACAGCTAGTAAGTGTCTGAGGCTAGATTTGAACTCAGGAAGATGAGTCTTCCTGACTCCAGGCCCACTCTACCTACTGTGCTGCCTAGCTGCCCATATGCCTTGTTCTACAACTGTTTTTATCAGTCTCATCATTCACCAGAGCTACAAACAAAATAGTGTCTTCTTTGTGCTACTCATCTGTCTTTGGGTTAGTCTACCCCTTTCTCTGGATCTCAGCTTTTAACCTGGGTTGAGAAGGACAGTAATCTATTTATTTTTACTTATATGTTTTGTGGATTTCTATGTCAAACTCTACATCCCAGGTTGGTCCCCAAGCCTTTCCACCCCAACACAATCAAGATATAAAACTGCTTTTATTATTAGTCCATAAAATTAAGGGGCAGTGGCTAATCTCTGAGGTCTCTTCTAGCTCTAAATCTATGATTCTAGAAAGGCAAACCAACCATATTAAAATTATTTGGGAATTTTCTACTGTTTAATAAGATCATTTATGATATGTATGCATACTTATGTATATACATTTGAATATGTATAGCTGTATTTATAAATATATAGTACATAGTAAATACAAATGTACATATACTGACAGTTCTAGCTCTATGTAAATTTGCATTATAAAAATTTGAGTTTATATAAAAAACTGTGAAAAAAATCTGAATTCCCCCCCAAAAAAAAACTGTTTACTTTACTGTTCAGTACTGTGCTCGTGCTCTCTCTCTCTCTCTCTGCTTCTGCCCCTCAACTAGGTACTCTGCAACTTCCCACCCCACCCCACAAAAAAAAATTTAAAACTCCCTATAAGTGAAAGCAGAAGACCAAACTAAGGAAAAGATTGTCTCCCCCAGAGTTGGGGGCTCTGAGAGAGGAAACTTTTGCCCCACTGTGCTCACTTGGCTACCTGTCAAGACCCTGGGGGTCTGTCTCCCCTCGGGCTGAGCTTGGGTGTCTGTTCCCCCAGCCCTCATGTGTTCCTCTTCCTGCTTTTATTCTCTGTACAAGGTTCTCACGTATCCTTGAACCATGTACCAACCTCCTTCCCCCCTCCCTCTTTCTCTTCCGCCCATGTTTGAGGGAAAATTTGCATTTGGTGAAAATGCTTTAAGTAGAGGTCTATAGAACAGCCCACTTACATGAAGTGAGAATTGTTGGGAGAGAGATAGACAGACAGACAGACAGAGACACAGAGTCAGAGATAGACAAAGAGATAGAGAGACAGAGATACTGAGAAAAGAGAGAGATAGAGAGAAGAGAGACAGAGAGAATGTGAGACAGAGACACAGACATAGAAAGACAGAGAAAGATCTGGAAGGGAACTAAGAGGCCATCTTATTTAACTCCCTTATTTTTACAAATGAGAAAACTGAGTTCCAGAGATACAGATGTTTAAGTAACTTGCTCAAGGTCACTGAGGTAGTATATATCGGAGTTGGACATGAGATTATCTGTACTGATATTCACCTCAATCCATGTGAATATTTGAGAACTGATTTTGTTGTGAAAGTTAGAAGATATCTATACAAGTTAATCTCTGTCTAAGACTATAATTCTCTTCCCTTGTTTCAGTATATTTAGTTTTGTTTAATTTTAGACAGAGATGACACAAAAGATCTCATGTGTCCAATATGCTCATATGTGGTTTCCTCCCCTATAAAATGAGGAGAACTTATGATTTCTAAGGTCCTTTCCAGCTTGAGATCTGTGACCTTGACTCCAGGCATGGAGCTCTATCCACTACACCATATCTTTCCACCATTGCATATTATCATCCCACTAAGCCCTGCTTAGCAATGCAACCACATAATTCACTTCCCCTTGATAACTTCATGATGATGATGATGATGATGATTTCCAAATGTGATAATTTCCCAAATTATCAAGGTAAATCACCTAACAGAAACTGAAACCTTCACTGTACCTGGACCTGGGCTTGAAGCTCAAGTCCTGCGAGAGCTAGCCCTCTGCTAACATAGCCTTGCAGAAACCAGAATCACCTTCAGGCCCAACGAGGCATCAGAGCAGATGACATTAGTAGCTAAGAAGACAAAATTAGCCAAATTCATATAACACTGTATTTCAAAATCAACTGCTTTGGAAGAAAGAGGCAGCGTGGCATAAAGGGTAAAGAGCTGGCCTCAGAGCCAGGATGACCCTTCAACAAGAATGTTATTTATGTGTTAGAAGTGAGACTTGAACCCAGGTTGTCCTGACTCTGAGGACAGCTCTCTATCCAATATTATACATTGTTTCTAATAGAATCAGAGACTAAAGTTAATAAAGACAGCACTGAGTAAAAGATACCTAACTTTAGGGAAAATAAAATAAAAATTTGAATAAGATGAAAGTCCTTGAAATTTAGTACTCCATCATCAGAATGGGAAAAGATCACCTTGATGGTGATGATGATGATGATGATGACAGTTAACATTTATATGGCACTTACTCTGTGCCAGGTACTGTACTCAGTGCTTTAGAATTTTTATCATATTCGATTCTCACAACAACCCTGGGAGGAAGTTGCTATTATTATACTCAGTTTTTACAAATGAAGAAACAGAGGCAGACAGTGGTTAAGTGACTTACCTAGGTCACACAGTTGGTAAGGGTTTGAGGTTGGATTTGAACTCAAGGCTTCCTGACTGCAGTCCTTGTGCTATATGTGTGCCACCTAGAGGGAAATAAAAATCACCATAATAGCAAAAGAGGCAACTTGATGCACTGACAAGAGTGCTGAATTTCGAGATAAGAATACCTGATTTCAAAGCCTGCTTCAGACACTCAATTAGTTGCACAGCCCTGGCCAAGTCATTTAAACTCCCTCTGCCTCATTTGTAAAATGAGGATATTAATAGCACCTACCTCAGAAAGTTGTTGTGAGGATCAAATGAAACAACATATGTAAAAGGGCTTTGCCAAGCTTAAAGTGCTATATGCCACCATCACCCAACATCCTCTCTTGAATGAATGCATAAATGAATGAAAAACATTTATTAAACACCATGCACCAGGCCCTTTGCTAGTGCACTGGGCTTACAAACAGAAAATCAAAAGTCTCTGTCCTCAAGGAGCTTATGTTCTAATAATCAGGGGTTCTTAAATTGGGGTCCATGGACTTTGAAGGAATCTGTGGATAGATTTCAGAGGGGTCTGTGAATTTAGATGAGAAAATAATCACATTCACTTATCTTTTACTTAAATATAGCATTGCCTTTAATTATTTAGAAAACATTATTTGAGAAGGGATCCATTTTTTCATCAGACCACCAACATAAAAAGGCTTAAAACCTCTGTAATCGAGCCAGACAACACATATAGAGAGAGGAGTGATGGTCAGGAAGGGTGTTTTGGTTTGGGAAGTCGCAGAGGTGGTGAATGCAGCTATAGAACAATCAATTCACTTGTACTTCCAAGTAGTGGTGGTATTGATTGCTTACTGTTCCACGGCTAGAAGAAGAAAGAGGGATGTGGAGGAAGAGGAAGAGGAGGAGGAGGAGGAAGAGGGGAAATAAAAATGACTACAGCAGCACTTCTTAAACTGTGGGTGGGGTCATGGAAAAATTTGGCGATAATAAAAGGTTTCTGAATGTACAACGACCAAAAATTAATTAAAGATCAAATGTGCAACGAATCTGAGGTGTTTCTGGCAACAATTGCTTGTGTTGCATCTTGCAACTTCACTGAAGCCTTGGTTCTGAACACAAATCATGAACACAAAAACACTTTGCACTGTGCATACCCTGAAGGTTCCCCACCCCTGGCTCATGCACCCCTCAGGTCATGCAACACCACTAATGCTGCAGAAACAAGTTTAAGAAGCCCTGGTCTAGAAGGTAGCATGTTGATTTGGGGTTGAATTCGATGTTGAGAACCAGATCAAAATCTGAGGGTGGAACCAGAACAGCACATCATGAAGTTTCTTCCTTTGAAGCTCATGACAGCTGACTAATCTATTTGGTATCTAGGTTCACCACTTACTATATTAGGGATTCTTCACTCACTACCTCAACCTGGAAATGTGGTTGTAAACAGTTCCCTCACATTCTGAAGGGCATGTCTGTTCAGCTCTGAATGACTCCAGGGGGCAAAGCTATGGATGTATTCCAACTAGTTAGTATTTCACTAACATTGGCTCTGTGCAACCCCAAATATCTAACCATCTTGTTTTCTGAAAAAATGAAAATAACACAGCTATGGCATCCTTGCTTTCTGATAAAGCGAGGTTATACAGGTATGTATGTGTGGAATAAGCATGTTCTACAATAGATTCAGAGAAGGCCTGAAACAAAGACTGCCACCTATTTGGTATGTGTTTGTGTCTGGGTCTTGGAGATGGGATGGATTCCAAAAGGTGTCCTGACCAAAAATATCTTATCTACGACACTTAAAATTCCTAACTTAAGGGCTTCTCCTTAAAAAATTGTTCTAAAATTATTTCAGGGGAAAGTAGTAACAGGCTAGCTAGCTAACATATTAGAAAGGGGCTAGCCAGGGGTGGGGAAGCTGAGGCCACATATGGCCTCAAGGTTGCAGGTTCCTCACCCCTGGGCTACACTATCTCATTAAAACCACTACAATTCACTGTGACTTAGCAGATAAATCATGCCCCAGAGCACAAATCAGGTAAGGAGGTTATATCCATATCAATCAACGATCAATCAGGAGAAATGGAGAACAAGAATTTATTTTGTTGTTGTTCAGTCCTGTCCAACTCTATGTGACTCCATTTGGGGTCGTTAAAGATCCTGGAGTGGTTTGCCATTTCCTTCTCCAGCTCATTTTTACAGATGAAGAAACTGAGGCAAACAGGGTTAAGTGACTTGCCCAGGTTCACACAGCTAGTAAATATCTGAAGCCAGATTTGAGTTCAGGAAAAGGAGTCTTCAAGATTCTAAGCCTGGCAGTCTATCCACTGTGCCACCTAGCTGTTCAAGAATTTTTTAAGCATCTACCATATACTAGGCAATGGGCTAAGAGCTTTACAAATATTATCTCATTTAATCCCTACAACAACCCTGGCAGGTAGGTGCTATTATCCTTATTTAACTTTGAAGGAAACTGAGGCAGGCAAAGTGACTTGCCAGGGTCACAAAGCAAGCATTTGAGGCCTAATTGAACATAGATCTTCCTGCCTTCAGGCCCATTTCTCTCCTTGTACCAACTAGTTTCCTCAGTGCTCAACAAGTAGTATTAAGCACTTAGTCTGTGCCAGGCCCGGTGCCAAGCATCAGGGATACAAAGAAAGGCAGAAACAGGGCCTCTGTCCTCAAGGACCTTACATTTGAATGGAGAGCTGGTAAGATATTACAACAGAAAGCCTGAAACAGCCAAAGAGAGGGGAGTAGGAGTTGAAGTACAGAAATGACCAGGAAAAAGTAGGCAAATGAATAAAGAAAGAATGAGTATCAAAGAGAGAAGTTACCAATTTTACTATTTGGCCTAGAGTCCAAATAACCAAACCTGGGAATCAGCTATAGAAGTAGTGGACGGGCCCTTCAGTTCTACCATCTACTATGTGAAAATGGATCAGAATATACAATGTCTCTGTGTTTCAGGTTCCTAAATGGAAAAAAGTATCCAACATAAATGAGGAATAGGTTCCCCACCATGCACACACACGTACATACATACATATGTGCACATGTATACATATTGTTGTTGTTGAGTCGTTTTTCAGTCATATCTGACTCTTCATGACCCCATTTGGGGTTTTTGTGGCAAAGATACTGGAGTGGTTTGCCATTTCCTTCTCCAGCTCATTTTACAGATGAAGAAACTAAGGCAAACAGGGTTGAATGACTTGCCCAGGGTCACACGGTTAATGAGTGTCTGAGACTGGATTTGAACTCATAAAGAGCAGTCTTCCTAATTCCCTACCCAGTCCTCTATCCACTACTTCACCTAGCTGCCCCATATATACATATACATCGGTTTAAATATCTATATCTATATAAAATACATCTATATTTATATATTTATGTTTGTACACACACACACACACACACAACCATATATGCATCCATATACTCCAGTGAATCTGTGCTCTTCTCAGTGTGGGTATTCCCTTTACCGTGGCAGGTTGCAATGTATCTATACTTTAACCAGTATGATTTTTGTCTTATGATTCCATAAATTTCCCATAATTTATTATGGGAACCATAATAATAGTTTTAATTTGCAACTATTATGTGTGTGTTGTGTGTATATATATATATATTATATATAATATATACATACACATATATATAATATATTATACAGAGGAGCTCAAGGTACTGTCCAAATTTAAGAGACAGTTTTCACTTTTTCCATGTGTAAGAAGATTTTTTTGTTAGTTTCTTCTCAAATGAAAAAGAGATAAATATGTAGCTGGATAAATACTGCATTTTTATGTCAAATGCAGCTGGCCTCTTATTTTCTAAATAGATCATAAGCTTCTCAAGAACAGAGTGTGTATCTTAGACCTTTTCTATTTACTACAGTCTCTAACAGAATGCTAAAAAAAAAAACAAATAAAATGATCAATAAATACTTATTGACTTGGATATGTTAAATTGAAAAGAGGGACCTACTGTCCACTATACTGATCCAAAATCCTTACACCTTACCTCCTCTTCCCTTCTTTTCATTTCTAGCTTGATCACTCATGGCTTTGGGACTCCAGCAATATGTGCAGCCCTAAGCACTTTCCAAACTGTCCTTAGTGAAATGCTGAACTACTTGGAAAAACACACGGCACACAAAAACGGTGGAGCAGCGGATTCTGGCCAAGGACATGCCAACTCGGAGAAAGCCCCCCTGCGGAAAACTTCAGAGGCTGCCGTGAAAGAGGGCAAAACAGAAAAGACAGACTAGCTACATCAAACAGAATCTATTTCCAGAGAGTCTTGCTGCTGATATTTTTTTCTAATATATATATCATTGAGGGTGACTAATCTTCAGTGGACCAAATCTCTTCCCTCCCTTATCCCTCTGAAAAAAAAAAAAAGGAAATGAAACAAAAAAAGGACAAAACAAAACAAAAAAAAACAACAAAAAAAGGAAAACAGCAGTGTAATCGTGTGATGAAATTGTCACCTTTTTTTATTTTATGTTGCGATAAACTCCTTTTGTGCACGTATTTTATTGTTCCAAATTATCCTCATCACAGTTTTAAGCACTTCTGGACTTTGGAGAGGCAACACATGCTTTTTCAGAAGCTAACTGATGCACTTTCTCAACCAAACGTGTAGTTAGGGATCAGGAAGCATGTCCAAAATGGGAACCACCACCAGCTTTTACGGCTCCAGCAGTTCTCTTGACTTTAACCTTGTAACAAAAGAGTGCCTCTTTCCACTAAACAAACCAAGCCAGCAATCAATCCATCAATAAATGTTTTGGAAACCTGAAAAAGGAAAGTCATGATGTTTTCTGTCCTGTGTAATAATAGCACATCTTCTGAAAGTGTGGTCACCTCCAGCAATCAGTGCCTTGGTGGTATTTTTAAAATTCCAGAGATCTAGGTCCCTTTTACCTCTTGCCCCAAAGTCAGGTTGAGTTTCCAATAGCTTAACATAAGAATCACACAACATAACACTGAAGTGAGAAGGAGCCTGTCTCTGCCACTATTCACACCTAACAAGTCAAGAAAATGACCCACAATTAGTAGGTTTGGGGTAAAAGATAAGGATAAGGTAAACTCTTTATACCCAAGAGTTAATATACAATGAAGTGTAAAGTTGTAGCATCCCCTTTTCTGGAAGTATTCAGAAATGTGAAAGGCAATAAAGGAGCATACAGAAACAACTGCTAAGAGATAGAGGAATGCAGGTGAAAGAATTGACCTCTGAACATCCCTTGGAACCCAGTAACTTAAGATCATACAATGAAGATGAGAGCTCATCTCTTTCTAACCTTTGCCCTTCTGTGTCTATCCTAATTATCTGAGTTCCAACATTGCATCAAAGCTTTCATGGGAACAAAAATATTCAGGTCGATGTTCAGAAAAATGAAAAACACAATGATTAGAGAGACCTTTTGCTTTTAAGATGCTTCCTTTTTTCCCCCATAGCTTGTTCCTAAATCTTCATTATACTTTAATTAAAACAAACAAAAAACCCAGAACTCAGAACATGTTCCTCAGTCAACTCTACACCAAAAGGCATTGGCAGGATCTGTCAGCTAATACAAAGAAAGTCTGGCCTAGATAAGACTAGGTTTTGGTTTTTGTTTTTTTTGAAACATCTGATTGATAATATATTAGCCCTTCTGCTGTGAACATTTTGTAGACTTCCAGTATAATGAGCATGGAGGACTTCTTTATGTCAACAAATACATGTATCTATTTCAGTGCATCCAGAATATACATTTAAAAAAAAGTTTAGCCTGAATGCTCACTTCCCTTAAGGACATCTTTTAAGTGGTATAATAATAACTTACATTTAAACAACTCTTTAAGGTTACAAAGCACTTGCTATATCTCACTTGATTTTCTCAACAATCTTGTCAGGTAGGTAATAAAAGTATTATAGCCATTTTAAAGATGAAGAAATAGAGTCAGAGAGGTTAAGTGACTTACCTCTGCTATTTAATTAAGGTAAGCTTACAAAGGGAACATTTGATCTTAGCCAAAAATAAAGCATAGATGCAGATATCAGAAGACAAATGTATACTTAATAGAAAAGAAAAAAAGACTTGGAAACATAAATTAATTGACTGTGAGACTCAGAGAGATCCATTTTACCAAGGGTAGATAGCTAGTTAGTGACACAGGCAAGGCTCAAATTTGGGAGAGGGGAACAAGCATTCCATTAAGCACTTACTAAGTGCCAGGCACTGTGCTAATTGATTCACAAATATCAGAGCTTATGATTTCAAGGTCAGAGCCCTTTCCATTCTACTATGCCCAAAGCCCATGCTCCCTCCAAAAGTTCATGCTCTGTTACTACACCCATGGTTCTTGCTATAATCTAGGAAGAAACTGATTGGCATTTTTAACATCAGGGACACACACTGATATTCCTCAAAGCCATTTAGCCCTTTACAATTCAAGTCTTGCATTGAAAATAGACCACACAACCAAATGAAACTTTACATTTCCCAGTTGTCCAAAGGGCCACACAAAGGAGAAGTCTGAAATACAGAAATGGTAAAACAAATTTTGTGTGACTCCACTATGTATCATTCTATCTTGTTCTTTTCCCCATCCTCACTCCCACCTTTTTCTTTAATTTTGTGGCTTGCAAAAGTAGTTATGGCTTTAAAAAGAATTGATTATTTTTCCAACTAAATTTAAAAAAAAGTCAAATATATTCTACTGCAGCCCCAAATTTCAATCCAAGGGTAAATACTGTCATTTTTTCCCATGTAGAAAAGGCATTACAAGAATTTACAATTCCCACATGAAGCAAAAATGATAAATGATTCAGTGTAATAAATGACTATAAAAATACACGTATAATGTAGATTACTAAGTATTGCTATATACTTTAATTTCTCCTTGCTAGCTCTGTTAAAATTTTATATTATAACATTTCATATGCATTTGATATGATAAATACAAAGCAAATGTCTAATAGGTATATCTTGTGTCAAAAAATCCACCAATTATATATTAACAGACAACAGATTAATAGATTATACCTGTGTTGGCACATTCTGTCTAATGTTTGCTTTAGTGAACTTTCAGGTTGCTGCTCCTATCATATCTTAGCACATCAAAAGACTAAAAAAGTATTAGCCTTAGGTACAAGAGAGTAAATATAAATACAGGTCTACCTGCCAGATATTTTCACTGAAAGTCTCTAATAAGGACAGGAGCTGTCAATTACCTCCACAAACCAGCAGGACATGTTGTTTGATGAATTTGGGCCATGATGTTTTTAGTCATTCATTTTTTTATTATCACATTTTAGTAATAATTTTTATTATATTCTCACCCTACTACAACCAAAGGATTCTTTAACTCTGTAAGTTTTTAGAGATTTGATATATCTGACCTGCTTATTCCATTATATATATTTTTTTATTTTGTTAATTAAGGAAATATTGTAGCACATTGATTTCGAGTAGACAGGTAGACCAACAAAAAGAAATACACACACAAACACAAATATACACACAGCAGCAGAAGTAAAGGAACAGACTCTGGCACTAGGCTACAAATGTATATTTAATAGAAAAAGAAGATGAATTAGAAACACAAATTAAAGTTCTACTTGTAGCTACATTGGACAGTTTTTTAAACATTTTATTAAGTAACATAAATGTTAAGAAAGTATTCCCAATGTCCATTATCATTTGCCTATCAAAAAGATGTCTAATCATATTTACATGAACTTAATATAGAAATATGAATATCACTTCATTTAAATTTCTTATTTCCAAGGTCAAGAAATATTCATTAGTTACATGCCTATATGTAGCAATATCTATGGTGTTGGCTTATTCTAAGAATACTTCAGTACTCATTTTAGAAATCACTGTCCCAGCTATCTGCATTGACTTATTTTGACATGTTTGGTGAAGGAAAAGCAAACCCAAACTTTTAAATTACAAAATATTTATTTGTTCTTAGTTGGGAAAGAGCAAAGGTCTAGAAAGAGGACCAGTCTACACACCTCCCATCCTTTCAAATGCCTTAAAAAAAATGAAGACAATTTCGCCTGGCATCCTGATTCCTTTTCCTCTTTGCTTCTCCTTTAGGAATAGATTTTCTTCACCAGCCTAGACTGGGGCTTTTGTCTCATAAGCAGCGGTAAGATTTCTGCTCATGGTTTGAAACTGACTGTTTGTCACCTGGATATTTGAAGGTCAAATGGTCATGTACATTTGTATCAATAATAATCATTATTATGAATAATTGAATTAATAAAATAATGTTTCCCCAAATTCTTTCCTCCCATTTATTGACTCTTAAGAATCTTTTGAGATTAAAAAAAAATCCTGAAGTATATTCAACAGATTCAACATTTGCCAATTTGTCTTTCCTTTGTATTTGCTTAAATTTTTTATTGATAAAATTAATTCCTAGAACCCTCAAGGTGCCATATTTACTATCAAGTTCACCTACAGATGATAAAACTAGTTACCTCTTCCACAGAGAAAAAAACTATACACATATACACATAGATCTGTGTGTATATAAACACACATACACATATGAGTGTGTATATATATATATTATATACCTATATGTATATCTATATTCATGTAGATTTGTTTAAGACTAGGTCTCCTTAGATCACCCAAGATGAAGTGCAGGGGTTACTCATGGTGCTAATCCCATTGCTGATTGGAATAGAAGCTTTGACTTGCTCCATTTCTGACCTAGGCCCATTTAGCACTCCTTAGGCAACCTGGTGGCACTCCTCCCCCACCCCACTCCTGTCCCCAAAGTCTCACCATATTGATGCCAAACTTAGTATGACTATCCAATAAGTTTAGCTCAGTGCTTCTTAGAAGTCCCAAGCTCAATATATCTCCAGCCTCAAGTCTCAGACATGACTAGTATGACTATTTTTAAAATAGGTTTTGTCAGATGTGATTGATGCTTAATAATTTGATCTAGCCAAACATAGAGAATTTCAGGGCTTGCTTAGAACTTAGGCAAACTATTTTTATCTAGAAATCACTTCTTGGCTTTTCCCATAATTTCGCTTCTCTGGAACAGAAAATATTTTGATTGTATCTCAACTCCTTACCACTGATTACAAAGTGAAATTCACAAGACCAAGATATTAATGAAAATGAGGAAGCAATAAACCAAAAAAGAAAAAGTAGAGAATATTGAAATAAAATTTGTATTGCCAGACAATGATTATTTCAAACTGGAGTCAGGTTATTTCATATTTCAGATTAGCATTATGATCATGACTTTTCTGGGACTCTCTCTTGCACATTAAGAGTCCTATGCTTTATTAGAAAATCTATGAGTGTTTTTTAAGGCTTACTGTGAGAAAGTAAGAAGTAGCAGGATGAATTTTCCTATATCGACATAGAAAATCTTTAGAAGTTTGATTCCCAGTGTGTAAGTCCTTTGAATAAATTACTAAACAATGGCTATACACATACACACACATTCACATATATATATATGTATGTGTACATACACACACATACACACACGTATATATAATGTTGTTCATCCCTTGTTTTCAAAGAGGATCAGTGACATCATGGAGCGGTCTTGACTTGAGTGTTAAGTGAGGCAGAGTTGCACAAGGTCATCAGCCTCACTTTCTTCAGAGTCATTGAAGTCCAGTGGTAAGACAAGAGTCAAGATGACTGGAGATGGCCTGGGATGCAGTGGATAACCTTGGCTCTTTGATATCTAAGCAAGCTCTAAGCACTTCATAGCACTTTCCCCAGCTGCCTTCATGGCTATTGATGAGAACAAATTGTTCTCATCCTCCCATTATGCTGGGAAAAGTCTTCACATGTTTCACATGCACATCCCCCTAACTCACTGATGAGTTCGAGATCTAATAGTTATCCTCAACCCAGTTTAGCCCATCTGCTAAGACAGTTTTACTGGAGTGTGGCCTCTGTGCAAGTTTCTTGGACTTTCAGGTGAGAGTTGAGTAAAAGTTTGGACACCAAAGGTGGATAAGCAGCCCTGAAAAGGGTTTGGCAAGCCCTCACACCAAAGTCTTCCCTTAATATCACACACACACACACACACACACACACACACACACACACACCCATATCCACATAATTGGAGAATAAAAAAGATTATGGAGCTCCTAGTCTATAGACTAAAAACCATCTTTCTTTAGAGATTTTGTCAAACAAGATTTTTCTATGTTCAAGCTGGTTATTTCATCACAGGGAGCTTCAAGGATCTCTACTCACTTGACAATTGCAGATTATTAATTCTCTGTAACTTAGTTGCCTTTAGACCAAGGTACTGACATGAGGGGCTTGCATCTAGTCACATATAAGACAAGCATATGACAGAGGCAGGATGTGAAACCAGTTCTCCCTAACTGTAAGACAAGACTGATACCCGCTCTACTCCTACTATTCAATAAGATATAGATAACTAAATCTGCAAATGTACTAACTGAAATGAGTGTAAATGTGCTTACTGTTCATATTTCTTCCTTTGAATTCTATTCATAAACAGTCAAAAGTCAGCTCTTTTCTAAGCATAATGCCAAAAACTAGTAGCAATTCTTTCTCTTCCTTCCTCCCTTCTTCCTTCCTTCCCTTTCTCTCTCCTTCCTCTCCCCCTTCTTTCTCTCTCACTGTGATTCATTGATAGAGGGTATTCCTTCTAAGGTAATTGCTTCTACTAATTCAGATCAGGGGCTATTCCACAATTCATAGTCTTTAAAGAATTGCTTAGAGCACTGAGGGGTACAAATATCTTCAGCAACCTCTAAATTTCTGCTCTCTGGAATAAACCTTGGTCACCCCCTCTTGTTACAGTTCTACCTAGTAGCAGTAAGACTTCAAATTTAAAATGGCCCTTGGAAAATTTATCCACAGGATCTTTCTGAAAAGAAGGTCCCTGCTTGGATACCTTCCCTCAAAAAAAAAAAAGGTACAGATTACAAAATTACAACCTATATGGAAGACTTTCTGGGAGTATTCTTTTCAGTTTAAACACTCCAAACTCTTGAAATTCTTTTACATTCTTGAAGGAAAAGTGCTATGCTGTATCATACTAAATGCTCAAGTCAGATGAATATCTTACATCAAAATCTTACTCAGGGCACTTATACCTATTTTAAACCTGGACTCATACTGAGTTCCAACCTTTTCAGTTATTTTTCTCTGCCAACCATTCCTTTCCTGCCTTCCCCATCCCCTTACTTTCTGTAAGGCCCAGAAGTACCTGAGTAATTATTGGCAGCCAGTATTCTTTTGACACACTGCTTCCTGACCATATCAAAGAGAGACTCTGGTGGGTAAAAAGTAAATCCTTGATCTTTAAGATCTTTCAAGGGAGAGAATTTGGAACTCAAGGTTTTAAAAATAAATGTTAGAAGTTGTTTTTACATATAATTGGGGGGAAACTAAAATATTAAATTTTTGCATTAATAAAAAAAGAAAAAAGATCTTCCTAATTTAATTAAATTAAAGGTAAAGATTTTTATATCTATAGTATGGTGTGTTTGTGTAAGTATAGGTGTATAATATTTGTATGAGTGTTGTAGGGAAGATATGCATCAATAGGGTTGTCTCTTTGAGAACTGGCCCTCACTTCTTTCCTGCCTATCATGGATCTCAGTTTTTTCATATGTAAAAATTACGCAGCTGGGATAAACAATCTCAAAGATCCCTTGCAGGTCTTAACATTTCACAAGTCCATGATCCCCAAAAGATGAGAGTAAGTATCAAATGCTTCTCCTCCTTGCAATAGTTAACACTTGGATCTTTGATGAAATCTCTTCTGTTGAACCAGCCCCTTCCCACCATAGGACCTTTCTTTTATCTCCAATAGCTTCCTCTCTTTTGACCTCCTTTACTTTTATATGTTCAGATTTCCTCTACCTACCTACCTACCTACCTATCTGTCTGTCTCTCTATCTATATACATATATGCACACATGTATACATATACACACATATATACCTTTTCTTAACCCTGTTTTCCCCTTTCTCCTCTTGTCTTTTCTCCCTTTCCTCCTAAATTCCTTAGAAAGGGTCTCCAATTCAACCTCTTTAATATAATTTTCAACTCCTTCAGTATGACTTTCATGCTCACCATTCTACCAAAACTTTCCAAGGTCACTAATAGCTTTTGACACTATTGATCACTCCTTATTTCTTGATAACTTTGATCCTTTGGATTCAATGAAACTTCCCTCTCTGAGTTTTCCTCTTCCCTCTCTTTTGTTCCTTTTCCATCTTCTTCCTTGGCTCCAACTTCTCCCATTAATTGGAAAATGAATCTTTGTCTCTCCCCACTCCTAATCCTACCCAGTCTTTGCCTTTGGCTCTTTTTTTTTTTTCTGGTTTTTATATTCTCTCCCCTTGGTGTTTTATTCATTTTCAAAGATTCCATTATCAACTTTTTGAAGATAGTGATGGAACCTAAGTTTCCAGCCCACATCACGGTCCTGAGTTCCAGTACCACATTTCCAAATACCAGCTGATCAACTCTACCAAGATGACTTGTTCGTGCATCAAGGTCAACATGTTCCAAACTGAATTCATTGCCTTCTTCCCAACCTCCCTTCCTTCCCTAATCCCCTGTTTCTGGGTCAACATCAATGCAATTAAATTCAACCAACATTTATTACTATCATTCTCTCAGTTACCCAGGTTCAAAACATTAGTGATCTTAAACTCTTCTTTCTTCCTTAAGTACTCTTCCCCCAATTACATTGAATCAGATGCTACACAGTGGGTGAATTGTTTATGAAGATACATTGAAACCCTAATAATTACCTAAATGCTAATTGCCCTGAGGGGATATATAGAATTAATTGGAAGTCTTACCAGTTCTACTCCTGTTGATGGAGCATTAATGATGGACCCCTAAAATGCCCTGAACTTTCCCAGGTCCCTGGAGTTCCCCTGGGGCACCCAGCTCTTCCCAGTTCCTTGCATTGTGGCTTTGACTCTGTCCCAATCTCCAACTCTCTGTTACCTCTAACTTAGCCCAGCCCTTCATTGTCTGTTACCTCCTGGATAGCCCTGTCCACTTCCTAACCCTTAATTCCATTTTAGACTCCTTCTGTTATCTCCCAGTCACCTCAAGCTATTAGCCACACTATAAAAAGCTCAGTCTCCTCTACCAAATTGCTAGAGTCTGGCCCAGTTGTCAGTACAAGTGTCACAAACACTCAGATTCTTAAAATCTGGCCAATAGCTCAGATTCTTAAAATCTTGCCCACCTCAATCTGTGTTTTAATTAACTTATCTCTGACTGAAAGAAGGCAGTTCAGATTCATTCCAGGAAGGACTGGTGTCTTTTGCCTTGAATTTTGGGATTCCCAGCACCCCTAAATCTTCTGTGAGTCCCTGCTGTCTTCCATCTCTAATCTTTTTGGAGAAGGAGGAGGAGGGAGAGGAAGAGGAAAGAGAGGATGAGGAAGGGGAGGAGGAAGGGAAGGAGGAAGAATAAGATGAGAAGTAGTAGAAGGAGGAGGAAGAAAAGAAAGAAAGAAAAAGCAAAGAAGGGAGGAATGGAGGGAGGAAAGAGAAAGAGAGAAGAAGGAAGGAGGGAAGAAAAAGTCATGGAAGCATTTTTTTAAACTCATGGTTGGTTGGTTGTTGTCCTTCATTCTCAAAGAGAACCAAAATGACATCACTATGTTAGAATCAAGTTGTAGTGTGTCCAACTGGCTGATCAGACCAATACAAGATTGGAATGCTCTATCACAAGTGTAGTATAAGTAGTCCATGTGAATATTTGGGGTGGATTCTCTAAATTTGTGCACCTTGAGTTTCTTTTGAGCTATTTCAATTCTGCTTTGCTCACAGAGCACAGCTCCTTCTTGGATGTGAGTACACCACGTTGGGCAGTCCTTTGCCAGTGTCTCTCAAGTCACCCAATCAGTTCCAAAGTTCTTCATACAGACCTTAAGAGTGTCCTTGTGTCGCTTTTTCTGACCACCACGTAAGCACTTGCCTTTTGTGAGTTCTCCATAATATAGACTTTTAGGCAAGCATACATTTGGCGTTTGAATGATGTGACCAGCCTATCAAAGTTGTGTTCTCTATAATAGAGTTTGACTGCTTGGCAATTTAGTTCTAGAAAGGACCTCAGTGTCTGGTAACTTATCCTGCCAGATCTTCACAATCTTCCTAAGACAATTCAAATAGAAGTGATTCAGTTTCCAGGCATGGTGCTGGTATACTGTCCAAGTGTTACAGGCATACAACAATGATGTCAGCACAATGGCTCTGTAGACCTTCAGTTTGGTAATCTGTCTAATACCTCTTCTCTTCCACGATTTCCTTCAGAGCCTCCCATACACTGAGGTAGCTCTGGCAATGCATGAGTCAACCTCATTATCAATGTGTACATATCTGGAAAGTACACTATAAAGGTAAGTGAACTTATCCATAGTATTCAAAACTTCTCCATTTGCTATAATCAATGGCTCCACCTGTGGGTGGAGTGGTGCTGGCTGGTGAGCATTTGTATTTTCTTGGTGTTAGTTGTTAGGTCAAAGTTAACACAAGCAGCAGAGAATCAATCCATTCTTTGTTGCATCTCAGCTTCAGAGGCTGCATTCAGTGCACAATCATCTACAAACAAAAAATCATGCACTAACCCTCCCTCCTCTTTAGTCTTGGCTTGCAGCCTTTTCAAGTTAAATAATTTCCCATCAATGTGGTCTTGACCTTGATGCTGTGTTTGTCCTCACTCAAGGCATCTGACAACATTGCTGAAAACATCATGCTACAAAGCATGGAAGTAAAGGAAATAAAGCTATCACTCTTTGCAGATGATATGATGATATACTTACAGAATCCTGGAGAATATCAAGTAAAAAACTACTTGAAATAATATACAACTTTAGCAAAGTTGCAGGATATAAAATAAACCCACATAAATCATTGGCATTTCTATATATTACTGACAAAACCCAAAAGCAAGAGATAGAAAGGGAAATTCCATTTAAACTTACTGTTGGCATTATAAAATATTTAGGAGTCTACCTGCAAAACAAACCCAGGAACTATATGAACACAATTACAAAACACTTTTCACACAAATAAAGTCAGATCTAAGTAATTGAAAAAACATCAGTTACTCATGGATAGGCCGAACTAATATAATAAAAATAACAATTCTACCTAAGTTAATTTACTTATTCAGTGCCATTCCAATCAAACTACCAAACATTATTTTATAGAGCTAGAAAAAATAATAACAAAACTCATCTGGAAGAACAAAAGGTCCAGAATATCAAGGGAATTAATGAAAAGGCATGCTAGGGAAGGTGATCTAACCATACCAGATCTTAAATTGTATTATAAAGCAGCAATCATCAAAACCACTTGGTACTAGCTAAGAAATAGAGTGGTGGATCAGTGGAATAGGTTAGGCACAGAAGACACAATAGTCAAAATCAAAATGGGTACCAGATTTAGATATAAAGGCTAATAGTATAAGCAAACCAGGGGAGCAAGGAATAGTTTACCTGTCAGATTTATGGAGAATAGAAGAATTTATGACCAAACAAGAGATAGAGAACATTGTGGAATATAAAATGAATAATTTTGATTACATTAAATTGAAAAGTTTTTGCACAAACAAAGCCAATGCAACCAAGATTAAGAGGAAAGCAGAAAACTGGGAAAGAATTTTTATAACCAGTATCTCTGATAAAGGCCTCATTTCAAAAATATATAGAGAATTTGGGTCAAATTTATAAAAATGTAAGTCATTCCCCAATTGATAAATCATCAAAGGATATGAACAGGCAGTTTTCAGAGGAAGAAATTAAAGCTATCTATAGTCATATGAAAAAATGCTCTAAATCACTATTGATTAGAGTAACACAAATCAAAACAACTCTGAAGTACCATATCACACCTATCAAATTGACTAACATGACAAAATAGGAAAATGATAAATGTTGGAGAAGATGTGAAGAAATTAGAATGCTAGTGCATTGTTGGTGGAGTTGTGAACTGATCCAACCATGTTGGAGAGCAATTTGGAACTATGCCCAAAGGGCTACAAAAATGTGCATACCCTTTGACCCAACAATACCACTTTTAGGTCTGTATCCCAAAGAGATCATACAAATGGGGGAAGGACCCACATGTACAAAAATATTTATAGTAGTTCTTTTTGTGGTGGCAAAGAACTAGAAATTGAGGGGATGCGCATCAGTTGGGAAATGGCTGAATAAGTTATGGTATATGAATATAATGGAATACTATTGTGCTATAAGAAATGATGAGCAGGTGCACTTCAGGTGGAAAGACTGATGCTGAGTGAAGTGAGTAGAACCAGGAGAACATTGTACACAGTAACAGCCAAAATGTGCGATGACTAACTTTGACAGACTCATCTCCTCTCAGCAGTGCAAAGATCCAAGACAACTTCAAAGGACTCATGATGGAAAATGCTGTCCACATCCAGAAAAAAAGAACTATATAGTCTGAATGCAGATTGAAGCACACTACTTAACCTCTCTCTCTCTCTCTCTCTCTCTCTCTGTGTGTTTCTTTTTTCTCATGGTTTCTGCCATTGGTTCTAATTCTTCTTCACAATGTGACTAATGTGAAAATGGTTCAATATGAATGTATATGTGGAGCATATATCAAATTGCATGCTGTCTTGGGATGGGGGAGGGAAGAGATGGGGAGAAAATTTGGAACTCAAAATTTTATGGAAATGAATGTTGAAAACTAAAAATAAATAAATAAATATATATATATTTTTAAAGGCTGGAAGCAAGCACACAGCCTTGCTTCACTCAATTGGTGACTGGGAAAACTCATAGAAGATAATAGAAAGACGTTCAGAAGGAAAAACAGTCAAGTACGCATCTTTAAAAATAACATGTTGAATGTATTATATATGTTGTATGTGTGTGTGTGTTATATTTGTAAAAGCAAGTTGTAGTTAACATTTGAATTCTCATATATCATCTGACTTTCTATTCTCCTTTATATATGAGAATATTTTTTTTTTGGTGTTGTTATAAAGAAGACCCCAGACTCAGTTCCAAAGAGTGGTGTCTCAAAGACTTTTAAGAGGTTGAAGTTCGTCCTTTTGATTCTCGAGAAGCAGGCACACCTCCTTTGAAGGGGAGAGTGCACCGAGTACAGAAGTAAGAACAAGCTTTATAGTTAGTATAACTCCTCCCTTCTGTATCAGGATTGGTCCTCATCCTTCTGGATTACAATCTTCCTTATACGCCCTGTTCATAAATTTTATGTACATGTGATCCCCATCCCTTAACATACATTTTGTGCCTAGAATTGTGTTGTCATTCCCCCCACCATGAAGAAGTTAACCTGTCTGTGCTGATTTCTTATCTACTTATGTAGAAACTTAACTCTTGTATTTCTCACAGTGTTCCTTAAAATTAGATTAAAAATAAAATGAATAATTCAGGGAGGCTTGATCTGATTCAAAGTGCAGTGAAACTATATACACAAAGAAAAACTTTTATACACAAAAACTACATCAATGCAAATGGAAAGAACAACAATAATTTTTAAAATTTGAAATTGGGCACTCTACAGTTATAATTTGTCCCAATTTAGTGGCATCAGCCTGGGTCTTCTTTTCTGAGAAGCTTATGGAGCCCTCCTTGATATCTCGTTTCTCTACCACAGCTCAGTCCTGCCTTCTCTTTCTCCTTTTCCTAGTTGTTCCTCAGCTGTTTCACTGAGTTCATTTCCTGACCCTTGGAAACTCTATCTGGTTCTGAGATAGCTCCTCCATTTTATACGAATTTCTTAGAGCATGATCAAGTCTTTCACAGAAGCACTTTGATTGATTCAAGGAGCTCTACAGACCCCATTCACACTTGGTTTTGATAAATTCAATCAATGTAGAATAAGTTCTTACCTAACAAAGGTAATTCCTTTTAAGTGGGTGGAATAATCAATGGAGCCTCCAGGCAAAACTTTCAGTACTTAGTCTTTAATGAATCTTCCTTGAATTGAATGGCTGGTTAGGAGAATAGGGAGTTGAAATAACTCTTTAAATGTCCTGATGAGTCTATAAAGATGTCATATTATTGGGAGTATTGGGAAACAGTGCTTAACTGGCAGTAGACCCGATCTTAGTCCTATCATTCCCTTCCTAGCCAAGCAAAAAGGAAACCCCTTTGGCCCTTCTCTCATCTGACAAATGTTAAGGCTGAGGAAAAGATTTGATTTAACCCATCAGGTATTTATTAAGCATCTACTATGTGCCAGGCATTGTGCTTTGCATTTGGGAACACAGAAACTAAAAATAATTATATAATAATTACTATGCTTTCTTTCTTTCTTTCTTTCTATCTTCCTTCCTTCCTTCTTCCTTCTTTCTTTCAAATTGCTAATTTCCTTAAGGGAGGAAACCCTGAAATGTAAAATTTTGCCACCCAAATTAAAACAGGAATCCAAATAAGTAGATTTCCCCTAAAAAAAAAAAAAAAAAGACCAGCAACTACTCCAAGCTGTGTCATCATCTAACGGATAAAGATATGTTGAAGGACCTGACAATGGTTAGCTTTGAAAAAGTATGGCTAGAGAAGTGATGGGAAATAGGAGAAAGTGAGAATGGTAGACACACATCACCCTTATTTTCAAATAATGAAGTGTTGTTATATGGAAAAGCAATTAGACTCACCGTGTTTGGTCCCAGAGGTTGAAACTAGGACAGACGCTTATAGCTACAGGTAGAAATATTTTGATTCCACGTGAGAAAAAAATCCAAACAATTAGAGTGAACTTTTTCAAGTCATAGTGAGATACCCAACATCGGAGATCTTTAAGCAGAGTTTAGTTCAACATTTCTCATGGTGCTTGGCACATAATGTTAAATAATTGCTTTTCATTCATTCATCCTTTCTTTCTTTCATGTTGTAAAGGAATTTCATTCTTCACTTACCATTAAAATCTAAGGTTCCAACATTCTATATTCCTTTCTCAGAAACCTCAAAGAGATTTCCTTTCAAGATGTGAGATGTGTGTTTGTTAACGAGTTGGTCAATGACAATGTGTATTCTACTGCCCTCTACTGGAATATTGTGAATATCGGATCAACTTGTCTAAGGAATTCTGCAAGAGCGTATGGATCATCTGAGAAGTCACTGTACATTAAGTACAGGCCTTTCATTTGTGGGGCTCTGTATCTACAGTTTAAATCACAATGCTGCATTTTTACATACTAGAAAGCTGTTTGCAGTTTAGCTCATATATTGAGTTGCAAGATAAGAACTAATTACAAAGCTAACGTACACTTTCCTGGAGTTGAAAATAAAACTAGAATAAACAGTAATGTATTCTTTCCCTTCCTGTATCCCACCTTCCCCCACCCTGCCAAAAAAAAAAAAAAACCTCTATGTTTCTGTCTCGTTATATATCTCTATCTCAGGCTGTTTCTCTCTGTCTCTCTTTCTGTGCCTCTGTTTGGCTGTCTCTCTGTCTCTCTGTCTTTCTGTCTCTCTGTCTCTCTGTCTTTCTGTCTTTCTGTCTCTTTCTCTCAGTGCTGGCCTTGGAGTCAAGAAAACCTGGATTCTAGTCCCTTCTCTAACAGATACTGGCTGTAAGATCCTGGGCAAACCGTTTAAACTCTCAGTATGAAAACTCTCTAAAACTATAAGTTGCAGAAAAGATGCTGATATGCATTAGTTAAGGGAGTTTTCACATCCAGGAGTTTCTGCATATATCAGTGAAATCACAGGTCCAGTTACTGTCACTATCCTCAAACTACATAGAAAAATGGAAGCCACACAGTTTACATTTAGTGTTAGGTAAGAAAAGAGAATTGGTGGCTAGTTCCTAGATATAATCTTAAGTAAATAATTGCATGGATCTGTGCCTCAGTTTTCCAGCTGATAAAATGAAAATTCCTTTCTCTCTAGAGAGAAATTCTTGGAGAAAAATGGGGGAACAAATCTAACTCTGGAGTTTCTTAGAATGTAGGATCTCTATATGATTTTACATCATTCTACTTAGATGATAGATTTAGCTTCATGTTTGTGGATATTTTCTATAAAACATGAATGGCTTAAAATTGAGACTGCTTTGTTTAGCCCATGACAGCTATTGGTTTACCATGTGATTTTGGTCTTAATTTTTTAAATTGATGTTTATTCTTTTTATGTCATCTTTATTTCCAAATATATCTCTCCCTACTTCCTTATTCACTGAGCAGTCCTGCAAAACAAAACAAAAACAGAGAGAGAGAGGAAGAGAGAGAAAGAGAGAGAGAGAAAGTTCTGCAAAACTAAGACACACATCAACTAAATCTGACAGGATCCTTACACCCATAACTCCCACACTTCAGCAAAGAAGGGAAAGCCATCATGCTTCCAAATCAATCTTTGCAAATTGCCCCTGTTCTGGAGATAACTTTTCTCAGCAGTACTCATTTCCTCTCCAGTTTGTGGGTCAAATCCCAAGTAGCTTCATTCACTGTTTGGTAAGTTTCCCTCCCCTAATTAAGATGCCTTATTCTCACACAATAACAATAATAAAGCCTTGGAGGAAAGAAAAAAAAAACCCAGCCTGATTTTCAACAAATCTGAGTGGTGATCTAGATAACTGTTGTCTTATAATTTTGTTGTACCTCAAGTCCAGGTAACCACAGGCATATTTCATATAACCTTTCTTCACCCAATTTCCTTGAACATTGCTTGACTTCTCCTTTCTAAGAGGAGCTAACTCCAGTTTTCCCCCTGGTGATTTTTTTTTTTGAAAAAAAAAAACTATCCTGAGACTCAAAGCAAAAAGTAAAGGTGGATAGTTGGCAGCAAAGGGCAATTCTACACCCAGGGTTCCCAGACAGGGAATCTTCAATCTGTCCCTACCTGTATCTCCCTCTAATTCCTTCTCTGTCTCTGTCTCTGTCTCTCTCTGTTTCTATCTCTGTCTGTCTGTCTCTCTTGTCTCTCTCTGTCTCTGTCTCTCTGTCTGTCTCTCTGTCTCTCTCTGTCTCTCTGCCTCTGTCTCTGTCTCTCTTTCTCCCCCCCCACTTCTTTCTTCTCTCCTCCATTTCTCTCAATGTAGATCTTTTTACCTCCATTTTGTGGTAATAGTTCAGAGTGTTTATATTTATTACATTACCATGTAATCTTTTAAGGAAGAGTGACTCATTCAGCTTCCTTAATTTGGGACATGACATTATAGAATCTTAGTTTGTAACTCCTGGCTGGACTGGAAGTAAAGAAATTTCTATGGAAAATCAGGGTTTTTTTACTGATTAGTAATACTCATTTCCTCTACTAGCATCCTTCTTAAATGTCTCATGCTGGCATGGAGGTAACCCTGGGTTCTTGAAGGTTTTGCCAGCTGAGCAGAAGTCCTGGCAGATACTATCAAGCTGGAAAGGTTTCAAATACAGGCCAAGGATGACCTGACTGTTTCTTGTTCACAGAACAAGTTACAGTAGCTAAATACAATATGGTGTGCTATGCTGGGAAGAAAACTGGGTTTATAGTCAGAAAACCTGGCATCAGATATGACTTCTGATGCTTATTAGGTGTGTGATCAAAGACAAATTCTTTAATCATACTGGGCTTCTATTTCGTCTCCATAAAACAAAATGGGTTAAATTATATGACTCCTAAGCTCCATTCCAGCTTGAGAGCTTGAATTTGTTTTTAATAGAGCAATTCTCAAGGGACCTTATCCTTAGAACATTTAAGTAAATAAACATGGGGCACCAGTGAAAGAGGGTAAAGGACAGAAGACACTTTGAAAAGTCTTGGAAAAAACCATCCCACTGAAAAGATTTATCTTTGCCCTTTTTCCCTTTTCCCTTTTTGTCGAAAGGAATTTGGCTCCTTTGTTTACAATTCCCAGAAAAACCTTAAAACTTTTAGATTCTCTCTTTGAAATCTTATTCAAATGAGCTTTCCTTCCTGATCCCAAAAAGAACCTGGCTTCAGTTGTCTGCTTTCCCTTTGAAAAGCAGACTTCCCCCCTTCCAGCTCCCTTCATTATCTAGTCTCATTGTCTGTTCAAATCTCTCAGACATTCCAAATGGAACTCCTACCTGGTCCCTTTTCTTTATCACCTCCCCCTTCAACTGGCCTTGCATTGTGGCTACACCCAATCTCCCTTCCATTGTTTCACCTTCTTATGGCCTTTGGTCACTTCTCACCCTTGATCCTAGCTAGGAAACACGAGGTCTAGGACCCAGGAGTTCTGTTCACCCCAGCTTGCTAGCCACTCATCCGGATCTCCTCAGATCCCTCCTCCCATCACTCCAAACTGCTTGGCCACTCCTAGACCCCTCCCCCAGTCTTTCTGTACTTAAGACTCATCTTTACTCCATTCTGAGGCTGAGCTGTTCTCAAGCCTAGAGGCTGAGGCCCTCATTCCTGCTCATGAAGGAGCGTCACATGGCCTATCCACCTCAGCCCCTACTCAGAGGCTGCTAATTTCTCATGCCCCTAGAGGCTGAGACTCCCATGACCACGGGTGTCACCTGGCCTGACCACCTTAGCCCCCAGCCCCCATTTAAAAGCTGAGCTTTCCCAAGAGGCTGAGACTGCCTCATGCTGCTCTAGCATCACCTGACCACCTTAACCCCCATTTAGATCACTGATGTTTGGGTTCCTTGGGAGTCTGGCCTATATGTTTTATCTTTAATAAACTTTTTCTCTGGCTGGAAGAAGATCTGAGTTGAATTCATTCAGGCCGATTCTGGGCCCCGATCTGGGGCTTTTTCCTGCTATCTTGGGGTACCTCTGTGCATCTAGGAGCACCCCCAAAACCACCTCCTCTTCCCCACCTCTAGCCAATGCTTTTTAAAAAATGAGGAGGGAGATAAGCAAGGAAACATGAATTCCAGCCTCAAACATTGATCTAGAGTGAGCAAGGCCTGGAGGCAAAGTAGAAGTAGAGGAGGTGATACAGGTGATACAGGTGAAAAAGAATGGAGACCCATGATAGGGGAAGGGGTAGGAGTAAGAGGAGAAAACAGGAATGGATGGTATTCTCTAGCAGGTTCCCCACCCTTGCTCTAGGTTCTTACAACTATGTCATTTCCCAATGTGTTACCCTCTCCATGACCAAGTGATTAGGTGGATTATCAAGAGGGCTTCCATTCCAAACCCCTAGTTGAAACTGTAGGCAAAAGAGCTGTAGTATGATTCTCTTCCTTCCAAAATGCAGCAAAGAATCTAGTGATTTTCAGCCAGAAGTAACCTTAATAAAGATATAAGCTAATCTCATTTTACAGATAATGTACCTGAAACCTAGAAAGGGGAAAGGTGTGGTCACATGTAAACAAATTTCAGTGGCAGCCAAGAGGAAAAGCAAAAACATCATTTTATACTAACTTTTCCCTGCTTTCAATTCAATAAACATTTATTAAGTGCCTACTATGTGCCAAGCACTGTGCTAAGAGCTAGATACTGTGCTTAGTGCTTTCCAACTTATGAAACCAGGAGAGGTAGCATTATGTAGTGGCAAGAGCACCAAATTTGGAGCCTGAGACTCTGAGTTCAAATGACAGGTCTGCTACCTACTATTTGTAAGATCTTGGGTGAGTCAATTCATCTTTTCAGATGTCAATTTTCTCATCTGTAAAATATATGTTTTCTTAGGTCCCTTTTAGATTTAAATCTGTGACTGAAAGATGATAGTTATTTTGACTAAGTCATAGTATCATTGGTGCTTCCTCACATAGAGAATAGAATCACAGGATTTTCTCTAAGAAGATCAACTGCTTTGCAATCCATATCTTATTTCATTTATTTTAATTTCCCATTCGATGCCCTGTTTGATTTCCACTCCAGAAAGACATCACACTTCCCCCAGGATAAGCTCATCACCTAAAGTGTCATCCTACTGGAGACAGATTCACCCTCACTTAAGCTACCTCTCCCCTCTAATGGGAGGGCTGGAGGGTGGAGAAAGGAATTCCTCCCAAAGCTTCAGTTTATAGAAGGTGAAGGATTTTCCACCTAGATCATCATTTCTTATCAGCTGCCCAGCTTGGTTTCAACTTCACAAATATCATGCCCTGGTACTGGGTACTCTCTGGCAGCCTCCTCTTCCCTGCCCCCCCACACACACTTTGCAGCTTTCTTTGTGGGTGTATTCTCTTCCCCCATTAGGTCATAAGCTCCTTGAGGGCAGGGATTGTCTTTCTTTTTTTTTATTTATATCTCCAGCACTTAGCACACTGTTTGGCACATAGTAGGCACTTAATAAATATTTATTGACTATTCTACAGATGAAAAAACTGAGACTGAGAGAGAGAGAGACAGATGTAGTATCTAGGTCAAGGTCACTCAACTATTTGATGGCAGAGTCAGATCCAAGTTATTCCTGTACTAGTCCATGCTCATGTCCTCTTTTTCAGAAGAGCCCTAAAATGTGTGAATATCACCCGGCATGAAGTTCTTTAAAAAAATTAAAGTAGCTCAGTGAAAAGACAAGAATAGAAAGGTTCGGCCTGATGTGCTTTCAAACCTTTCTGAATCATAAGTCTCCTTCTGTAAGGACTAGCTTTTATCTGGATGCTACTTTGGGAAAGAATTAATACCCTTATTAAACTAAGAATGTAGCTGTTGTTCAGTAAGTTTTCAGCTGTGTCAGACTCTTCATGACTTCATGTGAGGTTTTCTTGGCAAAGTTACTCAAGCGGTTTGCTATTTCCTTTTCTAACTCATTTTACAGAGAAAACTGAGGTAAACAGGGCTAAGTGACTTTCCCAAGGTCACACAGCTAGTGAGTGTCTGAGGCCGAATATGATCTCAGTTCTTCCTGACTCCAGGTCCAGCACTCTACCCAATGTGCTAACTAGCTGCCTCTAAACTGAGGAATACATAGGACCGTAACATAGAAGTGGAAGGGATCACAGAAACCACCTAGTCCATCCTACTCATTTTATAGATAAAGAAATTGAGACACAGGGAGACTAATAAATAAGGCCCTCTGTTATGTGTGCCTGGAAGTAGGTTATCACCAAACACCCATTTGCTCCCTGGATTAGACCCTCATTGGTATGTCTCCCATTATACAAGGCTTAGTTCTTTTTTTTTTTAAAGAGTGGGGAGGATAGAGAGTTTGGGCCTTAATGATAGGATTACTCCCCTCCCCCCCATGAAATAAAATAAAAAAGGGTCACTGACACATATTTTAAGATCATAAACAAGAAGAGAGGAATATCAGAAGGAAACAGAAGCAAGACAATTTTGGAAGTCATATATTTAATTTATTATATGCTTTATTTTATAAGCATTTATTATATCTCACTCCAACTGCATTCCCTGTTAAACAATAATAATAATAAAACCCCTCACAATACATATAAATAATTCAGCAAGACAAATTGCCTCATTATCCAGATCCAAAAATGTTTGCCTCATCTTCCATTCTCTCTGGCAAGAGGTGAGCGGCATATTTTCTCTTCAGTCATTTGCATTGAACAGAATTCTGAAGTGTTTCAAAGTTGTTTTTCTCTACAATGCTGTCTTTACATAAATCTCTCTAGCTCAGCTTGGTTCACTCATTAGCTTGTAGAGGTCTTTCCAGTGCCCTTTGAAGCTGTCCATTTTGTCAGTTCTTTTGGCATACTATTACATTCATATACACTAATTGTTTAACCAGTCCTCACTAAAGGTGGGAAGCAATAAAGGTGCTCCTTGAGTTTCTAATTTTGACTATTATGAAAAGAGCTTCTATGAATATTGTTCTTCAAATAGATGTTATTCCTCTTTCTTTGACGTCTTTGGGGTATACTCCTAGTAGTGGCATAGCTAGATAATCTGTGATATACTGAAAAGGAAAAGCAAAATACATAATCATGATTCATGGTTTTGTGAAAAAATCCTCTTTTTTTATGCTTTTTGTATATAAAAATGCTCATTATATTTGGTATTTGATAAGTTCAGAATTTTTAAAAATGTAATCTATCCCTCAAGAGTCTCAGAGATAACCAAAGAGTGTATTATGTCGTTTCGCTTGTTTGCCACAGTTCTCATTGCTTTTTATTTCATTGCTGAATTTCAGAATAAATAGAAACCTTTAAACATAAAAAGGGGGGGAAGCTATTCTATTCAGTTGGAAATGTTTATAGCTGACTCATGGGGCACTCTCAGGAAGTAACTGCCTCCTGGCTTTCTTAACAATTTGAAGGACTAGGATTATATCTCTAGAACTGAAAGGGACATTCAAGGTCATTTTGAGCCCAGTCACTTCATCTGCCAGATGAGGAAACTGAGGCCTAGAAAAGTTAAATGACTTGCCCAAGCTTACTCTGGTACTAAGTATATGGCTGAAATCTGCGTCTATGTCTTCATCTCCAAATTCAGGGCCCTTTACACTGAGCCTCCCATGATAAAGTTTTTAAAATGTTTCATTCGGCTCATTTAAATTTCATACAGCTCTATGAAGTAGATTCCACAAGTGGTATCATTCTCATTTCACAGATGAGGAAAGAGACATACAGCAATATTGCCCAGGGTCACACAGATAGCAGGTATGTAAGAGGAGATTCAAACCCAGATTTTCCTAACTCCAAATCCAGTACAATAATGGTGTCAAACCAAAGAATGGGAGCCACTAAACCATACTCATGGATTCTTACAGGCTGCATATTGACTTAGAAAATCATGTATTAGTATCACCTATGTTTTACTGTATTTTTTATTTATTTTGTTAAATATTTCCCAATTATATTTTAATCTGGTTGGAGCAGCATTCTGTAGTGTTGTGAAGTACATGAGTTCTGGGCTTCATGTTTGGTATTTCAGCAACACAATATTCATTAAGCTGAGCTGAAATCACCCTGTCTCATTACTCTCCCTATTCTTTACCCTGTATCAAGTTGTGGGCATTGTTTAAGCTGACCAGAAGTAATCTCGGTTAAATCCACACACACGTAGAAACAGGAGAAAGAGCTAATGAGAAGTGTCAAAAGTGCACATTCCCCCACCCCTGCTCCTCACATAATACAATTTAATCTGAAGAAAAGGAAAGGAAATCAAAGTAGGGATAGTGCCGTCAACTGACACTATCTTAATCCTTTTTATGTTCTTGATGCTCCATCAGAAAACTACAGTCAGCAGACTGCCCACAATTGTTCTATGTACAGAGAGGGATTACATACCAAAAAAAAAAAAAAAGAAAGAGTCATGCCTTAAAGATTAGCAGAAGGAAAATTGGGATTTGAGAAGGGCCAGAAATGAAACTCTAGTTCCAGCATCTGTGAGTATCTCAGGGAAATTTTTGATACGATATGCAATCTTTGGAACTGAGCTACTTTCTCTTTCTCTGTCTCTGTCTCTGTCTCTGTCTCTCTCTGTGTCTCTCTTTCTGTCTCTGTCTCTCTCTGTCTCTGTCTCTTTCTGTTCTCTGTCTCTCTCCTTTCTTTCTCCTTCCTGCCTGCCTGCCTTCCAGCCTCCCTGCCTACTTGCTTTCCTTCTTTCTCTTTCATTCATTCAAGAAAATTTACCACAATTTTCAACTTACAATTAACAACCATTTGCAAGAAGGTAGTTGGTAGCCATTTTCTGGGATACACAACCCAAAGATTTCTCAGATTTATAGCTGGAGGCTCAGAACAACCAAAATATGAACCCTTTCTCCCCATTTGAACCAGGGTGGGGGTGAGGGGGTGGGGAGAGAAGAAATGTAAATTTAGTTCTTTCTGCTACAGATAATCTTCCAGTCAGTATTAACCATTTCCATTACTTCTGAACTTTCTGTTCTAATATTTTCACATTTCCTTCTTCTATAGAATGATTGCATCCTTGGTGGTAGCCGCTATCTAATGTGGCCCTACAAAAGAATCATTTTTTTTCTTTAGTTGTTTCCCTCTGAATCTTTGATCCAAGCTGTCTGAGCAAAAGTTAGTCCCCCCCAAAAAAATCCCCAGCTTTCATAGGAAAATATTTTCAGTATCTTTTATTTGTGAGCCATAAAATTTCATGGTACATGGTTGAATTCTCTGGTGACTCAGTCATTTATAACACTAAATTGAAATGTAAAAGAATTTCCGTTCACCTTGAAATCTATAATCCTATGAACTTTGGCCCAATTTCCATGGAAAGGGTTATATTACTCAGCTTGACATTCTAACTTCATATGACACTTCCTATTAAAAACAAAATGAAAAACAGTTCATTAAATTTTTCCTCTAAAAATTTATTCCAAATTGACCAGTCCATCTTTTCTTCCTATCATACATTTCCCTGATAATGACTTTTACTCTTGTTCTTTGAAGTTCCTCAAAGTTCCTTTACATTCTACAGCCTACTTACATTCACCATATGAATTTTATTGCCTTTTGTGTGATATTACTTTTAAATTTTTTGAATATTATTTGTTCAATGTCTCAAAGCCATGCAACAATACTTAATGAATCGTAGTATTAAAAGAGAGAGACAAAAGGATCCTACAAAAAAAAAAAAACCTTGGGATTATTAAAGGGAGATTTTGGAAGCAATCCAGCCTACTATCTTTCTGTTTAATTCTGGGTCCTTGCACACATTTCTGTCCCATATATACATACTGATAGATAAACTATTGGTTGTCCATCCAAATGCATGTCGTGATCTAAGGCAAAGACATTTTGCATCTACATGGCTTTTTCTGTGTGAATTTTAAGCCAAATTATTTTTTAAATAAATTTTAATGGCTAAAATATTGTTGGTGTGTTTTATTTTCACATTATAAAACATTTACAGATTATTTTCACTTTGAAAGAGGAATCTGGGAACAAAATGAAGCAGTTAAGCAAGACTAATATGACAGTGATCTCATCTGAAAGTACAAGCAACAGTTCAAATCTGTAGTACCTTCCAAATCTCTCTCTCTGTATATACATATATATGTATATGTATACATATATGCACACACATACATACATACATAGACACATATTTGCTCTCCCTCTCAATTCTCACCTCAGTTTAAAAAAATAGAAAAAATATTTTAATAAATATGCATAACTAAGCAAAACAAATTCCCTCAATCTCGCAAAAATACTATATACAACAATATATAACATATCATTGTTGTTATTACATAAATGGTTCTCCTGATTCAGATCATTTCATTCTTCATCAGTTTATAAAACTAGCTTTTTCTAACTTGTTCATCGCTAATATTGATGTTGTAGTATAAATTGCTCTGGTTCTTTTTCTTTCTACATCAGTTCATGTAAGTCTTTTTATGTCTTTTTTAAATCATCTATTTCCTCATTTCTAACACTGCAATAGAATTCTATCACTTTAATATAACACAACTTATTCAGCCATTCCTCAACTGGTGTGAATCATTTTAGTTTCCAGGAAGGGGATGAGATTTGCAACCAGAAAAAGAGATGTTATGTGTTTTTTGTTCTTTTTTAAGTTCATAAAAGACTTTTCTCTTTCTTTGATCTCTTTTGAGTATAAGCGTAGTAGTGGTATGACTGGGTCAAAGGGCATGCACTATTTAAAAACTTTTAATGTACAATTCCAAATAACTTTCAAGAATGATTGTACCCATTTATAAGTCCACCAATAATGCATCAATGACTCTGCTTTCTCACAGCCCCACAATGTTTGTCAGTTTCCTTTTTTGTCATCATTGCCTCTCTTGTAGTTGTGAAGTAGAATCTCAGAATTGTTTTAATTTGTATTTCTCATATTCATAGTTAATTGTGGTATTCTTTCATATGCCTATAGATAACCTGGGTTTTTTCCCTTGAGAACTATCTGTTCATATTATTGTACCATTTATCAGTTGGGAGATGGTTACAGATATTTCCCATGAGATTCTCCAGTGATTTAGGGTTTGATTCAACTATAATATGTCATCTACTAATAGAATTATCTGAAGGACCTCACAGTCCACAGAGAATACCTCTTTTACTTTGTCTTTGAGCTAGATCTCCATCACAATGCTAATACCTTTAATGAGACTATTTTATGCCTTACCTGATAGTTATGACCATAGGGTCATTGAACAAAGTTATTTCTATTATTATGTATTTCAAGGAATCTTGCACACTTTGATGTATGGGTGGGAGACACCTTTTTGGAAGAGATCCTTTAAGGTGGAGTGTTACTGTGCTGAATCAAATACTTTTTTTCATAATCAACAAAGAACAAGCACATTGTAATTTTGTCTTCTTTACATCTTTTAGCAAATTGCATAATGGTAAATATGCTCTCCGTTGTAAAATATTATTCGCAAAAATCTGCCTGTTCCTTATCTTACATTAAGCATGTCTCCAATGCACATAAATATTGCATATAGATCAGAAAGTTGACATGTAGTTGTAGGTGTTATTTCTATTGATATTTTTTTTTAGTATTAATATGGAGTGAGATGTTTTCCCCATCTTTGGCATCTTCTACTCCTTCAGATGTCCCCGTTTCTTAAAACCTTTACAATTATGTTGCCACTCATAATTATTTATGTCCTCTTTTAACATTTGGTTCAATCCAGCTGCTTTCCTAGTCACTTTACAATCATTTCCTAATTACAATGCCTGCTCTCCAGCCATCATCTTCATCTCCCTTCAACCATGGCCCACCACAACCTTGGATTCTACTCCTGGGTTCCTCCTCCTTCCCCATAGGTGACATTCTTATTTTGCCCAGAACCAGGCTGCCATCTCAATTCTTAGCCACCAGCCCCAAACCATAATGCTATATGCATATTAACACTATATGCATATTAACACTATATGCATATTAATGCTATATGCATACTCTCCCCACTTTTCAGTTCCCTTTTATCTGTTGTCTTCTTTCATTGGAACGTATGCCCCTTGTAGGGAAAGGACTGCCTTCTTTCTTTGAATCTGTATCCCTAGTACTTGGGGCAGCTAGGTGGTTCAGTGGATAAAGTGTTGGGTCTAGAGTCAGGAAGATTCATCTTTCTGCATTCAAATCCAGCCTCAGACAATTACTAACTACGCGACCCTATGCAAGTCACTTAACCCTGTTTGCCTCAGTTTCTTCATCTGTAAAATGAGCTGGAGAAGGAAATGACATAGAGTTACAAAGAATTGGGTTACAAAGAGTTGGATACAACAATACTGAACAACAACAAATCCCTAGCACTTAGTACAGTGCCTGACACATAGTACATGCTTAGTAAGTGCTTTCTTTGTCTTTGTCTCTTTCTGTCTCTCTCTCTCTCTGCCTCCTTCCTCTGTAATTACATCAAAAATTAATCTGCTGTTTTTCTGCCCTTTTCATCCTGAAATGCCATTGTGTAAGTATGTGAGTACATGTGTATGGATATGAGAGTGCCCATGTGTGAAAGAATTTTGTAATGAATAAAGACCACCATAAATGCCAGGGTTCAAGTTCTACATCTAATATATACTGGCTATAGGAAGACACAAGTCACTTAATTTAGTGCACTAGGCAGATCTGTAAGACTACCAGTTGCCAATCTCCATTATTAGAACGAATGACCTCTATATCAAGAGTTATTGACCTAAAGACCCTGGAATAATTTAAAAAATAGATAGATAGATAGATAGATAGATAGATAGATAGATAGATAGATAAACTGAATTGCAATGTAATTGGTTTCCTTTGTAAGTCTATATATTTTATTTTATACAATAAAAACCATTATTCTGAGACAGGATACTGAGGTTTCACCAAATGTCATAGAGGTCTATGACACAAAAATAACTTAAGATCCTATGTTTTACACTGAAAAAAATCATACTTCCAAATATACTGATACAGAGAAAGAGAGATAAGAGACAGGTATGAGATAGATGTGTGTGTGTGTGTGTGTGTGTGTGTGTGTGTGTGTGTACACATGTTTATGTACACCTCTCTATATATACTTCTCTCTCTATGTATCTATATATATGTACACACACACACACACACACACACACACATATATCTTTTCTATTTACTTCTCTGTGTACGTGTTGTCACTCCCCCACGTCACTCTAAATTAGTGCAATGTGAACGCATTGGGGGCAGCTCTGTTTCATTTTGTCTTTGTATTCTCAGTAGCCAGAACATAGTAGGTGCCCAATAAGTGTTTACTGAATTGAAATGAAAAAGGAGATTGATAAAGGAACCAGAAAACTTAAACTCTATTCCTAACAAGTATTCATTGCCTGATTTCACAGACTCAAGTCAAGTAATTAGTCTGTGCTCCTCAATTTTCATTAAAATGAGTATTCTTAAATCTTGTCCTGATCCACATTTGTTATAAGTTTTAAATTTTGATGACATATCAGCAATACATGAAAGCTGTCTTGTCCTTAGAATAAAGGTGTGACATAACCCAAAAGTTAATTAGACTGTTTCTCTAATATGCAAGTTATACAGGTGGTAATCAAAGATTCATAAATTGTTACTACTAGAAAGGACCTCAGAGAACACCTAAGATCATAAGATCTCAGATTTAGAGATGAAAGAAATGTTACAGGCCAGTTAGTCCAACTCCTTCATTTTATTTTTTTATATTAATTTATTTTGATTTATCAATAATCATATGCTTTTGAGTTTAAAATTTTTCTCCCCCTTCCTCCCCACCACCCTCCCCAAAATGGCGCACAATCTGATATAATTTACATTCATATTGAACATATTTTCACATTAGTGATGTTATAAGTAAAAATTAAAACCAATAGGAGGAACCATCAGAAAGAGGAAACAAAACTCAACAGAAGAGAAAAAAAAATAGCAATTCAACTTCCATAGTTCTTTCTTTGGATGTGGATAGCATTTTCCATCACGAGGCTTTTGGAGATGTCTTAGATCCTTGTATCGCCAGGAAGGGTTAAGTTTATCAATTTTAGTCATCACACAACATGGCTGTTATTGTGTACAATGCTCTCTTGGTTCTGCTCACTTCACTGAGCATCAGACCACAGAAGTCTTTCCAGGTTTTTCTGAAGTCAGCCTGTTCATCATTTCTTATACCACAATAGTATTCCATCACATTCATATACCACAACTTGCTCAGCCATTCTCCGATTGATGGGCATCCTCTCAATTTCCAATTCTTTTACCACAGAAAGAGCTGCTATCCTTCATTTTGTATTTTGAGATAGAGAGTACCTGTTTCAGAGTAATGATGGGAAGATCAGCCAATAAATACTATTAAGTGGCTACTTACTATGTGCCAAGTCCTGCACTAAGCACTGTAGGACAATACAGAAAAGAATATAGGATGTTCTAATCCTCAAAGAGTTAACAACCTTGTTGGGGAGATAAATATCACATAGAGACTACAGGAAACAATTAGAGAACAATTAAACACTAAACCTGGAGTACCTGCTATAAATGCAATAGGAGCATAGTGAAGGGGAAAAGCAGTATAGGCCAGATTAGTCAAGCAAAGATTCGAGGAGAAAGTAGAATTTGAGTTAGGCCTTGAATGATGTATGGGATTTGGATAAACAGCAAGAAGAACATTCCAGGTGGAGCAAAGGCCTGGAAGTAGGAACTAGTATTCAGGGGGTTAGGAATGGTGTTGACATAAGGATAACAATAAAGAACATGTATAGATTTATAGAAGATCAGGGCTGGAAAGAACCACAGAGAAGACAAAATTCAACCTCCTCAGTTGGAGGTTGGAGTAGAGGGAGCTTTTGGGGAAATAATGGGAATTAAGGCTGAATAGGTTGCTCCCCAATTGAGAAATGGTCAAAGAATAGGCAGTTCTCAGAAGAAATCAAAGCTATCTATAGTTATATAAAAATGTTCTAAATCATTATTGATTAAAGAAATGAAAGATAAAACAACTCTGAGGTATCACTTTAAACCCCTCAGAATGGCCATTATGACAGAAAAGAAAAATGAAAAATGTTAGAGGGGGATGTGGGAAAATTGGGACACTAATGCACTGTTAGTGGAGTTGTGAACTGACTCGACCATTCTGGAGAACAATTTGGAACTATGCCCAAAGGGCTATAAGCGCTTTGACCCAGCAATATCACTACTAGGTCTATATATCAAAGAGATAAAAAAAGGAAAAAGACTTATATGCACAAAAATATTTATAGCAGCTATTTTTGTGGTGGCAAAAAATGGAAATTGAGGGGATGCCTATCAATCGGGGAATAGCTAAACAAGTTGTGGCATATAATTGTGATGGAATACCATTGTGCTATAAAAAAAGGCTAAGCAGGATGCTTTCAGAAAAATGTGGTAAGACATATATGACCTGATCCAAAGTGAAATGAGCAGCAGAACATTGTACATAGTAACAGCAATATTGTACCACAATCAACTGTGAATGACTTAGCTTTTCTCTTCAACATAATGATCCAAGATAGTTCTGAAGGACATGATGAAAAATGCTATACAGAGAAAACACTGATAGTATATGAATGCAGACTGAAGAATATTTTTTTTACTTTCTATATTATTCTTATTTCCTGGTCTGTGTGTCCTTCTGCAACATGACTAATATAAAAATGTTTTGCATAACTACACATATATAATCTACATCAAATTGCTCATCTTCTCAAGGAGGTAAAGGAAGGAGGGAGAGAATTTGGAATTCAAAATTTTAAAAAACAAATGTAAAAAGTTTTTATTTAGGTATAATTGAGAAAAATAAAATCAAAATTAAATCAAAATAAAAAGTTGAATAGCTTGATGGAGAAAGAGCTGACTCTAGAAACTTAAAGGAAAAGACAGGGAAGTTTAGATTTGATGCAAAAATGAACTAATTACAGTTCTTGAGACAAACTGGAAATCAGGAATATGTTGTGTTATTGACTCCTCTACATTTCTGTAGCTTCCCCACAACTTTTTTTTTAATCTCTCTTCAGGTTTCTCCCCAAAGAGAGTCTGGAATCATATGTCTTTTTCAAAGCACAAAACAAGAAGGTTTTACTTCTCCCAAGTTCTGGCACTAATCCCACCATTCACATAAGCACAGAATGTAAAGTCTTCATTCTCTCCCCCAATGACGAAGGTCTTATACAAATGATCCAAACATAAACCCAAGGTCATATACATATACCTTATTAAATGATGACTGTCCTGCTTTCAGTGTCAGAATGGATTTGCTATGTTAGTTTTGTTCTTATTTACATTGATAAATTACTTCATCTGCCTTGTTTTCATCATATGGTATTCCTAGCAGTGTATGGTTTTTTTTGAGTTTTTACATTCTCTCCAATCACATTCAATATTTTGAATTTCAAGTATAATTATTTTAAAGATCTCAGTTCTTGTAAAAGATTCCTGATTTTTCAGCTCTTTTTGAGGTGGCAAAGAATTGGAAATTGAGGGGAAGCCCATAATTGGGGAATGGTCAAAAAGTTGTGGTATATGACTATGATGAATATTATTGTGCTAGAAGAAATGATGAGGGGGATGGTTTCAAAAAACTTGGGAAGATTTCTAAATACAAATGCTAAGTGAAATCGGAAGAACTAGGAGAACACAGTACATAGTAACAGCAACCTTGTAGTGATGATCAACTACGAAACACTTAGCTACTCTGATAATACAACGATCCACTACAATTCCAAAAGACTCATGATGAAAAATGTTATCCATGGCCAGAGAGAGAACTGATTAACTCTGACTGCAGATTGAAATATATTTCTTCACCTTCTTTATTTTTTTTGGTAACATGACTAATGTAGAAAAATATTTTACATGACTTCACATATATAATATGTATCATATTGCCTTCTCAACGAGTGGGGGAGGAGCTGGAGGAAGGAATAAAAATGAGAACTCAAAATTTAAAAGTGAATGTTGAAAAATAAAAATAAAAAAGATAATTGCTTTTCATTGAAAAAGGGGGGTGTGTTTATATGGGAGCTATGCTTGAAAATGGTATATTTACCAACTATTCAGATACAAATCTAGTGTTATCAGTACACCTCTCTTTTATAGAGAATCCAAAGTCATATAAAATTTAAATGAAGGGAAAAATGCAATTATTATATTCTCAGTTTATCAACTCATTGAGTAACCCAATTAATTTACTTAAAACTACACTTGTTCTTAAGTAGTTGCTACCTAATGTGCCTTTTATACATGCCCACTGCAATTTATAGGATCTTAGGTTTGGAGGTGGAAGGAACCTTGAAGACCAGCTAGTCCAATCCAGTAAGGGCCTTGCCCAAGATCGCACAGCTAGAGAGTAGCTCAAAAAGGATTTAAACCGAGTTCTGACTGACTCCAAATCCACTGTTCTAACCACTAGGTCACCTAGATAACCAATAAAAGATCAGAGCTTCTCAAATAATCATTCTAGACATTGAGAATATAGAATGTTTGTGATTGGAAAGAGTATAAATGATCAGTCATGCATTGCTTGGAATATACAGTGGAGAAAAGTAAATTATATTAAATCATTTATCTAACTTTACCCAAGAAATCAAAGAAAGAACCAAGTACTGAAATACGACCTTCAGTTTTGAAACCTCATTTCTGAAGCTTGCACAAATTAGGTTTGCTTTCTGTTATAACATGTTAAAATGATTCAAGCAGTATGGTCTTTACCCCACTCTTTCTGCATCCATTTGTTTTTACTAAATAATAATAAACTACCTAGGAAGTTACTATAAATATTGAATTCAACAACCTAAATTTCTTCTGTTGTCTTAAATATCTATATATTCTACTGGAAACAGAGAGTACATGAAAGTCTATACATCTTAATCCATCAGTTTCATAGGCCTCATAAGTCCTTATGCCTCCTTGGAATACATGTGACAAGTATTTTATTAAATCCTCCAGAACAACTTCTGAAAGGAAGAAATTCTTCTCTAAGAGAGGATTTGGCTTCTCTCCACTCCTGGAGGGTATGTAAGTTTGTGTCTTAGTCTCAAAAAAGAGAGCTAACATCACTGTTTGTGATTACTAATATAAGTTTATGGTTCAATCAAACCAAAAAGGAAAAAAAGTTATTGGTGATCAATATTTAAAAAGATACATTATATGTTTTGTTCCCTCTGAATATCCAAAATATGGTATTGATACTGTTTCCCCTGTGATATTTTCTATATTACTATTATAATCCTAGATTTAGAGATTTATTCTTTGTATCCTTTGTTTTTTTTTTCATTTTTTTAATTGTCTGATAGTAATATAGGCTAAAATTTAAATTATATGAACCATGAAAGGTATCATTCCTGGTGAAACCCACACTACTGCTACTGTGTGTGTGTGTATATAAAATTTCTTCCCTTACCACATTTATGTATTACATTTTATTTATATTATATCATGGTTTAATCTGGAATATGTGCTTTTAAATTATGGATTTCATCTGTGCCATATTAGGGACATTATATTATGAGTTATTCTTCAAATTAGCACAGATCTCCAGTCTATGGACAAGAAATGTTAACAGAGTCCAATAATTCCCTCTTGATGATTAAGAGACAGTGTGGCACGGTGATTAAATCGTTCTTGGAGTCAGATGGGTTCAAATCCTCCAACAGTTACGTGACATTTAACCTCCTGAGCCTCAGTTTCCTCACATTTAGATGAGAGGCTTGGATTAGATGGTCTAACTCTAAATCTATAGCCTCATGATTACATGAAAAATGAATGAGTAAATAAAGCAAGTGAAACAGGGAAAAGTTAAAGAAAGTAGAACAAGCAATTGGTGGATCAGTAAGTTCACAGAGGAACACAATCATATAAATGGAACACTTTCAAGACAGCAGTGTCTATCATCTAACGGAATAGATTAAACATTAAGGTTATCTGGTTTTGCTATTGACTTAACATGTGACCTTGGATCAGTCATTTTAATTCATTGTGTCTCACCTTGTCCCTATGAGGGAAAATGAGTTTAATAATAGTTCTTTTAATTGTTTCACATAGATGTAGTGAAAATAAGTAAAAATATGAACTTGTTTTTAAAATGCAATTGTTTATATGTATAATGGACAGCATCACATATTTCACTTAGACTTTAAAATAAATTTTTAATTTTTGTTTTTACTAAATGAAAAAGCATCTTCTCTCCCATCTACCTCCTTTCCTCTCTTCCCATATTGAGAAGGAAAAAACAAAACAAAACTCCTGTTACATTTACAGACAAGCCAAACAAATTCTCACATTGGCCATATCCAAAATACATACATACATACATCTTAATATGGACTTTGAGCCTATCATTTCTTTGTCAGGAAAGGCAGCATCTTTCACTATAAATCCTTTAGAATGATGATTTCTCATTGTAGTGATCAGAGTTTCTATAGACTTTAAAACTAAAATGAGAATTATTGCTTTGCAGATGCTTGTAAAGTTTTTGTTGTATCTTCATTATCAATTTGAAGTGTTACTATAAAAAATGTTATTAAAAATAAAGGTATTGGGGCAGCTAGGTAGCATAGAGGATAAAGCTCCAGCCTTGGAGTCAGGAGGACTCTTTGAACCTGAGTTCAAATCCTGCCTCAGACACTTGACACTTACTAGCTGTGTGACCCTGGGCAAGTCACTTAAGCCTGATTGTCTCAGCAAAAAAGTGATAAAAAATAAAGGTACTGTTATTATTCTTTTCCCCACTATATAAGTTCCTATACAACTTGAATGTATTTTATTCATTCATTTGTTAATTTGTTTAAACTGGCTGGAAGTACAGGGGATACTTAGCCTCATGTAGTAGTGAGTTGGTAATGTTTAATAACTGGTACTCTGAAAAACAAAAATATATTCTTGATATGCTTTTAAGTTTAATCTCTATTATTAACATCTCCATAATTTCTTAAGTATAGATAATCAATATCACAATAAATCAATCCATGATCTGTAGTGTTTGCCAATTTCTGAGGTGTAAATAAATGCTCACACTGAAAATGTAATGAGCAGTGCTCTCCAACAATGGGGCGCTGACTCCAACATACCCCTGGTCACTAGTACGCATCATCCACCACTGATCAGCATGGGATCTTCGAACTCTTTTTCTGACCTGAGCCAGTTCACCCTTTAGGCAACCTAGTGAACTCCACTTCAGTGGCTCACCATACTAATGCCCAAGTTAGTGCACACATCTGATTGCGTAGCTCACTGAAGCTCAGAATTCCCTGACTCTAAAGGTCTCCCAACCTCAGGCTTTCTGGCAGCTACAGTTACAGGTGTGTGCCATTACACTTGGCTTGAACACATTTTATTCCTCTAATGCACACATAGTAATGGTGATTTGTGAGTATTTTCATTACCAAAGCCTTCTAGGTAGTTATTACTAGTGTTATCATAACCATTTTACAGGTCAGGAAACAACCTCTGAGAGATTAAGTGACATGGCCAGGGATTACACAACTAGTAAGTGTGTTATACCCAGAAAGACTATCAAAACTAGAACTCAGGGCTTTTGGCACTCATTTCAGTGCTCTTCCCACTAACCCATGGTGACTTTATATATGCTAAAACTTATCATTTGACTATTAATTACATATCCTATATGTCACCCTAGCACCTCAGGGAGTTGTACTATTTTACATTGTAAAATCCCAATGGCATATTCCTAGCATAATCCACTATAACTACAGTACTGGTACCCCCATATTCCAAGCTTGGTGGCCTCCTTCCAAGATGGCAACTAAGCAATCTATACACCACTATTTGAGTAGGGACCAAATATCAAGTAGGAGGATAGAGAGAAACTTGTTGTGGGAGATGGCATAAGAGGGCATTCTAGGGATGGACATTATCTGTGCAAAGGCATGGAAATAAGAGATAGAAAATGGAATATTGAGTTTAGGGAATAGCAAGTAAAAAAGTTTATCTGGAAAATAATGTAATGGTAAGCAATGTGAAATATGCCTGGAATGGTAAGCTGTAGTCATATTGTGAAGAGCTTTAAATGCGAAACAGAGGAGTTGTATTTTATTCTAGATGAAATGGGAGCCATTGCAGGTACTTGAAAAGAAGAGTGGCATGGCCAGACTTGTGTTTTAGAAAGACAAACATATTTTTGGACATGTTTTGGACATGGAATTTTGTTTCACTATGGATATTTATTACATCAGTTTTGCTCTTTCTTTTTAATTCTGGGGTTGATAGGAGGAAGAGAAAATACTTATTTACTGAAAAAATTAAAGTAAATGTAAAAACAGAAAGAAAGGTTATATTTGGAGGTATGTTAAAGGTGAATTTGAGAGATTATAACCTCTGAATCTGGTAGCAAAGCAGTTGTAATAGTTCAGATGAAAGGTAATGGGAGCCTAGGAATGAATGTGGTGGCTATGTGAGAGTAGAGAAAAGGACAGAAACAAGAGATCTTGTGGAGTTAGAATTCATAACACTTGACAATTAGCTAGATGTAAAGTGAGGGAGAGGGAGAAGTCAAGGATGGTACCAAGCCTGTGAATAGGGTTGATTAGAATACCTATCATGTACTCAACAGAAATAAGAGAAATTCAGATAAAGGGTATAATTAGGACAACAAAACGATGAGTTCTGTTTTTACTATATTGAGATTGAGTTTCTCTACAAGACTTCCAAGGATAGATGTCCAACAAGCTATTGTTAAGTTAGGACTGGAGAACCAGGATGTCTTTACTAATGGGTATAGCCATCCAGAAGCAATCTGGGTAGACAACAATTGATTGGATGAGAGTTGATGATACTACCAAGAAAGAGGTTAATAAGAAAGAAGAAAAAGGCTCAGGGCTGAGTCTTAGAGTATATCCGAAGTTATGGTACATGACATAATGATACAAATGAGACTGAGAAGTAGTAGCTAAACAGAAAGAGAACCAAGAGACACAAAATCCAGGTCATAAACACAAATCTGGTCATATTTCTCTCTTGTTCAAGAACCTTCAGCAATTTAGTGTCTCTAGGCTCTTTAGTTTTGGTTTTGGTTTTGTTTTTTTTTTTCTGTCTGGACCCAGACCTTGACCACCTTCAGCACAAAGAAAGAGTAATGGTAGCTAAAGTGTGTGCCCAGATTCAAATAGGGTTAGTGGTAATAAAAAGAAATGGTGGGTGAGTAGAAAATATCAGACTCGCTCCTTTAAATGTCCACCATCCAGAATACCATTAGAGTCTAGTAATTCTTGGCCTAACTAACAAGAATATTTAAAATAGTAAGCTATCAGACTAATATCATTTTCTTGTCAAAGGTTAACTCCTGGGAGAAAAAAAATAGTTATATGCATTCTTTGTCTCTACTTCCTCTTCTCCTACTCACTTCTCAGTCCCTTGTAATCTGTCTTCAGATATCACCATGCAATTTAAACTCCTTACCATAAGGTGATCAAGAATATCTTAATTGCAAAATCCAAAGATCTTTTCTCAGTCTTCATCTTTCTTGACTTCTCTGAAGCTTTGGACACTGCTGATTAGCTCCTCTCCTCCTCATGAACATTCTTTCCTTGGGTTTTTGTGGAATTGTTCTCTCTTGCTTCTCTTTTTACCCAGCTGAACATTTCTCAGTTTCCCTTGCTGGATCATTACCTATACCTTGCTCCATAATCAAAAGGTATCCCTCAAGATTATGTTCTGGGCTCTCTTCTCTTCCCTTCTCTTCTCTTCTTTTCTTTTCTCTTTTCTCCTTTTCTGTCCTCTCCCCCCTCCTTTTTTGTCTTCTCCCTTCCCTTCCTTTCTCTTCTTTTCTTGTCTCTTCTCTCTCTCTTTCTCTCATCTCCTCAAATCTCACAGATTCAATTATCATTTTTGTCTACATAACTCCCAGATATCTATCTATCTATCTATCTATCTAATCTCTAGTACTAATTTCTCCTGAGCTTCCTTGCATGTTCTACAGGCATTTCAACCTCAACATGTCCAAAACAAGACCCACTGCCTTTCCTTTATAAACACACCCCTCCTACAAACTTCCTTATTTCTATTGAGGAGTCAGTTATCCTTAGAATTAAACTGGTTCACAATTTTGACTCTTTCCTCTCACTTAATCTCACCCTCCTATCTAGTCAAGGGATAAGTCTTATGGATTCTACAGACACAGAATTTTAACCTCCATACCCTTCTTTCTATTCTTATGACCACCAGTATAATTCAGGCCTTTATTATCTCTTACATAGATTATTGCACAAAATTCCAGATTCTAGTCCCTCTCCTCTTAAATCCGCCATCCACACAGCTTCCAAAATATTCTTCCTAAAGCACAAATATGGCCATGTCTCTCCCCTTCTCAAGAATCTTTAGTGGATAAAATACAAGTTCTTTAGATAGATATCTAAATTCTCTCCCAATATGGTTCTAACCTCCCTTTCCAGGATTATTTTATATTAATCCCTTCACACACTCTATGCTCCAGACAAACTTGTCTATTAGCGATTTATTAACTCAGAACTGCATCTTCTACCTCAATGACTTTGCACAGCAGTACCTCATGCCTGAAATGTACTCACCTTCATTTCTTACAATTCCTAGGTTCATTTAAATCTCAGTTTATGTGCATCCTCAAAGGAAAGTCTTTTCTGATTCCCCTACTCTTTATTGTTTCCTCCCTTCTCAAAATTCTATGTATTTGGAGAGAGCCATACTGAGGTGGGACTGGACTTGGACCTATGATTTCATTGGTGTAGGGAACTCTTGGTGAAGAAATTTCCTCTATCGAAGGAGACCAAAGCTATTTGGAAAATAGTCTTACAGAGTTGCCTAGGAATTTCTCAAATGTCCTATCTGTTTCTTATTCCTTCTGGCTTTCTTTCTGTTCTCTTCACATCATCTCTAGCCAACATCTCCTTTCTATGTCTTCCCCTCAAATAAAAAAAGAGGGGAAAAAACCCTTGTAACAATTATGTACAACCAAGCAAAGATAAATTCCCGCATTGGCCATATCCAAAAATGTTTATCTTATTCTGCCTTTTGAATTCATTACCTCTATGTCAATGCATGAGTAGTATGCTTCTTCTTTTTTGGGGGGGGGCGGGCCTAGGCATTGGGGTTAAGTGACTTGCCCAGGGTCACACAGCTAGTAAGTGGCAAGCATCTTGAGGCCAGATTTGAACTCAGGTCCTCCTGACTCCAAGGTCGATGCTCTATCCACTGCACCACCTAGCTGGCCCTCATGCTTCTTTATCAGTGAATCTGGAATCATGGTTGGTCATTGCACCAATGAGTTCTTAATTCTTTAAAAGCTATTTGTTTTTACAATGTTGTTGGTAGTCTATAAATTATCCCGCTACCAGATGATCTTCAGGGATAAAATTCACCTGTCGTCCCCCAACCTGGCCATTCTGATGTCCCAAAAACTCTGTTTTCTCTCCACCTCAAAACTGTGGGGACCTTTTTGGCTTCTTGCTGTATGTGAAAAAAAATCCAAGAGAGAGCTCTGAGACAAGAGTCAAAGAGTCACTACCTTGGGAAGTTCAAGAACAGAGATTTTGGGTGTAAATGACAGAAACAGAATCTGGAATGATAGAATCTGGGAACCACCATACAATCCTTTTTTTTTTAATCTACCCTTACCCTCTTTACTCTCTGGTTAAAAAGAAAAAGAAAACATTGAAGAGAAATTGGCCTTGTGGCTAAATGTAATAACATTATTTCTGACAACTGGGTTGAATGTATTGGATTATTTATAATTAAATGGAAGTGGTTCCATTAATAAAAGCTAAAATAATATAAAATATTGTTTCACCTTAGGAAACATAGAAGTTAAAGATGATTTCGAATGGTAGAAATTTCTGAGACTAAAATCTCTAAATTTGAAACATGTTGACAAAGAAATTCCTAACCAAATGGATGAGAAATGATAGTTAAAATTGACTGCCAACAATTATTTCGTCATTGAAATGCTGATTTGCTATAATGGTTAGGCCACAAAGTTAAGCTTAAATTAATGCCATTAATGTAAAATGCTGTGCAAAAACATGTTTTATAATTACTTTATCAATATTCGTGAAAGTTTCACAAAGAATAAGAACATCCCTTGGCTATTAAAGATGGATTTGAGATGCATGATTTGGGTGTCCTTTCAATTGTTTAGGATTCTGACAAGTTCCCAAAGAATAGCCTTGCTTTGAGTTCAATTATTATACAAATTTTCTGTATTTCTTTCGTGATTTGAAGAAATGACTCTCTCAACTGGTTAAAAGGCTTATAAGACCCTCTTGGCAAGCAATCAATGAATAAAGTCATTCTTTACCATGAAAATAGTAATACTATTAAAAGTAATTAAATACAACTATTTAAATAAATTAAAGTCCTATTTATAATAATAGTAATAACCAACATTTATTTAGTGTCTATTATGTTCCAGGCACTATGCTAAGCACTATTACAAATATTATCTCATTTGATCCTCACAATAACCCTGGGAGGTAGGTGCTATTTGTTATCCCCATTTTACAGTTGAGGAAACTGAGGTAGATAATGAGTGAAGTGACTTGTCCAGGGTCACATAGTAAATGTTTGAGACTGGATTTGAACTTAGATCTTTCTGACTCTAGACCCAGTTCTTTATCCACTACACCACTTAGTTGCCCTGTTATCATTATCATTACTATTACTATTATTTTATTTATTTTATCAATGTTTATTATTTTATCCTGTTATTTCTATTAAACAATTCAGTAGCAAAAATAAATTGACAATGGCAAAAAGAGAACAGAGACAAAATGGGAGACTAACCCATTAAACTATTGAACATAATGCATTTGTAAGTTGTTTTCTATAGGTAGAAATTAAATAAATTATACATTACATGAAACTGTGAGCACAGTAGCTATATTAAAATTTCTAATATAAAATAGTGTTAGTATCTATAGAGCTAAAAAGTTGTATTTTCATGTGGCTATGTAAATGACAATGTTTAATGATTGAACTATTAAACTAGTAATGTGGACTTAATCCAAATAATTAAAAACAAGAAGAGTAATGACAACAGAATCTTAAGATTGAGAAGTTTGAAGGAATCCTAGCAATTATCTTCTCATCACAAAGCATGAATCCCCTTTTCAGTTTTCCTGAGAAATGGTTCTTCATCTTCTTCCCTAACTGCTTCAATTAATAGGGAGCTCCCTACTTTTTGTGGTGTCCATTCTAGGCAATTGTTCAAGGGTCAGCATAGTAAAATGAGTAAAGAGCTGACCTCAGGAAGACATGGGTTCAATTCCTGGTCCTGATATATGCTGGCTCTGTGAGACTGAGCAAGTAGCCAGATTTCTCCATGCCTTCAGGTACCTCCATAAGAGTTCCATTTCTCCCACCTTATGAACATAATTTGTTCCTGGCAAAACTCATATTGCCAATTCTCTCAAGTCAAGATGCAATTACCAATTTCAATGGACGAATTTATATGCCTCTTGAGATTCAAAGTCGGCATCCATTTCACATCCTTTGACTCACAGTGTTTATTGAACTGAACTTTTAATGCAAAAAATAATTAAATGAAAGCTAAGTTAAAAAAGAAAATGGTGAAAATGACACAGGTTATGTCCTACTCAAGGGTACGAGAGAAGAGAGGGAGACTTCTAAGACTGGATTTCTATACTTAAAAAGAAAAAGAAGCTCTGTATAATAGAGATGCAAATTCATATACAGTCCTTTTGTTGTGTCCTACTATGTAGATGCATTTTGGCATCCTATCTGGTGTTCATTAAATTCAAAATTAAAATTAGTGGGGAAATGCCCATCTGTAAATCCCAAAATCCACCTTTAACTTCTTTTTTAAAAAGAAGTGCAACATTTGTCTGGTTCCCATATTTTGGCACTCCTCCCATTCTCCACTATTTCTCTCAGATTACTATTACAGATTCTCCCAAACACTATTGGTAATAGTGTTTCCATAACCACGTTAACAAGTTCTTTAGGAAACCTGGGATCTGATCCAGTTCAACAACTACTGATTGGCTATTTTGTAAAGGTCATTGTCTTTAGAGCTACAGGAAAGAAAAAGTTAGAAAAACCCTGGAACCTGTGTCAGTGCTTACAGAAAGCTTATTTCTATTGTGGAGTGGGAATAAGACAAAAATACTGTCAACTATAATATGTCGACAATCTCAATGTAAGGAAGGATAAAATAAGTGTCATAAGAGTATGCAAAGTGTGGAAATTCACAGGATGAACAGAACTTATCTGGTCAGGCTTAAAAGACTTTAGAAGGAAGTGGCATTTGACTTCAACATTGAAGGATGAGTGGAATTTCAATAGCTGTCTATACAGAAGAGGGTATTCCAAGGTGAAAGAACAGAAGGAGTAAAAGTGTAGAAGAAAATAAAGGGAGTGTTTCTGGAAACAGTGAATCATCCTATATGGCTAGGTACAAAATATTTGGGCATGGGGAATTTAAAATGTCTAGGTATTTCCTTGGTATTTGTTAGTATTTCGTTATCTTTCATCAATTGTAGTACCATTCTGTCCTTAGACATCTTAGACACAAATATTGACAAAAAGACCCTTTTTGATGTCTTAAGCAATTTTTAACAAATGTCTAAACTCAGTCAGAATGATTTATTGACAAGGGAGTCCTCATTAACTAAGATTTTTCTTGTAAGATATATTCACAACTGTATTTAAGTTAGCATGAACCACTGTGGGAAAACTGAAATAATTTATTTTCAATCTTCCATGAACTAGTTACTAATGAGCATATTGTATTATTAAGAATATTTTCAACATAAAATATTTTTTCTATTTTTATTAAAATGTTTCCAAAATGTCTTATTCTGATTCTTCATTATGGTATAAAAGGGATCCTGAGCTCTTGAAGGCTATGTCAGTGGAAGACAAGTTCTGGAAGGTACCACCATGTTGAAAAAGTTTGAGTACAGGTCAACAAATGTATTCATACCTATGTCCGATTTCTGGAGACCAGCCTAAGTAAGTATGGAAAGGTTCATCACTTCTAGGGTATCCCCTTGGTGATTAATGCTTTGGATATGAAAATCAATGAAACAAACACCAACAAAGACAAAATGTCTCTCAGTCCTCTATAGTCTTTTTCTACTTCTGTAGTGACAGAGTGGTACAAAAGCAGAGGCTGCTGAAAATAGCACAGTTTTATATCATCTCTAAGCATTAACTCAACTGTTGTTACTCTAAATGTGAAATCTTCGGCAAGTAGTTGAGTGGCCATACTAATAGAGAAATAAATCATCATGATCTTGATGTTCTCCCTATCAATAAAGCCAAAAGGAAAAAAAAAAGAAATTGCAGCTGAATGGAAGGATGGCTCAAAGTTTTTCCCTGGAGAAGCAAATAAATGAGTTGGCAGTGTTGGCTTTGTTATGAAATACAATGAGAAGCACAATTTCATGGGACACTTCATCTTGTTTTACAGTGTTGATGATAAGCATTTGTAAGAAGACCACTTTGAAGATAATTATAGCTCATGCTACAACATCTGTCTCCAGTGATGAGAAGGTAGGGACATTTGATGAAGAGTGCCTTAAGATGACCATGCCTCCTCCCCCCACCAAATCAGTATATACTTTTCTATTCAGTGACTTCAATAGAAAGGTGGATATCATTTAAAAAGTGAAAAATATCTTGCAAAACATTGTTCAGAACTAAAAAAAATTAGAGAGGCCAAAAGAGGCCTATAGACTATAAGACTCATGACTATAGATCATAAGTACTTTCTTTAAGAAGAGAATTAACAGGTACTGGACATGGTGAGTGCCCAATATCACCACACACAAAAAGAAATTTGTTATGTACTGAAAGAAAATAACTGGCGACCAATGTGGGAGTCATTTCCAAATCAGTTACCAGTCATATCATCAACATAGGATAATAGATTTTGATCTGAATTAACCTCAGAGACCATTTAATCCAACCCTCATTTTTCAAAGGAGGGAGTTAAGACCTAGGGAGAATAAGTGACTTGCTGAAGGTCTTACATGGGTAGTAAAGCCTCAGATGCTAGAGCAAGAATCAACTCTAAATTACAAGAAAGAATAAAAGTAAAAAGAAGATAGATCTACAGTGGAGAGAGATCTACTTTAAGAAAAATCATGGAAGCGGAGGTTTTGCACCTGCGTTGTGCTGGAAGTCCCTTTCTGCCTTCGCGATCACCATGGCGCCAGTGAAGAAATCTGTGATGGAGGGCGGCAGGAAAAAGAAGCAAGTCCTCAAGTTTGCCCTGGATTGTACCCACCCTGTGGAAGATGGGATTATGGATGCAGCTGATTTCTAGCAGTTTTTACAAGAGCGAATCAAAGTGAACGGAAAGGCTGGCAACCTCGGCGGCTGCGTCTTAACCATTGAGAGAATTCTGCAAGAGTAAGATAGCCGTGACGTCAGAGGTGCCACTTTCTAACCGTACCTGACAAAGAAATACTTAAGCAAGAGCGATCCGCGGATTGGCTGCGGGTGCTGGCCAGCAGCAAGGAGAGTTAGGCATCACCAGGGCGAAGAGGAGGGAGAGGAGGAGGGTTAAACCCTCTTGAGTCTGGAAACGTTTTCTATATAATCTTGAATAAAACTTGAAGCAAAAAAAAAAAAATCATTGAAGCAGGGATAGGTGAAGGGAAGAGGGAGATCAGTGTTTGGTTTTTGTTTTGTTTTGTTTTTCAGAGAGGATCAATGACTGATATAAATTGACCACTGATATAATGTAACTGATATAAATTAATCACTGTGATGAAGGAATCAAAAGAGTCCAGGGTCCCCCTTAACCAGTAAACACTTGGCCTCCTTTCTGACCAAAGAAATATGGCAACTAAGAATATTAATTTGTAGAATTAATTTATTCCTAAAATATGAAGATTATTAACTGTATTATCTCATAAGTTGATGAGAAATGGTAGATTGAAAAATAAATTTATAGGAAGTTTGGAAAGAGATCCAATTAAACTAAATCATCCTGTGAACATTTTAAAGTTGAAAGTAAATGCAGGATGACAAAAAAATGTAAAAAAAAAAAGTTGAGGTTTTTCTAACAAACTAGCCTCCACCAATGGTGTGGCCATCATATTTTACTCCCTTACATCATTTCTCCCAGCCTGCTACATGAGTAAGAAGGGGCACACATACAAGGAAAAAAAATAAAGATGGGAAGAGCAGCTGAAAATGACCAAGAATACACAAAGGAAGAGTGGCTTGATCATGTAGTAAAAGCAAGGAATTAATACTCCATTGAAATCCATACAATGTTGAGAGATATAGAGGAAGGCCTCCAACATATTGGGTGACACCCTGTGAAGGAATCAAAAAAGGATGTAGACAAAAGTTGCCTAGAATGAGGAGGGATGGATGGGCTTCAATTTTTATTGCCAGAGGCAGTACCCATTTAAGTTACAACACAGATCCATCAAAGTATTAGAGTTATTAATGTGAGAATGCACATGCAGAGAATGTTAGTGAATTACCTATTATCTTAGATAATTTTCTATATACTATACACTCCATGTAAACTCACAAAGAATCACTTAAGAAGAAATTCTATTTTGATTATGTATATATATACATGTATCATGTGTGTTTAATCACGCTTTAAAGGTTATATTTCAGCCCTACATTCTTCTAAGAGTTCATTTCCCTTTTGTTGCTATTGTTTTTTGAAGATTGTTGTTGGTCTATTCATAGAATCATAGATCAAGTCCTGTCAGAGACCTCAAAAGCCTTCTAATCCCCAATCTTCTCATTTGAGAGAGGAGAAAACTGAAGCCTAGTAAGTGAATTGACTAACTTTACTCAGATAGGAGGTATCAGAGACAAGAAATGAATTGAGATCCTCTGACTCCAGAACTATTGTCCTATTTTATTATACTATATTTCTTATGCCATATTTTGGATAATGTCTCGCCATTTTCAGATTTTGCCCCCTGAAAACAATGGCTAGGAGAATTTCACAAGATGAGTTTGCTTTGGACAATGAACCTATCAAATCCAAAGCTAAAGCAGAACATTTGCAGATTTTAGGCTAGGTTTGAAAATGTTGTTCACTGTGGATTACTATCTACTACAAGTACGTGGAACTTAGGATCATAGGTTAAGAGTCACCTTAGACATCATCTAATCTAACCCTTTCATTTAACAGATGAATAAATTGAGGCCCAAAAAGATTAAATGATTTACTCAAGGTCACACAGGTAGTAATTGACTGAACCAGGGATTGAGCCCAGGTGCTACAAATGCAACATTTTCCCACTATATGAGAAAAAAGTATCTACCTGTCAACAAGAAAATAATTTTTCTGGTCTTAAAACATGCACATTTATTAAAAAGTTATATACAATATGTTCTTCCTTGGAGTTTCCTGGCAATTGTGCTTATGAGGTTTATTTACCTTTAATCCTGGGTCCACTGATCTTGTGACACATTTTAGGAAACATATTGATAAATTGGAGTATGTCCAAGGGAGAGTTACCAAGATAGTAAAGGGTTTCATGACACAAGGATCAGTTGAAGGAACTGAAGATTATTATCCTGGAGAAGACCTAGGTAGCCTCTGATAGCCATATTCAAGTATATGAAGGCCTTCTTTGTAGAAGAGGGTTTAGAAATGCTCAGCTTAGAGCCAGCTAGGTGGCGAAGTGGATAGAGCTCCAGCCTTGGAGTCAGGAAGACCTGAGTTCAAATCCAGTCTCAGACATTTGACACATATGGTAGCTGTGTGACCCTGGGCAAGTCACTTAACCCCACTGCCTAGCAAAAAAGAAAAGAGAAAAAAAGAAATGCTCAGCTTAGCCCCAAAGAGCAGAGCTAGGAGCACTTGGTGGAAGTGGCAAAGAAGTAGTTAAGCTTGATGTCAAGGAAAACTTACTAGTAGCTAAAGCTATCTAAAAGTGGAAGGGGTCTGTCTTTGGAGGTACTGGATACTCCTCTACTAGAGGTCTTGGAAAAAAGACTGTTGCCCTAGCAATGGATTTAGAAGCAAAGAACTTAGGTTCAGTTTTTGTCTTTACAATTTACTACTTGTTTGACCTTGAATAGATCTCTTAATTTCTTTGGGCCTCAGTTTTCTCACCTAGAAAAGGAAGCAGCTTGAAGGTCCCATCCAGCTCTAACTTAATGGGTATGTTGTATGGAAGTTTCTTGTTCAGCTATAGGTTGGACCTTGAGATCTAACTCTTATATTCTATGACCTATACTTTCTCCTCTTCCTTTTTCTTTCCTTTTTCTTTTTCTTTCTCTTCTTCCTCTGCCTATTTCTGTCTCTATCCATTTTTTTGCTTCCTTCATTCTTTCCCCATATCATCCCCAAAAGAAAAGCAATATATAATCTAGTCATAATTCTACTAAAAGATACATATTCTCTTCTATAGAATACTATTCATAAAGATATGTCCTATCATATTTGAAGAAATTCCACTTTTGTTTTTATGACAAAGAGAACATTCACATATATTGGAAATGTGCCATAAATAATTTCTATACATAGACACTACTATCAACACTAGAGACAGAGGATAGTGGTACAGTGGATGGAGTGAAGGGCCTAGGGTCAGAAACACTAGAGTTCAAATCTAGCCTTTGATGCTTACTAGCTATGTGAGACCCTGGACAAGTCATTTAAACTTTTATTCTGTTTCCTCAGCTTTAAAATGGGGATAAGAACAGTATCTACCTCCCAGAGTTGTGGTGAGATAATATTTCTAAAAAACTTAGCACAGTGCCTGGTAAACAGTGGATACTGTATAAATGCTTATTCCCTTCCCTTATTCTGCCATAGCATAGTACAAGTATTTCATCACAGCTTCAGATTTTACCTGATCTTCTTACACACCAAAATAAGGCAAAAATGCATAAAGAACTTGAATCAACTTCCTGAGGAAAAGGCCTGTTTCATTTTTCTCAGTACCTGACAGCTCTTAATGAATGTGTGTTGATTGATTGATTGACTTCATTCTAGCAAAATAGGACAGTGGGATAATTCTTTTTATTGAAAAATGAGGACATCGGGAGGATTTTTCTTCAATTCGAGTTAATTGCAGTTTTTTCAGGTTAATTCAAGATAATGTCATTTGTAAACACAGGTAAAAGTTGTGTGTAGTTGGTGTAGTAAACTTTCAACATTGACTAATGTCTCTTTCTTACATATTTTGGATGTAGTCTGTGATTCTGTCACAGAAACTCCGGTGGGCTACAGTCTTCCTGAATATCTAATTAGTATCAAAATAGTGAATGCATTCAGATGAATCAGAAATATTTATTCAGGAGTATACTGGCAAATGTATAATAATCAGCTCTTACCCTACCCCCCAAGAATATACATATGACACACTTTTAAGTTTAATCTGAATCATTAACATTTTCTCCATCACTTTCTCAAGTCTAGAAATCAATAAAACAATAAATCAAGCCCTGGTTTCTAGCACTTGCCAATTTCCAAAGTGTAAAGGCTCATGCTGAAAATTTAAGAACTGGCTCACAGGAACTGGTAGGAAGCTAGTTCCAGGACACTCCTGTAATGTGTTTAAATTAAAGATCAATGAAAAGACTTATAACCATAGTAAGAAGCTCATCTATTGTGCCACTATTAGTATCCTGGGTACAAATACTAAGCTCAAGGAAGTAGGAAAAAGGAAGGGAAGTCACGGTTAGGTGATAAGTTAAAAAAATCGTATCTGTAAGAGCTTTTAGAGCAAAAATGATTCTATAATGTATTCAAAGAGATTGGACAACATTTCAGAATTCTAGTTTTCTTTTTGATGAAAGAAAATTTGCTCTTCTCCAGAAAGGAACGAAAAACTAAAAGAATGAGTAGTTTGTGACTAGAAAAGAAAAAAAAATCAGGAAAACATGGAGACCACTCCTCAGATCGTCTCGACTTGAAGGACCCTTAAAGCTTGGGGCCTATGGGTGAGATGAGAGAAGCAAAAATTTAAGAGTTTTGTTTTTTGTTGTTTTTTGTTGTTTTTTGTTGTTTTTTTTTAACCTCAGTAAGTAACAAGGGAAGACTGAAGGAAAGTCCAAAGTGGATGATTCTTAGCTCAGTTTAAGGACAAAAGAGAAATGGGCAGGCAAGTTACTAGGGCTAATTAAGTTTTTTTCTTTTCTCTTCTTTTCTTTTCTTTTTAATTTTAAGGAAATTTGTAAAAACAAAACAAAGCAAAACAACACAAACTCACTGATTTCTACTAAGCTAACAACTACCAGCAGAGGGCTCCTCTCTAGATGGGTTTATAAACCTAAAGACGCCTGGATGCCAAAAAAACCCCAAAAAACAAAAAATAACCCCCATAAGGATATAGCCTGTTAATATAAATATACATGTGAGAAGCTATAGCTTGATACAAAGTTTTTCCATGAAACCAGAAAGAATTGCTAAATAATGGGTTAAATAGACATTTGAAATTGTTTCCTACTTTCTTGGTGAAGTCAAAATCTATTATTTTGCTTTGTATTGAGTTTCATGTATTGGGTTCTTTCAGGAGCACCTTTTTATGCAGAATAATAGGGAAAATATAAATTGAAAACAATAACAGCTTAAAAAATTTTTTAAAAGAGCAAATGAAGTTGTGGAGATTATTCAACACATTTTAGACTTTGATTTGTTTGGTTTTGAAGTGTATATGTATAGAAACTCCTGTGCTAAGATCAGTAGGAATATCACACTTCAAACTTAGAAGCTTCCATTAGGCCTAACTGATTGAAACCCAAAAAGGTCTTAAGAGTGTAAGTGAAATCCAAGTGGTACAAAATAGCTTATACAAAAGCCCAACAGAGGGCGCTATTGTCCTGTTCAATGACATTCCAAGGCTAATTTCAAAATTCTTTTTTTACCTTAAAGGTTTCTAAAATCTTTAAAAGAGAGGCAATGAAGGATAAGTACTTAGATTTTAATTATCACAATATGTTTCCTTATATTTCTGAGTAGCTATGCATATTTTAATTTTTTTATCTCCTCTGTTTTTAACAAAACCTGACTTAAGTATTTAGATTGAAATCAATTGCAAGGAATCCCAAGAAGTTTGGAATTTTGAAAAAAAATGAATATTAAAATGAACTAAAATTAACTGTGGATCTCCTACAAGGTTTTAAATATTATGTATGTATGAGTTTTAAAAAATAGATACATTGGGGTTTTTGTTAGTGGTTCTAGAGAGAAATGTGTAGTCTAGAAACCATTCCATCTCATATCTTTGCCTTCAACAGCCTTTATATTTTATTTGCTTTGGAGATATGTTAAATTATTCAATCAAATGATATCATAAAGCTATACATTTGAAAGCTGTAAAAAAACATTTTAAAAAATTCCGACGTCTTCTACATTTGTTTGGAATTATCTGCAAACAAAGGAGATAGAAGTATTGATTTGAATGGGGCAAGAGGACCAAAATCCCATTAATAAATATGGAGCTGGTGAATCTGAATTTATGACCCTAAAATATTTATCTAGCAAAAAACTGATGAGGGACTGATTTTACTTTTCCTGGGGGAATTGATATCCTGTGCTTACATTACAATAAGATTAGGAAAGAGAAATACTAAGCCCTCATCCTTTCTTAGGTTATCTTCTGGGAGCAAAAAGAAAAAAAAAAAGCCTTCCCGTAAGGAAGGGAAAATCCGCAGAGAACACAGGCTTGTAAACCTGTTATAAGGCCGTTGTGTTTCAAGGGAAAAGTTAAGGAAGTCATAAAAATCAAGAGGCATGCTTGTGAAGGAAGTATTTATTTCTAGATTTCCTTTAATAATGTTACCCGTGTGTTCTTTTTCATATGACTGATCTACTAAGAACAAAACAAAAAGAAAGAAATCTGTTCTACCACTTCTTTTATTCCACCACTAAAGTCCTCCCCTCCTGCGTAGCCTTTTTCAGTTGAATCGATAACCACCACCACACCCCCATCACACCACACCCCTAGTTACAAGAAGCTCTTTCCGCCAGCTAAAGATCTTTATAACCTTCCTCACTGACAACACAACACAGCAGCAGTGGATTTAAAGGCAATCCGCCTTTACAGCGATTCCCTCTTATCAGTTTTAATAACTTCCACCCCAAATTGCCCTGTTTCCCTTATGATTCCTGCCTGTCATTTATTTTCTTCCCCAAGGGTGAAGAGCCCCCTGTGGGCTCACCCACTGGCTGCTGTGACATTTGCATGCTCTGATGCAGTCAGGGGGGAATTTGGGCAGGCTGAGGGGAGCAAAGGGGGTGAAATTTCACTCTCATCAATTTTGGGGTGCCAAAGTGAGAGATTCTGTTTCTTAAAGGTTCCCATTTCTGTGGTTTTGTTAAATTTGAAAGGCAACTACTTGCTTCATTGTGGGATAAAATAGGTGGGTGAGAAGGGAGAGAATATTTATAGTTCTTTTTATATAGTCCCTCTACTAAAAGCTTCCAGAAATGTAAGTATTTTAGAACCCTGATCTGGAGTTATGAAGCTTTCAGATTATAAACAATTTAGTTCAACAAACATGTATTAAGTATCTACTATGAGCATATGTCAGCATATTGTCTTCTGTGTCTTTGCAAGCATTCTGAAGGCTGCAAGATAAAATATATTTTAATGGCCCAATTCTATAATAAAGTTTCATAAAATGGAGAATCCAAAGGCATGAATGAGACATCGTCTGCTGAAATCACACATATCAAAAAAGATACAAGTAATACAGATTCAAGAGCTCAATACAATGTTTAAGTTTCCAAATGTCTTTAGAAAGATGGCCAGGAAGCATTAAAACTGGCTTCCTTGGTGAGCTTTTGTATGTGTGTGTGTGTGTGTGTTTTGCAATGAAAGGGGAGCCAAGTTACATAAGTGGGAGCCATAAATATAGAGAGACCGTCTTTAAAAACCCCAAGATCCATCTTACAAAAACCAGTTTTCCCCTCCCTATGAATAGAAGCTTTTGTGTTTAAATACCCTGGTGAGGGTCCCTTTCCCCAAAAATCTACATAGAAATAGGGGACTAATGGCCCCCTCTTTCTTCCTGATAGATGAGGAAACCAGGCACAGACTTGGATGATTCATCATTTTGAATATGGAGGTTTTTAAAAATATTTATCACCTGGAGTAGATATCTATTCATTAAATGAATATTTAGAGCCTCTATTCTATGTATGACCCAGAAGTGCAAATATAACTAAGAGTGTGTGTGCATGGGTGTAAATACATGTATATCATATTTAAAATATATATGTTGCATATAAGTCCTCTGTGTGTAACAGATAATGTTTTACTATCCGACTGAGGTTTACTTCTCCAGCCTATTGTTTCAGACAACAGATATAAGTTGCGATGGGAGAGGAGCGCCGGATTTGGTGTCTATCCCCCATTTCCAATTATAGATGGATCATTTCAGACAGAGAAGTACTGAGAATCCAGACATCTGCTCTTCACATGAATGCACTCACCTCCTAGAGAACAGGCTGCCATCATGCTCTGGAAACTGGTTGAAAATGTCAAGTACGAAGACATCTATGAGGTAAGCAGACATCCTCATATACACATTATATCTGTAGATATAGAATTAGAAATTCTTGGAAGCCAAATAGATAAATTTAAACAGAGATTTACTTGCAGATATCTGTTTGGTTTCCTCGAAGTCCCTGAACTTTTGGCAAAGCTTGCTTGGGAAGACTTCAACCGTCGGAGGAGAGACTTGTAATGTTGGAATGGGGAAGATTAAGCGTAGAAGACTTCTTTTTATTTTCTTCTTGTTTAAAAAAAACCCCAATATTTTGGGGCTCTAGGATGGAATCTAGTGTGACTGAATATAGACAGAATGTCAGAGAACGCTTGGAAAGGAAGGCTTGCTATGCTTTGTGCCAGAGAATGATGGAAATTACTTGAATTTTGAGCCTCATTCGAATGGCACTAAGATTTTTAAATTTTATTTTGAAAATTATTTCTGAAAGACATGGATGTAGAGGAAAGACACATTATAAGGAGATAGAGACCGAAGAAGATAGGTAGGTATGTAGATGGATGGATAGATAGGTAGATAGATAGAAATAGATAAAGAAAGAAATAGATCAGGCAGCGAGGCAAGTTTCAATAGAAGTCAATTTCTTATTTGGTGTTTTCCCCGGGCTTTACATTTTGTATCACTAATAATAAAAACTTACTCCTTTATTTTCCCTTTGAGGGAATTTTATTTTCTTCCCACACGCAATGCTTTTTTCCCCGTAACTGAAGCCAACAACCTCTCATCGGAATGAAAAAGTTGAGAAACAAAATATGAAACAAAATAACAACCAAAAAAAGGAAAAATAAAAAATGATGCCTTTATGTCCCCCACCAGAGTACTTAGTTTTCACGTAAAGAGCTTTTTGCGGAGAAACGCTATACAACCAACCGTCTAGGATAGGAGCGGTGCAGTTCCGCTGAGATAGCTGAGAGCGCTTAGTTCCTGACCCAACACAGAATATATTTATTATCGGTTGTGGAGCTAGTGAGAAACCCGGGATAGGCGATTAAGGAACTTTGAAGGGAAGAGGAAAGATCGAATCAGTGCGGTGAACGGAGGGAGACTGCTGCTCTCTGAACTGGCACAAAGGTAATGTCAGAAGTTGATTCTAGTGATCCGCTAAGAATTGTCGCGTTTGGAAAGCCCTTAGAGAAAGGGAGAAGAATCAAGTATATAGGAGGGAAAAAAAGAAAGAAAGGTTGGGGTAGAAGAAAGAGAAAAGGAAACACTGAAGAGATTGATAAGAGGGGCGCAAGGCATAAAAGGGGAAAATAGAAGCAAAGCGGGAAAGTTAGAAGGCAAAGGGGAGAGAAGGGATCTTTTTGGCAAGTCCTCGAGATCCTCAGGAAGCATTTAATAAAATTAAGTGATCGTGATCTAAAGTACAAAGGCCATCAAAGCTTCCCATAAGCAGCGAGGGGTGGGGGTGGGGGACGGAAAGAAAATACGATTCCGCCAGCCCTGGGACGACTTCTGTAAGCCCGGCGGGAAGCCGCCTTCCAGATACTAGGAATGATTCAACTCACAAAAGCTCCCGTCAGGCTAATTATCAACTGAACACGGGCAAAATCCGACAGAGGCAGAATTAGTATTGATGGAGCTAACTGAGCTTTCCCCGCCTTTGACCATTTCTCTGTTCCGTTCCTAAGAGTGGAAGGGTAGGTCCTGACAAGCAACATTTTCCCTTGCCCATGTCCCATAGGCTGAACCCTAGTCTCTCCCTGGTGCAGAAGTTGAAAAATACCTAGTCTTGCTCTAGCTTACGAGCAGCCAGCTCCTAAGTTTTTAAGAGTGAAGGGGCTGGGTAACGGGGAAAAGAAAGAGGTAAAAAGCGAAGGACAGAGAACTATTGCCTAGGTCTTTTCTAGAATGTTGTTCCCAGTTTTTTTTTTCCTTTTTTTTTTCTGGTCATGCACATACCATGACTAAGACCAATGGCTCTTCAAGAGTTGTGTTTCTGTCAACTGTACCTCCTTTTTCTGTCTTTAGCAGGAGAGAGCTGAGAGCCGAATAGTCAAAACGATTTTATACATATACACACACATATAAACATATATGTATATGTGCATATATGTTTATATATGTTATAGGAGGGGTTGGATTAGTGTAAATACCTTTGTGTCTTTGAATTTTAAAAATAGAGATCAAAATATCTATCCTTCGAATATAAGGCAGGAATGGATAACTACTATGCTTGAATTGTGTGTGTTGTGTGTGTGTGTGTTTCTGTGTGTCTGTGAGAGAGAGAGAGAGAGAGAGATACAGGTATTCCTCTGTCTGTCTAAATTCTCTGTTCAGAAAACAAGAGAACAACCTCAGTTCTGGAATGAGCCTATTTAAGAAGGTAGGAAGGTTGAACTTTAACAGAAATGGCAGTCAGGCCAGTTGAACGGGTTCCTGAAACATCCAAAAAGGTTTTATGTTGCCCCTGGCTTTGCCTCGAAAGGATAAATTTAGTATCCTTTCAAAATCATTGCATAAATTTTAAATCTGGGTGAAAATGTGGGGCTTTCTCAGCCTTCTAGAACATGGGAATGAAATGAAAGACAACTACGCACTTTTCTCCTCTCCTCTTTAATTTAGTACATAAATGTAATGTCCAACGGTTAGCAAAAATCCTTACTATCCAGTGTAAACAGACAAAGCGGTTATTTTTTTTTCTTAGAAAAGATTGAGAAGGGCGTTTTATTTTTTAAATCATTACAAAGCATCAAGGGCAATCAATTTCTGGTATTAGGAATGTATAATTAGATGTAAAAGAAGGAAATATGTTTTTGTTTTTGTTTTCGTTTTTCGCCTCTAGCGCTGCTCTCTCGGACTTCCTTGTTCCAAATAAGCAGTGTCTGGTTTACACATCTCTTCGGCTCAGTTAATTGAAGTTATGCTTCTTCCCTGCTAAACTTTTTCCCCAACTCTGCTTTTGCCAGCCCCCCTCGTCTGATTACATCTAGTAATTCTCCACTGAATGAACGTCATTTACAATAGTAGGGGAGCTCTCGAGCTAGCTGCAGCTTCACGCTCCATTTGTCCTCCATTCTCCCTTTAAAGTAGTCGTGTAATATTAATAGTCATGAATATCAATTATTATGAGGCGGTGTAGGCAAGCGGAGGGAGGAAAGGGCACCAAAGCAGTCTGAGCCTAGCTTTGGGTGGAAGAGGATTGTATCTGGAAACCCAAAGAAGGAGGAAAAAAAAGAGAAAAATAGAAAGAGAGATAGATTAGCAGATCTCTCTGTGTGTGCTGTACACTGCCAGTCTGATTTCGGGGTGATTTTTTGATGGATAGTCCTGGAAATACCTCAAGCTCTGCTCCTGTGTCCAGAACGTTTCTCTGCCGTTCTCCTTGATTTTTTTTTTTATCATTGTTTTATTTTTAGCAGTAACCAGACTTTTTTTTCCAGATGTTAGTCCACACCTATTCAGCCATGGTGAGTTCGGATCCACGTTGTACAAGAATTGCATGCTCTCTCTCATTCTCTCTCTCTCTCATTCTCTCTCTCTCTCTCTCTCTCTCTCTCTCTCTCTCTCTCTCTCTCTCTCTCTCTCTCTCTCTCTCTCTCTCTCTCTCGCCTTTGGCTTGGTAATTTAGCACAATAATTGGAGGAGGCTGCAGCTGCTTCTCTCTTTCGCATTGTGTGTTCTCGGTTTGAGCTGGACAAGTCAGCTGGGGTGGGGGGGCAGGGGAGAAAAAACTTTTTTGCCATTGCTGTCAGAGATTTGAACTACTGTTTCTACAAAGGAAAACTGGTTTACTTTAGCATGGCATATTTACAGAAGAAAGTTAGATTTACTAATTCCCTCTTTTCCCTGGTCTTTCTGTTTAGTTTATGACCCACACTAAGCTGTGTTGGACTGCCCCCCCCTCCCCAACCCCCATCCCTTCCCAACTCCAAGTCCTCCATTTTCACACCCTCGAGTATTTTGTTTGAAATGGAAAAGCGGTCTTAGGAATAACTCCTAGAAACCACAGTTCAACTTAATTTAACACTAGTTGGGGATATTATTTCAAAGGGAATCAATTTAAATCAGACACTATTTAAGTTGTTTAATTCCATCGGGAGAGGGGAGAGTGGAGAATCCGATCAGATCCTTTTTAATATGCGAATATAGAATTATTGTGTTCTATCGTCATTCGAACTGAACTTCCAATGAGGGACTAAGTTGGAGATTTTAAACAGAAGGTGAGCCGGAATGTATGTACATCTCACATTCTATTTTGTCACGCTTTGGGCTCCTTGAATAGTTAGGAGAAATGATTCAAAACCTCGTAGAGAGCACATACCATATATAGCACTCCTACATTTTTAATTATGGCATTTAGTAGCTTCCCCTTCTCCACCCCTATCACCACTCCTTCTCACCCTCCATCCTTGGTTTGCTACTCGGAGGCTCACATGTTGGGTTTTGTTTTGGTCCCTTTTCCACCACCATCTCCACGTCCCCCCACCCCACCCCCTTTTCCTTCTCATTTTTCTTTTCTCCCCCTCAGTGCTCTGCCTTTAGGAAATTTTCAACATGTTTGTGCAATTTGAGTGAACTTTGGGTCTAAGTTTCTGGTTTTGATTTGTTTTCTTTCAGCCTTTCTCTTTCGTGATTAGTGTATTTAATCAGGTTTTCTCGTTTGTTGTCTGTATTTTTGTTTGTTTGTTTTACTTTCAGGACCGGCATGATGGAGTCCCCAGCCACAGTTCTAGGCTGTCCCAGTTGGGTTCAGTGTCCCAGGGACCCTACTCAAGCGCCCCTCCGTTGTCTCACACTCCGTCCTCGGATTTCCAGCCGCCCTATTTCCCACCCCCTTACCAGCCGCTTCCCTATCACCAGAGCCAGGATCCTTACTCCCACGTTAATGATCCCTACTCCCTGAATCCCTTGCACCAACCCCAGCAGCATCCTTGGGGGCAGAGGCAGAGGCAAGAAGTGGGGTCAGAAGCCGGCTCTCTCCTGCCACAGCCTCGGGCCGCCTTGCCTCAGCTCTCGGGACTGGACCCTAGGAGGGACTACCACTCAGTCAGGCGGCCTGATGTGCTGTTACACTCGGCCCACCACGGACTGGACTCTGGCATGGGCGACAGTCTCTCCTTGCATGGCATCGGACACCCAGGAATGGAAGACGTTCAGGTAAGAAGAGTCTTATGGGAGGGGGAGGTGGGAGGGTGCATAGGAAGGAAAGAGGGGCAGGGCTGAAGGAGGGAGAGACGCGAGTTTGCTCCATCTCCATCACTTTTGCCAAGGTGCTGAGTTTGGAATCTTTACAGAAAGAAGTTATACACGGAGGCCTGTAATATATAGGTGGTAAACTCTGAGGGTTCAGTTATGGGCACCAAAAGTCTTCAGAAATTTGACATAGGGAAGATTCTCTTTTTAGGATATAATGTCCAGAACTAGGGGAAAAATTTTTTTTCTCCCTCAACACCCCCTTTCTGAGTATTTCTATAGTGCTTTGAGCAGAGAATGGCAGTCTTTCTTCCAAACACACCCAGAAACAAATAACTTTCCCACTAAAATTAGTAAGTAAAAAACCAGACTTCCAGAGTGGAAGAAGATGAGAGACTTTCCTCTAGTTGATACCTGTCTTTAGAACGCGGTTAACGATGCTTTGATGCCAAACACATTCCCTTTAGGGAGTCTTGTGAAAAGTCCACCTATGTCCAAGCCGGGATTCTCCTGTCTTGTAGGGTATAGAGTGACTCTTTCAGGTAATTTGAGATGACAAATTAAAGACCAATTTCTGGGGAGGAGAACTGGGTGGGCAAGCAAACGTTTAAGGCATTATGGGAGGGCCAGAAAGTGTCAGTTCATTTGGGGGAGTCCTGGGTAGCACGTGGGTTGTCTTTTATTCTCTCTCTCTCTTTTTTTAATATACCAACAATTTTCGGAGCACTATTTCCAACCTCTAGGACCAATACACCGCGCCCCCCCCCCCACATCCCATTACCCCCATGTGAAAAGGCATCACGTGTTTTAGTGTTTAAAACAAAAGCCTCAGAACAATTTCTCTCCCATCTGCAAACCTACACAATAGGGTCTGGGTTTGTGGAGATTAATTTGTGAAACCAAACAAAGAAAGAGGCAAGAAGTGATGCATTATAAACAATCTGGGGGATTCTACCCAGGACTCGCTTTTCCTTCATTTAAAATGTCTCAGGATAATATGAATTTGCCCTATATTTAATTGTCACATTAGAACCTAGACACTTAAGCTTAGTTTTACATAGAATACATACTTTTATTAAAACTCCTAAAGGCAAATGAAATTAAAAGGAGAGTGAGATGATTTTCCCATATCTTGTTTAATCTGTGTATATTTAAACACTTAACATATTGGGAAGACATCGCAGGCTATATGTGTGGTCCATACTATTGAGTTTATTGGGTGTTGGGGTTTTTTTTTTTTTCAAGGAATTTCACAGTCATTTGTTTATTATTCCTGAAGAAGGTACAGACTCTCAGATTGTGATGCCTAAAGGATTTTGTGGGTAGAAAAGAATCATACAGTTTTACTGATTTAACCTAGTTTGACTATATGTTTCCAGTTAAATTAAGTGTGTTAGAATAAAGGATATATTTAATTTTATAGTGAATCTGTCAACATGTCATGTAAAACAAAATATTTTTAAAATGAATCTTTTTGAGAGAATAAAGTTCAAAGTGTTGAATAATAAATATATACCAACTTATTATTGATAATGATAATAGTTACTATCACAATCTGGGCCACGGAAAGGAATGTTGTACTTAAGTTGTATTATTAATATTTCTATGGAATACTTTAAGATCTTGCAGTCACTTTCATTCCACCTTTTTTTTTGTCTGGGGGTTGGGGTGGGGGTTGAGAGATTAATTTTGTTGTTTGTTTTGTTTTTCCTTTTGCCTTGGTCAGAGTAGTATATAAATTTGACTCTTTGAACGAATTTGTGGGGTGATAGAGTCAGGGTTAGTAAAATTGCTTGGGAAAATGGTATCAACATTCTCAAATCGAAGCAAAGCTGAGGGTTCCACTTGGTGGAAAGCAGTCAATAGACAAACACTTTCGCAAAAGGAGAGCTCCTTCCATCGAGCTGTCTGGACGATTATCGAATTTGGAAATGATTTCCATCCCTATATTGACTCCCTCCCCAGCTCCTCGAGGATTTTAAATGAAGAGTTTTCATATTGCAAAACAGCTCGTGGGAACTCTTTTCCACGGCTAGCCCGAGACATACCAGTACTGTAAAACGATTTGCTCCATAAAGGAGTCACCCCCTCCTTCTTCCCACTCTCTGTTGCCTCCCTCCGCCCCAAATTCCCACCCTCTGCCACTCCCACCCCCTTTTAGAAGTGAGAGAATGGCAGGGGAAAATGGTTTCACTTACTCAGCTGTGATGAGTTAGGTTTCCTAAGGTGTGCTATAAGTGGATGGGAAGGAAGAGGCCGTTCACTTGACAGAGACCAAAAGAAAGGGAAGCAAAGCTAAGAGAAGGCAAAACATAGTTGCTGTAGGTGAACAAACCTAATGCTTCTCTAGCGAATGGTTCAAGGTCCTATTAAGTAGTTGTGAATGGAGTTTGAAGCAAAGAGAAACTCAAAGATAGCAACTAGGGTTAAGTATTCTTATGTGTATGTGTGTCCTTCTAACAACCAACTACCACCGAGAATTAGGGTGTAGGCGTTTGTTCTCTTTGAAAAAGGGTTAATTACGGGGTCTGTAAGGTCAGGGCCTTAGCCCGGAGGCTGAGCATCTGCCTTAGCGGGGGAAAAACGCAACAGAAAATCGGATCATTCATTGTGCACAGATCTGTCTTCTGCGGTAGACACAAAAAATGAAGACACGGACTTCCCATTCCCGCCTCTCCCAGCTTTCATACCTGATGGAAGCATGGGACTGTTTCAGTGAAAAGACACATTGACTCACACGAAGGGCAACCGCCCAGACTGGGAGAGGGGAACTAATTAACCAAATGCTTCTAATATTTTTTTTTAAATGCAACTATAAAACCCTGTCAATATCTATTTCAATTTACTCTCAGGGGCTATTAAACCAGCAAATCGTTGTTTGAGTTCTGTGTGTGCTACATTTCACTCATTGTGTGTGTGTGTGTGTGAGAGAGAGAGAGAGAGAGAGAGAGAGAGAGAGGATAACAGTATTTTTAAAAAATTTGTTGACTTTGTAGGCAACTCTTATTTTCCTGTCCCTCTCTCCTCACCACTACTACCTAAGCATAAGAGGAAGTTAACTTGGAGGTGGAGTGGGGGTAGGGCTGGATAGAAAGGATCCTAGTCTCTTAAAGCAACCCCTGGTATCACTTTTAACTAAAGAAGTCTAGTAATTAAAAGTCTGAGTTGTTTTTCCATGTTTCCGCATGCAGTCCTAATTAAATCTTTACGATCCTCTCTGTGACTATTAAGTGCCAGCATGCTGCGTGAATATCCTGTACAAAAACCCAGCAGGCGGCCGTAATTAGATAGAAAATCAGACAAGAGTCTTCTCATTAACTACAACAACTAACCCACGTTGCTGATGAAGCGTAATATATATGTATATATAAGACATATATATGCATATAAATATGCACACATGTGTGTAGATCTACAAGTATGTATGTGTGCATATTTACACCCAGAAATGTGTTTCTTCCCATTTATAAATCTTCTCACAGACATATATAGATATGTCATGTATGTGTGTGTCACTACAAGTATTAAAATCAATTTATATTTCATAAGAAAAGGGAGATAATGATAAAGTAATTGCAACACTGGAATTTGTTTTCTAAGGAATATCAACTTTGCTCATTTTTCCTATGATGAAAAGTGACTTTTTTAAAAGCCACCTTACACAACACCACACCATTTGCTTAGATATTTCTTTTATTTTTTAAGTGGGTTCCTGACTACACACACATACACTTGTTTATCTGTATTAAATACACACACACACACACACAGGGAATTGCAGGAGAAAGGGATGGAACCCCAGTTATATATTGTTTTATGGTGACACAGAGACACTTAAAAATATATATATAATCTTACTCTAAAGTAGTTTGCTTTCTACTTAAATCACTCTAAGGGGAAAAGAGTCAAAACAGGAGAATTCAGGGACCAGACAAAGTATCTGTAAGTTAAAGAAATATATTTAGGGGTTCCCCCTATAGAAAATAAAATTCAAAGGTCATGTCTGTATTCAGGTAATCATATAAATGACCACATTCATATTCCTTTCAGTTAATATAAGAAACACATTTTAAGTATATACTACATTTAAGGGTAGTATTTCTGTAACCGTATTTGTACTGGAATCAAAATTGACAAATGGACTCCTCAATAAGTTATTTTCCATAGAAATTGCTACAAGTAGTTGTATCTAACCTTGATTTTCTGAGACATTTTAATAGGTAAGATAGAATACTCTTATTTGCAATTACTTGAGTTTAGCTTGGTTAGGGTTTTATTTGGGGATGGGGAGGAAGAGAGCTGTTGGTTTATGTAATTTAGAATGAACACCTTCCTAACAGGTGTGCCTTGCTGGGGAAAGAACACCCTTGTTGGGAATAAAGCAAGTAAATTATTCAGGCTCATATTTTTCTCATTGCGCAATGAGACGCTCACACACGCACAGAGAACATGTACTAACTACAATAGTTGTGAGGTCCTGTTTGCTTACAAACGTGTTCCTATGTGTTGCTGTTTGCATTCCATTCCAAATTGCTCAGACTTTAATTAAAATCCCATAATGTAAACTACTATGTATAAAAAAGAAATTGTCCTTGAGTTATTACGACACAGGGGGATAAAAGCAAAAAGAAAAATCGTCCTTTATAATCTTCTTAAAATCATATAGATCTTACAGCTGTTGTCAAATTGCTGTAATCCTTAAAAGCAAATGATAGAAAGGTTTATTGGATGAAAAAAACATCTATGGATTATCTATGTGTTATATGATAACAAAACTCAATATTGCACCCCAGATGGCTCTCACCTTTTTTCTTCTTCCACTGCAAGATTGTATCATTTGGGTGAATTTCATTTCCATGTCAATTTGGGGGTAATAATAATAATAATAATAAACCACCTCCCTTTGTGAATTAATATAAATGGAAATAACAGAAACTCCAGTTTGGAATGACATGATTTATGTGTGTGATTCTTTAATATCCAGTCAATTTGAATAGTGATATTTTTATATTCACAGTCAGTTGAAGATGCCAATAACAGCGGCATGAATCTATTGGACCAGTCTGTCATTAAAAAAGGTATGGATTATCTCCCCAAAGCAGACCAACTTATATTGTGTATTAATGACTTTATAATATGTTTTCACTTTGAGAAAATTCTTTATCCTATGAGATATAAACCTAAGTCAAAAGTGATATGGCCCTAGTGATTGACTCGACTGACTGTGTGGAAGTGGGAATTGGGTTGGAAGGGGGAGAAGTTAGAAGGGAGGGAAGGAAGAAAAAGGGAGGGGAAAGGAAGAGATACTGTTGTCATTTTCCTGGTCATATATTCATCTAAAGAGAATGAAAAGGACCTTAAATTTGTTCTTGCAACTGAGCTCACGATTAGGATTTGTGACTAGCTAGGAAATCCTTATTTAAAAAATATGCAATAATTGGAGTTTGCAGAAGCAGCACTGAAATAGTTTATATTTTCTCTTTTTACTCCTTTGTAATTTTTTATTTCAACTTAGAATTTTAGGGAGGTGAAGATTCCATTATGGGTTGTTATTTTTCTATTGTGCCATTTTTTTTTTTTTGCTAAACACACATATCCCAAGAAGCAGTCAATGCATATTTTAAAATCTTTATACATACATATGCATACTTGATTTAATGTGACTGCAGAATCACCCCATACTGTTAAAGGGCATGTGATATTAACAAATGTTTGCAGTCTCTCATACAGCTGTAAGCAAAATAATTAACTAATTAAACTAATTAAATGTAATTACAATAACTCATTTCGGGCGTATTGCAGCTGCTTTTCTCTCTCTCTCTCTTTCTCTCTCTCTTTCTCTCTCTCTCTCTCTCTCTCTCTATCTATCTATCTATCTATCTATCTATCTATCTATCTATCTATCTCTCCCCTCTCTGACAGTCACTGGGAGAATGCATGGTGATTAGCATGCTGCAGAAATATTCTAATGCCACTCACCACAAATTTAGAAACCCAAATGTGTAAACAGTGAGATCTTTAATTATCAAAAGGACTGCTATTCCAAGATACAGTGTTAAATACTGTAGGATGTTCTTTAGCAGTGCCTGAAGAATATCTATACTTATGCTTAATGTCAACAACGCCTTGTCTCAGTAGTTTAATATTCATTTGATCCAAATGAAATTCACAGTCTTTACAAGAAAGGATTCTCTGGGAAGCTATAAAATGTTCCAAAAGACCAGAACATTCAAAGGGTTGTGGAATACAGATTCAAGATGGAGTGATGTATTCCAAATTTTCTTTCTCTTTTAGGATGGCAGAGATAACATATCTCCTAGCTTTGGGGAAAAACAACTGCTCTAGAATGAAATGAGGAAATGTTGAAATGAGGACATGTTGGCATTTGGTTTTAGAATCTTGATGTGGAATATCAGAATTGGGTAGAAAACTGTATACGTGAAGTGCTGGTTAAATTTTGCTTCTTGCCCCTATTTAGTTACTTGGGTTTTCTTTTGGCTGGCTTGCTTTTAAGTCTGCATGTTTTTCAGCCTGGTTGCTCGGACTTGGGATGTTGCAGTTTTTGTAAAGCATGCCCTCTTCTTTGATAGCGAATCTACATCGTTGTCTCTGGGGTTTTCCCTTTGGTTAATTGCTGAGTGATTTGTGGAGGGAGTTTTCTTCGTTTGAAACTCATATCTATGGTAGCAAGGGTACAGTCTTTCTCATAGATTTGCTTTTGTTTGATTTGGGCTAGGATATGTGTGTGTGTGTGTGTGTGTGTGTGTGTGTGTGTGTGTGTGTGTGTAAGGAAAGAACACTTTCTATGTACTTTGGCTACAAGCACGTTTGGCATTACTCTAGCAGAATTATAGCGTGTGGAATCTACCAAGGGCATATAAAACATGAATAATAAGAAATGGTAATAATATACAGTCTTTGAAAATATTTAGAATTAAAGTTTACAGTTGAATGTAGCAGAAGCTATATATCGTAACATATTGTGTTTTCGTCTATGTATGTATGTATACATTAATAAAGCATGTGTGTAAATATAAATGCCTTAATGAATAGGGAGAATTAAGGATACCTTTTAAAATATTGCTTTACAGTTGCTGGCTCTTTTAAACTGGCACAATTTTTATACTAAAAAGTTTTGTGTTTAACTTTCTGACAGAAAACAGAACAATCGTATGTCATCACATTCCAAAAGTTAAAATTTAAATTTATTTGTGAAAAAGTGCACATAAATTTCTGTCAAGTCTATTGTTTACATTATTTAATAAATCCTGCATCATACTAAGTGCAGAGAAGATTCCATGAAGAAAAGCTAAGTTTTTTTTAATCTTACATTCACAGTAAAAGAATTAAACAACCACTTAACACTCAGTTTAAGATATTATTACTCTTCACTCCATTCTTCCTCCATTCCTTTCTTCTCTCCCACATCTCTGACTCCCCACACTATAACCTTTAACAGGAATGTATCCACCAGGTTAATTGCGCAATACAGGGGGTAAGAAAGGTGGGTTTCTGAATTGGGTAGACTACATTTCAATAATTGGCAGGGGTCAGAGTTGTTTAATGTGTTTTCTAATTCATGGAGGTTACAGTTTAGCTCATGAAACAGAAGGTAAAGAGCTTATCCAAGACTGCGTATCTTTGAGGATTCTATGTTTAGGAAATCACAGGAGTTTGGACCCTACTGAACCTGGGTATTTTGCACACATTCTTTCTTCCTAGAATAATGGTAATTTAAAAAAAAAAAAACCTTTTGGGGAAAATTAACCTATCCAATCTATCATTTCTGTTGATATCCTAACATAGATTCTAGGCTTGCTTTCTTGTTATGTTTGCTATCTGGGCTTAGTTGACATTTCTGAAGTAATTTAGTTAAGAGGAAATGAGTTGTTCCCAGTAGAGAGAGCAAACGAGTGGAGTGAAGGTAGCCAGCGTGATAAATGGCTCTTTCATTTGAAGATCTCCAGAGCTCGTTTAAGGCTAATTTTCTGTATTAGCCCCCTTTGAGCTATTAATGCAATAGGCAGGGACCGTGGCCCCTCATCTCTGAGCTGCCCCATTAGAGCTAACATTAAGCTGCCAAGTCTGAACTCCATTGTGGGGTGGGGGTGGGGGGGGGCAATAATGAAAGGTGCTTTTTAAACTCTCCTAATCTAAACTGGCAGAGGGTGGTTAATACGATTTGAAGGGGGCTGGTCAATGAGCAATCAATAAAGTAATAATGAGAAGGATGCGGTACATTAACAGTCTAAAAATCCAACGAGACATTAAAAAATCATTCTTAACTCTTAGTTCCATTAAGATCAGGAAGGTGGGGGGAGCCCTGCTTATGGAAATAATCACCATTTTCATAACACGTTCCCAAAAAGCTCAACTCTCCTTTTAAAATATTGTCAGTATTCAGAACCCAAAAGACAATTTGTTTGACACCCCGGACCACAGAAACCTGTCATATGACAGCCTGGAAATTCTGACGTGGTTTAAGTCCAAAGTTTATATATTGTTACAATGGTTCATAGTCACCTATCCGTTTCGGTTTTTATTTTCTTGGTTTCTTTTCAACCTTTCTCTTTCCCGTTGAAAAGCATCCATACTTTCTCCCCCCCCCCGCCCCCATAAAATTGCTGTTCTGTCTTTTTCTTTAGCAGAAAAACCCAAAGTGTGGTAGAAGCGCACTGAATTGGGTTTATAACGATGAAGACCTACGTTCTAATTCTGCCACTTCCTCTGACTAGTTGTGTGACCTTGGGCAAGTCACTTAATATTCTCTGAAGTTATATTTCTTCTAGAGTAAGGGATCAAGTTCCATTTTCCCAGCCTGCTTCATGGGGTGGTGTGGTAGACAGCAAATGAGATATGGTGTGAAAGCGATTAGCAAAATGTAAAACACTGAAGAAGCCCAACGTATTTTTGCATAATTATGGGAAAGCACTTTATTTTACATAAAGGTGAAAGCACCAGAAGTCCGTCGATGCTTTTGCAAGTGTCCAATCACTTCGAAAGATACCACACACATCCCAACCCCATAGTTTTTTTCATCGCTAAAATGGACCGCAATAACCACATTCGAAGTGCAAAAAAAAGATCGTATTACAGCCACCCAAGTAATAAAATCACAGATACCTGTAGTGTGAAATGTGACTTATGCATCAGGTTTCCTTCTGGGGATTTTCTCTTGAAAGTAAGCTGTCCCCCTTGGGCAAAGATCCTTTCAAGTTCCATAGAATCAAAATACAGTTTTGTCCTAGGGTGGAATAGGAAGTGGTTAGGGTGTAGGAAAAGGAGGGACCTAGGATTTGAGTAACCATTTCAGAGAGGGGGGCTGAATCTTTGGGAAACCTCCAAAGAGCCATGTCTATTTTATTTTTAGTAGCGAAGACTTCTTTCAGGTGACTTTTCTCTTGCCAGGGGGCCTTATAACATTCCATTCTAATACATCTTACTCGTCCACCGCCAGTATTAAACGAATACAAGGAACAATTAGAATGAGTTCAGACTTCTCTGTCACCCAGAGAAACCCAAAGTGGAAATTCCAAGTAATCAGCAAACACTTATTAAGCGCCCACTATGTACCAGGCACTGTGCTAAGCTTATGAAAAGTAACAGTTATAATATTAATAATGTTTTATGTAGTTCATTAAAGTAATATTTTCCTTTGATTTCCCCCTCTTCCTCTTAAATAAAGTTTTGGTCACTGTAATGAAATATTGATTGTTTAATGACCGTTTCTCCCCACCCCCTTCTTATTGGAGAGAAAGGGTTAGATTAAATGAGTTTTTGTATTTTCTTAATCTTGAAGTTGCCTGTTCAACTCAATAGAGAGCTAGGGGCGGGGAAACCACTCAGCTTTAATGTATGCACAGAAAATTGTAAACATGTAAAGAATTGAAAGCTTCACGCTGAGTTTTGCTATGCTCCATTTCTTTACCATTTCCTGCTGTCGTTTTAAACCTATCTCACTCATCTAGAGATTCGTGCACTAGAACAGTATGCTCATAATTACTAACAAATCAACCGGGCACTGTTGCTCTGTCGGTTTATTGATAAGCTGAGAGGAAACGGAAGGAGAAAGACAAAGAGAATAAAATATTAGGTTAACCAGGCTTAAGCAAAGTGGGCTGGGGTGTAAGCAGGTGATAATGGAGCAGACAGTTTGGAATAGGAAAGAATGCTCTAGGGAAATGGAAGAGAAGTCATATTCAACAGAAAGGGTTAAAATCGAGAAAGAAGTTTGGGGATCTGTGTGAGGGTTAGAGGAAATTATTTTGACACTTGAAACAAATTAGAAACTAGAAGCAGAACAAAAAAATACACAATAAAATATACGTACGGACTGCGTAAGTACAGACATGTATGTTTCCAGGTAAATGAAGCCACTCCATTCTTAAGACACTTTTGATGGCTGATTAGATCAGTAGTATTTAAATGCTAATATACATGCATAGATGCACACATACCTTCTTGTGCACACGTGGGAGGTAGTGAAATATATTCCCCAAAGGAACTAGCTCTTGTCAGGTAAATCAGGTAACTAACAATAGCTAAATTAGAGGGAAGCTTATAAATGTCTCCAGAGCTATGGTGTTTCAAGAGACTGTGTCTCTGGAACTTCCCAAATATGATGATATCATATGTCTCAGGGGATTTTAAGATATCCCAATGGATTATAGTTCATGACCAGTGGAAAGCAAGACATGAACTTGGCGGGGGGGGGGGGGGGGGAAGTACCATAACAGGGGAGGTGGAATATTAAAAGCCCACATTTCTCCAATTTTATTTCAGTTGAAGATGATGGAAAATTGCATTGGGCCACAAATAAGACGTCATTCCACTTATTTGTTACATCATGTTAAGTTTGTAAATTTCAAAAGTTGTATTTAGAAATTTCAAAAATATTGAGTGTACCAAAGGACAGAGAAAACAATGCTGATAAATTATGAGATTGAATACTTCTTCCAGCCTTATCTAATGCACCTTTCAAATATTCTAGAGCACTTGTTTGTGTTACCTTGGGGAATTCACAGGCCAAATGTCTCTCTGATGTATCCAAATAGGTGCTGCTGTCCAAATAGAAGTATATTAAAGTTGGTTGGGTTTGTTAGGTGGAAGAATAGAAAGACAGGCCATGCCTAACAGAGTCTTTAGATAAACAGAGTGACTTTAACTTGGGTCTCTTTAAATTCCAAATTTCATTTTCAACTCCATGAGTGTTTTCATTGGGCCTTTCTCAGATGAAAATATTCACTGCTGAGAGAAAGGTGAGGGACCCTGGAGTGAAGACAGTTTTTCAGAATCCACTTAGAAAGTCAAACATTGGTGAATCATATCTGCTCTCTCTTTTTTCTTTTTCTTTCTTTCTTTTTTTTTTCTCTCTTTCAAACAATTGGGATAGAGTATTCTGTGCTCTGGACTAATTTTAGTGTAGATGGGGGTGGGAGTGGAGAAGAGAAAGGAGAAAAACTTCTCTTAAAATATATGTAAGACTTGGAGCCCTGAAAAGTCTGTGTGGTTCTTACAACTAGTTTTTGACTTTCAAAGCCCATCCTCATAGTTGGTCTGGACTCTCTAGAGCAGAGACTAAATAGATTTGCAGGAAGCAATATACTTGTAATTTGGGATGTCTTTTAAGGAGATTCTAGGCTGTCACAAGGCTCTGATTGTGAAGTTCTGTGGTAGTGAGCAATAAGCTATAACAATGGTAAAGTTCTGCTGTACCTAGTCTGTGAAACTGAAATTTGGAAATTGTAAGATGGCATAACATATTAAGATTCTTAGATCCAGGTGGCATAAAGAGATCGACAATGTGGAACAACAGAGTGAGGTTAGGGTATTACTCAGCTCCTAAATTTCAGGAGGAGAAGAGTACTTCTCCACCTAGATTGGAAGTGTTGGGGTCACCCTAAATTGAGCATTACCTAAAGACATCACCTGAGAGAAGATGCCTACCTAGTCACCTTAACAGCATGCAAAAAAGAATGGGAATCAGTCAATATAAGTTTCTGGGAGTAGGAAGTCTGATTATGTTGCTTGCTTGATCGTTACGACTTAAAGTTCTTCTTATTTTCTCTTCCTTTCCCTTCCCTATTACTTCCCACCAATCTTGCTTAGAAAGCAAGAAAATAAAAATGCGATTAAAAAATCAGCCCGGAGAGGTGGAATACACTTCAGCTGCAGTGGCAAATAGCTGTCAGGTCACATTAACTTCTACAAAAACCATACCTGGAGTATGATTTGTTATCAATTTCTTTCCACAAGGAAGCAACCTCAGAAAGGCCACCCCCTAACAATGTATAAAAGGACATTAATTGGCTGATTGGAACACCTGTTGTAAATCCTAACTCTTCGAAACAATTATGAGCTAGTCATTTAGACTAATTTTTAAATATAATTCATGTCACCAGGGAACTGTTTTCACTTAGAATTTAAATCATTTGTATTTGTTTCTGGAGCTGCCATTTTTCTTATCCTTACTTTAAATAATCTTTAAAGTTCTTTTTATCCAAACACAAATCCCCAAATAAACTTTGTAACAAGGGTGCTTGCATCCTGAGTTGATGGACCCCATAGCCACAGTCCCTTCTCTCTCTATTCTAGTTCAGACTGTAGTAAAGAATAATCGAATTGTCTCTACATGTAAATTCTCTCGAAGAGAATTAGTCCATCCTTTTTATTTCATTCTCATGGAAAATTGCCTCCAGTAACTGTTTCCTTAATAAATAAGGTCAGAGTGGAGATGAAATTAGCAGAATCAATGCAAAATAATACCTTAGCCCATTTGGATTTTGGTGACTTTTATGTAGACTGTTGTCTGCCCATTTGATTTTTACTCTTCAGAGCTACTGTGCCAAATCAACAAACAAGACTACAATTTTCTACTCCCTTCACCTAGTTTGCTAGAGGGGAGGGATGTTATCCTGTAACCTGGACACAATATCACAAAGATAGATTTCAATTTCTTGGCCACCTTTATTATGTGCTTTATTATTTTTTTTCCAGTTCCGGTTCCTCCCAAATCTGTGACTTCTCTGATGATGAATAAAGATGGCTTCCTGGGAGGGATGTCAGTTAATACAGGCGAGGTGTTTTGTTCTGTTCCTGGCCGTTTGTCCCTACTCAGTTCAACCTCAAAGTACAAAGTGACAGTAGGGGAAGTTCAAAGACGACTCTCCCCTCCTGAATGCCTGAACGCTTCTCTCCTTGGAGGAGTCCTGCGAAGGTAAAACTCCTCAACAACCAATGTGTTCTCCCCACACGCACCTCCCTTTGTGCCATTATCTTCCAGAAGAAATTGACAATCTGTTATTTTTGCTTCGGGTTGGGGAGGGGGGCACTGAAGGCAAAGACTAAGTGATGTCTTCCGTAAACATGGAAATGAATTCTAGGTACCAGGATGTAACTGGTGAACCCAAAGCAAGCACGTGCTCAGGGCACCCAAACACACACACACACAGAGAGAGAGAGAGAGAGAGAGAGAGAGAGCACAGAACAATGAAATGTGCTCAAATTAAAGCAACCAGGCCACAGCACTGCAAGGGTGCTCTTTTTTTCCCTTCGCTTTCTCTATGACTGGTTTTTTTTTCTCTGCCTTTCTTATTCTGTCCTCTTTAGCAGGTGCCTGGACAATATCCTGTTTCTTCCCTTTCACCCATGACTCTCCCGCATAAACTCAATGTGCTTTTTTTCTGGGGCGGAGGAGGAGTTAACTGTTCCTCTCTGTAAGTTACTTCCTGGTGTCCTTTGGTTCACTTCTTACTTAGAAAGAAGTGGAACAACCTCGAGGAGTCTCACTGAAAATTGGGTGTAGAGATGTCATTTAACTTAAGTTTTAAAGAATCCTAAGGAGGATTGCTTACACATCCATTGTTCCTCAACAGTGACAAATGAGACTTTTTCTCTGGTGGCTTATTTCACAGTCAGATCATCAGAGTTCCCCTGTGAAGAAAGATTTAATGAAAAAAACCTTCCACTAACAACCTTGGGGGCAAAGGAGGCTCTGTCCATTTCTGTCCATAATGAAGAGAAGAGAGAATTGGATAGATTTGGTTTCTTAGGGCTCTCTCAATGACTAGGCACAGTACCATGGTCTTCCTATTGGTGAACGCTTTCTTGTCCCTTTTACCCTCAGTTCTCTTTGATTCAAGTGTAATAGGAATATGGAGATCTCCCCAGGAACTGAGTTTAGGAATTCCTTTAAAAGTTTTAGTTTCTCAATCCTTCATCCACCCAACCAACACATGTATATACATGTATAACATGTGTGTGTATAGATAGATATAATGATAAGCCTGCCATTTACTCTCTTCATTCCCTAGTAAACTTGCCCCTTCTCCTTTTCCTTGATTTGGTCACTTGTTACTACAGTAAATGCACTACTTTATCTAGACATTATATCTCCCTTTCTTCCTTCACAGGGGAATGGGACTTTATAATGAAAGGGAATGGACAGGTAGGTGGTAAAAGCTCAGAAGCTCTGCCTTAAATACTATCTGTATATTTCCCGCTTCAGCGACTTATCTAAAAGAAAATATCTCTGTGTGTGTCTCTGTGTGTGCGAGTGCAAGTTTTACCTTCTCTGGACTTATATTAGTACCTACACACTAATGATTCCCATCTGGTATCATTTGTTCTCCGGAGATAAAAGAAAACTACTCAATTTTTAAAATGTCCTGTATTGCAGAAATTAAGCAAACCTCAGCAAACTATCAACAACCAACCAAAAGGAAAGGGGAAAAAATGTGCTAACCTCAAGTTAAAACCTCTTCAAGCTCCAGTGGTCTTTAGATTGCTAAGTCTAAACTTTGTTTCAGGAACACTCTGAGGTTAATCAGAATGTTAATTCTTGCAATTTCAGAGCCAAATCGAAAAATGGGGGGAGATCTTTGCGAGAAAGGCTAGAAAAAATCGGTTTGAATTTACCCGCGGGCAGGCGCAAAGCCGCAAATGTCACTTTACTCACCTCCCTGGTGGAAGGTAAGCAGAGAATTGCAGTTCGTTTTACAGACTGGCTGATCTTAACTATTTAGGTTGTAGGCTGACATTTTACATGTTTCTTGATTAACTGGAAATCATTGCAATTTTTATGCCTCTGTAAATCAAGCATCAGATTAGATGAAACTGCAAAGACACTTTAATAATGGCCGAGAGGGTGCAGGCAGTTTTTCATAGAAGCGACTGAAATAGTACTTTTCGAGTAGAATAATCAGAGAATTTAGATCCGAAAGAGACCTTGGAGGTCATCCAGTTCTATGTCCTATCCCATGAAGGAATCTCAATATGTAGCCATATGTAACCTCTATTTGATGTAGTAACCAAGCAGCCTTTGGAACACACTTCAGAATTTGAGGAAAACAAAACAAAACTTATTATTTACTTATAAAATGGGAAGTTTAAGAATTATTATGTCACTCCTGCTGTCGTTGCACATGCAGATGACCTTGAGCATATTACTCCTAAAATACAACAATCTGATTCACGATTCCTTTTGCATCCAGAGGAAAATGAAGAAGGGGCCAATAATACTCTATGAGGAGCCATCCGCTGCTTATTCACTAGCCATAATTATATGCATTCTGATTCACTCCTTAGTTTGGCTGTAGCCTGCTTATGTTGTGCAATAAGTAAGACTGTCTTCACGGTCCAAAGGAGTGAAGTAAATATAAAATTCAATCTGTGAACAAAGAATAGTTACATAGGAAATGGTTCTAGCAGAAAGCAGTTGTTGAGTCTGAAACACGCTTTGTTATACAGGCTTTGCAATAGCAAAATGATAAGCTTGATGGCCTTAAACTGTTCCCCGTAGATTCAGTCTCATTACTTTATAGTCACACCAATTTGGGGGTTTGGATGAATGGAACAAAAATGGGGTTTGAGCTATTATGACATTATATCTGCAATAATTAAGAACTGCTCACACAGATGTTGAAAGCAGGGTGCATTTTAACGTCTCATTGAAAGTGTTACCTGTGCCAAAGGCTGCATTTGGACAATTGCCAGAGTATTTATGAACCTATCTCAATAATATTATGGATTCTGAATAAGCAAGATATTTCATTCAAGTTCAGGCATGACTTAGTACATCCACTGTTGGAAGGAAGGAAGGAAGGAAGGAAGGAAGGAAGGAAGGAAGGAAGGAAAGAAAACAGGGAGGGAGGGAGGAAGAAAGGAAGGAAAGAAGGAAAGAAATGAAGGAGGAAGGGAGGGAGGGAGGAAGGAAGGAAGGAAGGAAGGAAGGAAGAAAAGATCAAGGTGGCATCAATGTATCATTTAGAAGTGAGGTCCCCAGTGGAGAGGAACCGGAAGTCTGTTGAAATACCACTACCTGTTTAGCAGTTTTCAAGTTGATTAATCTGTTAGTCTATTTCTGGAACTCCCTTTAATAGTCCCTTTAAGTGACGTTTAAAAGTAAGTCACTCTCATTCAAAATAATGTGGTTGTGAAATTATTAGACATATCTGTTTTGCATGTTCTGAATCTTCTCCCAGAGCCCCTGGGGCAGTGTTTAAAGAGATTTTTTAATGCTTTATTCTAAAGGGGCTGCAAAAAAAAAAAAAAAAAAAAAGCTACTGGAATCCCCCCTAGAGCCTTAGTTTTCTCCAGCTCCCAGTCTTCTGGTGGCAGAGAGTACATCAGTAGGAGTTTGATGACACATACCTCTGGAGTGTAGAAACCTGAAACCTGACTAGCAGGGGAAGTGACAATTAGAATCAAATTTGGAATAATTATTTCTTTCATGAATGTATGCATGCATGCATGTATGTATGTATGTATGTATGTATTATCTTTGGCCACTTGGGGTTTTTCCAGTGTGGTGAGAGGGTGAGGAATGTAGTGACACTTGGATTTTTAAAAGGGGGATTGGTGATGCTTTGGAAACGGGGAGGGAAAGGGACTGAAGAAACAAGGGGGAGAGAGAGTCTGGTTGGGCAGTCAGGCTTTTTAGCCCTCTTGTAGAGGCAGTTTCTGAATATAACTTACTACCTCCTTAAGACAGAAATTGGGATACCAGGGACCCTCACTGACTATTTACACAAGACCAGGCTCAAGATCCGGCTGAAAAGACGTTCAGAAGCTGGCCTTAGGGTGGGTGGGGGCAGAAACACTGATCTTTCCCCTTTGCTTTAAGAAAAGAGGTGCTAGCCTTTCATTCGCTACTTTCTCCCCCCAAAACCGCAGCTAGCCTCTTCCCTCTCCTATGTCCCCTAGGGAGGGGAAATGGCTTATCTCTGCTATCCCCTTGGGCACGTTTAGGATCCCGTGTTGATCATGGCCTCTATGGTTGTCTTTTCAGGAGAAGCTGTTCATTTAGCTCGGGATTTTGGGTACATTTGTGAAACTGAATTTCCCGCCAAAGCTGTTTCGGAATATCTAAACCGGCAGCACACCGATCCCAGTGATCTGCACTCCCGAAAGAATATGCTCCTGGCTACAAAGTGAGTGTCACTGTTCCCCAGTCTTCTCTGGTCGCAGCCTCCTACCCTTTGGCTTTTTCAGCTGAAGCCATAGGGGACCTGGAGGTTCTGCCTTTTTGACTCACTTAATCTCAGAGCAGTCAGTGGGGGAATTTTCTCCTGGAAAGCTCTCTCTAGTTCCACCTCTTTGCATGTAGGCCTTGTATCTTCGTGTCTCCCTGGGTTTGGAGGTGGGACAAGGTGAAAATAACTAACGGTACCAGCCCCATGGGATCTTTTTTTCCTCCTTCCCTCCCTCCCTCCCTCCCTCCCTCCCTTCCTTCCTTCCTTCCTTCCTTCCTTCCTTCCTTCCTTCCTTCCTTCCTTCCCTCTCTAACTGTGTAGATATGGAAAAGACACTTATCCTCTCCGAGCCTGGTGGTGGTGATAAGATCATGGATCAAGAGCTGGAAGGGACCTCAACCTTCATCCAGCCCAGCCTTCTCATTTGACAGATGTAGAAACTGAGGTTCCGAGCGGATAAGTGACTTGCTCAATGTTATAGAGTACAAAAAAAGAGCCAGAATTCAAACCCATATCTAGGATTTTTTGCACAAAATATTTATAGTACCTATTTCAAAGGATTGTTGTGAGACAATGAGATAATTTCTGGAAAGTGTTTTGCAAACTTTTAAGCAATATATAAATATTGGTTGTTTTATTAACATTCTTTCCCTTTCTCTCTCACCCCTTTTTCCTTCCTTCCTTCCTTCCTTCCTTCCTTCCTTCCTTCCTTCCTTCCTTCCTTCCTTCCTTCCTTCCTTCTTTCCTTCCTTCCTTCTTTCTTTCTTTCCCTCCTTCCTTCCTTCCCAATCCCTCTCCCTTTTCAATGTATATCTCTGGTGTATGTGAGACTGACTTAGAGTACCCTGAATTCATCTCCCAAGCATCACTGGGGTTTTAAGAAAGACTGAATATGTGCTTGCTTGGTTCCATGGTCTTCCTCAGATTTCTATATGTAGATTTCTGCATGCCTTTTTATCTGTAGTTCTCTCTACACTACACTATAACATACAAATAAATACATGTGGATATATGCATGATATGTATATGATATACATGTGTATCTAGACATACACCCATCTATAATTACTATGTTTCCAATGTTACTGTTTGTCATCTTCCACAGACTTGTAAAATTTACTACAACTCCAGAGGGGAAAATAGTAAATCTATTGCTAAATTTAGGTCTATAGCTCATTTGAACTTTTACAGTGGGTTTTCTATTTATTTGATTTACTCCTGTCTTTGGCTTCTGTGTCATATTGTTTGGTGTTTTATGGTCGGCTTAGGCCTTCAGTGGTGCAGCTCTGCATGTTCTCGCACGTTTATCTTGCAGGCACGGCCCAAACAGCGATCATTTATTTAGTGCTCTAGGACGCGGTTTGCTCCGTTGACAGCGTAATTTAAAGAAATATATGGAAGGCTGAAAAATCATTTGCTCAAATTTGTCCAGATGTTTTCTAGACGTGATTTGAATTTGATTGCCCCTTTCCGCAGGGTCAAAAGATATTAATGTCCCAGAACTTTAATTGCTTACAGACCCTGGTTTGGGCTTTGAAGATTTAAAATGTTTGACTCTACCATTTGTTTTTCCAAATTCAAAGTTTCCTTTTTGGCACTTTGGTAATGTAACAGAACTCAAGGAAAGACTGTAACCATTTCCCCCATCAAAGCTTGTCAGGGATTCCCCACAACTTTGGGCCAGTTTTGCCTCTGAAGGGACAATCACCTATGAAATTGTAGACATCTTTCTCATTCTCTTTACCAAGTAGATCTTCCCCTGTTTCACTGGGGGAAGGGACTTCTTTTTTTTAGAATCCTAAGACTGTGGACCTCTTGAATTTGGTGCTTTGTAGGAAAAGAGAAAGGTCCTCGGAGATGAGAAAAGGGGTCAGCATTGAAAAGGGAAATGGATGTCAGGAAACTATGAAATACATTGTTTTTCTAATGTAGTAAAACTGATGTTTTTAATGACATCATTTTAAACAGAGTAGGGTCCTTGGGCTCTCCCAACGTCTTCTATTTTATTTTATTATTTTTTTTTTGGTCTTTGTCCCGGCAAAGGATTGGGGCTGCCTTGATTTCTCTTTTTATGCAGCATTTCTGTGCTAATGATCTTCCTCACCCCTTGGAGGTAGTGGAGGGGGGGGGTATCTTAGATTTAATACAGTGCCTATTTCTCACTCACAGTTATGGTAGAAAGGGTCTCTGAAAATTGGGGTAAATGGAAAAAGAAAAGGGAAGAGGGAGAGTGCTAATGCATTTTCCCCTTCGGGAAAATGCCCCAAAGGCAAGCACTTTTTCCTGGCCAGCCACCCTGAAGGAACAAGTGTATAGTAGAGATGTTATAAAGGCAAAAGCCATATTGCATTTTAGCATTTTCTTTTTGAAATCTGCACTGGGTCTCTCTTTCCTGCCCAATGTAAATGAAGTGTTGATTTAAGTCTACAAAGTCTGCTAAGATTTGAGATTCTGATACAGAAGATAGGCCTTCTTATCCCACTGCACCCTCAAGATTCTTTACTGTCAGATGGGGTATTCCCCATTGAAATACTTTAAAAAAGAGAAGACATTTGTTTCTCCTGAAGGTATGGCATCCCTGGAATTCTGTGCCCTTGCCCAACCAATCAAAGTAAAGTTGTGTGGGGTTTTGTTTTTTTTTTCTTCAGGGCATAGAATAAGATATACTTTTTTTTAGGCTGACATAGTGGATATGGATTGTTGCTTCATTATATTTTCCTGTTATAGGAACTAAACCCAAAATAATTCATAAATAGTTATGCATACAATAATTCCAAGCTAGATGTTTTCTCTTAATCATAAATATTTTGGGTGTTATTCTTTTTATATCCACTTATTCCCCACTTGTTCTCCTAACCTTCCCTTGTTCAGGTTTTGAATTACTGCTATAATCCTTATTTTCCAGTGAAGACCCAATTAGAATTCTAAACTAGAAACAGTATAAAAGATCTTTAAAATAGTATCCTCCTCTTTCCCACTTTCTCCAAATAAACTTTTTAAAATGGCATCAGCATTCCTTACTGGTCTCCTGGCATAAACAGTGACTGGCCTGAGGCAAGTCAGAATCTTGGCAATTCATAGAGCTGCAGTAAGCGATATTATACCTCAGTCAAACTTGTGGATGAAGGACTAAGTGCTTAAGGGTCTTTTGCCTTTGCTGGGAAGGTGGTTAAAAAGAGAAGAAAGCTTGGGGAAAGTGGCCTCATAAAGAAAGAAGTCAGGCAAAACTCAAAGGGGTTATCACTTTTGAGGAACAGCAGGAAAGAAAGTTGGGATTTGGAAAAAGGGGATCAACTTGCAACTCAGTTTTGCCACTTAGTTTCTGTATGACCTTGAATTTGTCACTTAACCTTTTTCAGCCTCAGTTTCTTCATCTGTAAAATGAGGTACTTGAATTAGATGTCCTTAAAGATTGTTTCCCATTGTAAGTCTTTCTGTGTGCTACATTAACAAAGAAAAGAAAAGAAAAGAAAAAGAAAAGGAAAGAAATCTTGAAAATAGTGTCAGGGTGATATGCAACTGTCCAGAAGTGGAGCCCATAGAGTCAAACAGAAAAACAAAAACTATAGAAAGAACTCATAGAAGACAAGTGAAACTTGGTGTTGAAATGCTCTCTCTTCCAGTTAGGGAATTTCCACCTCTATGCTCTTTCTTTTTCACCTCCAGCTGCTTAGTAACAGAAGCAATTGGAAAGAGAAACAATACAATCACCTAAGTTACCTCTATCATGGCTAGAAGTGTCTCTGGGTTTGTTTGAGTCTTTCCTTTTTTTTTTTTTTTTGACAATAAGGAAGAGGGAAAAAAGATGTTGATGGAAAGTATCATTTTTGCTGTTGTTCTTGTTCCTCCCCATCTAGGCAACTGTGTAAAGAATTTACAGACCTGCTCGCCCAGGACAGGACACCTATTGGAAACAGTAGGCCCAGCCCCATTTTGGAACCCGGGATTCAGAGCTGCTTGACCCACTTCAGCCTCATCACCCACGGCTTTGGGGCTCCAGCTATCTGCGCTGCCCTCACAGCACTGCAGAACTACCTGACAGAGGCTCTCAAAGGCATGGACAAGATGTTTTTGAACAACAGCACCACTAACAGGCACACATCTGGGGAAGGACCAGGTAGTAAAACTGGAGACAAGGAGGAAAAACACAGAAAATGATTTTTTTAAAGGAAAAGGGAAAAATCTTTTAAATAAAAAAAGAAAAAAAAGAAACATTTTAATTTTAGCTTTAAAATATTGGATTGGCTTTGGAAGAATTATATTAGGTAGAGCACACACAAACAAAAGTTAACAAAAAAGAAAAGAAAATAACTTTTTAAAAATCAGAGGCGCACAACGGAGCAACAATACCGGTTCTCGGTGTCTATTCAAGATACACTTGGAGACAACCTCTCGGATTTTCCACATCGGTTCTCTCGATTTTAGTAATGCTGATAATAAAAAACAACCCTGATTTTTTTTCTTTGGAAAAATAAACATAAGACAAAACATGAGAAACAGTAACTTATTGGAAGAAAATCGGATAAACATTGGTGGTGTCAGTGCTTTGAAATCTGGTTGACTGAGACGCACGAACTGTTTTTAGACAATTCTTTCCCTTTCTCCTCCCTTCTAACTTTCCTCCTCCCTCATTCCCAATTCATTCTCTCTTCTTCTCCCTCCCTTCCTCCCTGTCTCCATTACGAAAATCTCCCGGGATGAAATGATTGTATCTGGCACTTAGGCGTTGTGTTTAAAACCTTTTGTTTTCACTTGACGCTTCGTTTTTAAGTTACTGGTACCATTTTCTCCTCCCATAGCTTTGATGGTAAGAATTAGTGAAGGGGAGGTGGAAGTTGATGGGGTTGGAAGGGGAAGGCCAACAGCGCTAGAGGAGGTCGCTGCGATCTTTGGCAGAGGCTAGGGAGAGAGCCTGGGAATCTGGAACATAAGGATGCATAAGCTGTATTAGTCATCTGCTTCAGCTTCCTCATTTCCTTAAAGAAGTGTTTCTATTTCCCAGCAATGCCAGCGTCTGCACAGGAACCTCCCATTTGTTCTAATATCTGTGTGAGGTACCGGTTTTCAGAACTGTAGCAAAAGAAAACAAAACAAAAATACGAATAAGTTAATTAGTATGTTTTCCTTCGGAGGGGTATGTACCATTTCATTCTCTTCTGTTTTCCAAAGCTGTGCCTGCATGGTTTATGAGCTTCTTCAAAGAGGACTTGGGCTTTCTACACAATCTATAAGGTACAGAGACAAGCAAAGTTCTGATACTTTTTTAATCAAAGCCGGTGTTTCAGGATTCTGCAGGTGCACTTCTTTAAAGAAGCTCAAAGGGAATAATTTAGGAAGCACCCGATATCGAGGTGGAAACAGCTGTCAAAATGGTTGTTGCTAACAGTGACCTGAGCCCTGGGATTCTATGCAGAGACCAAATTAAAGGGGAGAAAGAGGAGAGTCTACAGGAAATTGGGGGAAGGCAAGAAGGGGAGGGGAGCCTAGTATTCTTGGCATATTCTTCCCTCTAGTAGATTCCACTTCTCTAGACGAAATTATTGAGATGGTCTGGGATTCTTGTTTTTCCACGAAAAGCAGCAGGAGGGGGGGAAGCAGGCCCCAGTGTCTCTGCGTTACTTGCTATATTACAGGATGCTTTATGAATGAGGGTCTTTTTTTTTCCCAGGCATGCACTTGTTTTGGCATATAGATGGTAAAATAATGCAAAGTGAAAGGAGATGCGTTTCAGCTTTGATTTTTGCCGTCTGGATACATTTTGACTATTCCCAGTGGGTAGAGTTTTATGCATTTAAGATCCCTCACTTATGGCAGAACAGCTACTTTCTCTGTCTTATTTCAAGCATTATCTTGAAATAAGATATAGAATCCAGGCACACCCAAAAAGCAGAGTGAAGAAAATGCCTGTGGGGGGTATGTCTCAGAATTCAGTGTAAACACACTCGCACGCACTTTCCTAAGCAAGGCCAAGGAGAACATCCCCGTGCAATTTTATTACTCTATTATGCACCCCCTCCCCATCTTCCCCCTCTACCTTCCAACATTCCTCTAAGATAAAAATCCAGATGTTATTGGCCTTGAGTTTTTGACTTCTGAATATTTACAGTAGACCGCATACACATTAATGCTGAGTTATTTTCTCAGACACTCCCCCCTCCCCTTTCCGCTGCTCTCCTCCACCTCCCATGCAGAATCCCTCAGTTAGGTGCCTCTCAAGCAGCCAAAGCTGGCATCTCCATAGGATGCAAAATGATTGGCATTTTCATTTCACGGGGATGCCTGGCTTCAAGGACATTTCCTCCTGGCTTTTCTCTTAGTCTTTCAGAGCCAAATTTGATGGGTTTAAAAAAAAAAAAAAAAGGCAGAGCTGCGCTGGAGGAGTTCCACTCATAAAGCCCATGGCGCTTATATCTTGAGGAGAATGCCAATGCCTTAGGATGGGCGTTATAAAGCATATGGAGCTCCAGCCTTATTATTCCAGGAGCTAAGAAGCATCTTTGGTCAGGTAGCGACAGCAAGCTAAAGCAGGTGTGTTCTGATTACTCTTGGCCCGGATAAACCGCACTGAAAAACCATCATCTCCTTTCCTTGCAGGACAACCTGTCCCACGTGCGTGACGTGAGGGAAACGTAATGGACACGCATTGCACTTACTGTCCAGTACTGCCCTTTGAAAGCGTGTCTCCGATTCTGGCCGGGCTCTGTTGAGGAAATAGAATCAGGTCGAGCTCGCCCTCCCCACTCTCAGACTCACCCCAAGGGCTAAACCGGACTGAAAACCCAAATCTCTTTCAACTAGGTAACAGGCCGAAAAGCACGACAGGTTATCAAGGGGAGTAGGGCTCCTGGGTCTTTTGAGTCCCGTTTGGACAAGATGTCCACATTTGGAGCATCCTCCTTGAGATTTAGTTTGGCTATATTAAGGGATTTACCCCCTCTTAGATCACGTCGCCCCACTCCGCCTCCTACCCCACCCCACCCCTCCAAAACTCAATAACAACAACAACAACAGATCAGAGAGCTCTTACGTCAAAGCAGACATATCGTTGTCTGGATATTTAAAAACCAAAATGTGTCATAAATGAAAACCCACTAGATTGCCCATTGCTGCAATATTTGTGTGTTCCCCCACCTCTAATCATTCCTTCAACTTCTGACAAATTCCAGGAGGCTTCTTCCGCCACCTCTCTCCAAGGAAACCCCCATCCATACCCATTCCTTTGCACTTAGACACACTTCTTGCTGGCCAGGCAGCTCTGACGTTTATCTGATAATTGAGTTATTAAAAGATTTGGTTTCCGTGGGCCCATAAATCAATAAACAGAAGAATTAACGCGAAAATTTGACTTTTAACTCAGGCAAGCCCCTTTTAGCCTTGTTTTCAAACCAAACAGGTGGATCACGGTGGGTTTTTTTTCTTTTCTTTCTTTCTTCTCCTTTCTCTTTTTAAACACAATCACTCAACATGGGCACCTTCTTCAATTATTTCATTTGATTTTCTCGTCCCCTCGCCCCACCCCATCCAAAACTGAAGTTAGAAAAAGACTAAGGGCACCAAAGTCACAAAACTAGCCTAGGAAAGTTCTTTGGAAGGGACTAAAGTTAGTATACTTGGGCTCTATCTGATATTCATGCAACGAGTCTTTACGGAAGACCTACTATGGATGTACCAGGCACTGTGCTCGCGCCCCTGATCAATGACTTCAACACCAGATTGCTACTTCTAAAAAGTATCCTTCTTTTAAGACTCCTACATCTTTTCCTTCTACTGTCTCCTTCCCTCCCTATTTGGCGACACCCCACTCCCCTACCTTCCAGCTCACCTCCTCTGCCCTAGCGAACCTTTTTTTCCCTTTCTGGTCTGCAGCTCCCCAATTTCCTTGCATTTACGGAAAGAACCTATGTAGGATTTTGAACACCTTGCTTTATTTATTATTATTTTTTCTTAAGAAACAGATTTGTCGCCACCAGTTAGGTCACATTCTCTTACAGACTTGGTGGAATGAAAAAGGAAAGTCTGAATTTACCTAGGGACTGTTGACTCCCTTTATCGAAGTCTCAAAGGAAAAAGGCAGTGCGTTCTTAACCATTTTTTTTTTTTTTGGTGAATGTCATCACATCAGATACTTTGTAAATTTTAATATATTATGTGAAAAGAAAATATACTAAAACAAAATCTGATGTTCCTCCAGAGCCTAAATAACGTTTTCCCTCGTGTGCCAACGTATGCTAAACTATCTGAAAATAAACAAAAAAGACAGACAAAAATAAAATTTTTTTTAAAAGGATGAAATGAATACCATCCGTCTTTATATGCCAAAATATACTCCTTTCTTGGATTTGTCTTATTCACTAAGAATCTGACCACACTCGAGAAATATCAGTTTACTGACTCTTCATGAGAAGAAACCTGGAAGTGTAACGATGTTAAGTTTGTATATATTTATTTATGCTTAATTTAATGGGAATGTGTAAATATGGCGAGCAAGTAGTTTGGGATTATTTATCTGTGAATCTATACCTCTGTGAATGGGTGGAAAAAACCGCTTGACTCTAGATAGTATCCTATCTGAATTTTTCTGTTCTTTATAGACAAGCTGTTACGGTAATGGGTAGAAATTGGTTTATTGTCCAGTGTTGATCTGATTTATATAAATAAAAAAAAGATTGTTGTGTTTTGGTTGTGTTTTTATCCTCAGTTTTTTGAATGTGGGTCCTGCTTCGTTCTGCAGACAAAGTATAGCTAAGAAGTTTTTGCTGTTTCTTTTCCCTCCTATCGTATGGGAATTGGAAAACACAGGACATGTTTTCGTTACAAAAGAAATACAGTAAATATTGCTTCTCAGAAATACTGGCACTTTTTGTCTGACTAGGAAGTGTTAATAATTTTTTATTCCAAATTGATACCCTTCTCTCCTATTTCTAAGCAGATTTACAATAAAATTCATATTAACTATATCCTTTGGTTTCTTTTTGCCTTTTGAAGTTTGAAGTGTCAAATCCTTTCCCCATGTCTCCTTTAAAAAGTGGGATCCTTTCTCTAAATAAAGCTCCGCACCCGTAAGAGCCTGGACCTTTGCGTTACTTTTTCTTGAATGGAGGTGGATTTGTGTTCGAGCCTTTCAAGGGTTGGTTGGAAGCGGAGGAGGGAGGGTGAGAAGTGGAGCATGATGGGGGATGGTGAGGGAGTTAGATGTGATTTGTGGCCTTGGAACTGAACAAAGTTAATTGGCCCATTCGGGATCGAAACCACGACCTTGGTCTTAGGAAGCAGCCCCACGGTCCCGAACGAACTAAATAAAGACTCTGAACTGAAGATCAAAAGGATTATGGTAGGGTAGAGAAAGGGAATCCATATTTTGGGAAGGCAAGTACCATGTACCCAAGGCTTTCGATGCATATCAAGTGCCTTTGGCGACCCTTCTTCTCACAGTTAACAGGCAAGCCTGTTTATTCAATAACTCTTTATTAAATGACTTCTATGTGAAATGTATTTATGATCAATCTATCACCAGGAAAATTGGGTACCTTCCTCTATGCCAGGGAAGCATTAGGAAAACAGCTTCTTCAGACGGGAGTCAAAGTTGTCGTACAGCTTCATTTCTGATGTTGGAGGCGAGAGAGGACAGCTCATCTCACAGAATTGTGTAGAATCATGGAAAGGTTAATGAAAAAGACTCCACTCTTTTTTCTTCCAAAATGATTGTTGGGTTTTCTTGTTAATTATTTACACAGTAAGATTATCTGTCTTATGTTACTATATTAATCAGGAATGAAATCTGAGAGGGAGGGAGGAAAGAAGGAAAGAAGGAAGAAAGGAAAAAATGGATGGAACAAAGGAAGGAAGCAAGGAAGGGAGAGAGGAAGAAAGTAAAGAAAAGAGGGAGAGAAGGATGTAAAGAGGGAAGAAGAAAAGAGGCAGGAAAGAAAGAGGGAAAAGGAAGGAAAGAGGGAGATAAATTGGAAGAGAAAAGAAGGAATGAAAAAGTAATGAAAGGGAGGAAGGGAAAGAAAGGCTAGAGGAAGGGAAGGAGAAAAAAACAAGAAAGGGAATAAGGTGACGGGGAAGGAGGAGAGGAGTAAAGGAAGAAAGGAATGAGGAAAATAGAGAGAGAAATGGAGGAAGAAAGGAGAGAAGAAGAAAGAAAGGAAATAAGGAATTAAGGGAGGAGGAAGAGGGGCAGGCAGGCAAGAAAACCTAGGAATATGGGATTGAAAAGGTTGTAATTAAGGTATGCAGAAAGCAAAATAGTGTTTGTCTCAGGTTCAGGCGAATGGATGAATCACATTTAGTTTCATTTTCATTTGCCTTGGTAAACACTTTGTCACAGTAGGAAGACAAAGTAATGACCACATTATTTTTTCTTCTTCCCCCCCCACCCACCCATTCCTCTATCCATCTATCCATTCATTCATTCATCTATCCGACAAACATTTTTTAAGTACCTACTATTAGGAGGTGGCTGGGATTGGTGCTCTGCGGATAAGAAGAATCAAACAAGTTTCTGCCCTCAAGAAGTTTATAGTCTAGCAGGGGTGATAAGATATGTACACACGCACACACACACACACAATTGAATTGGAGATGACCGACCTCAGCTTCAAGGGACCACTCGGGCAATCCATTAGCTAGTAGACAAGGCTTCAGATATCCCAGATTTATAGAGCTTGATGACAAAGGGAACTCTCAGCTATTCAACGCTTCCCGGGTCTGAAGAATCAGTCTTTTTAGGAAATCCGGAGGCAGTAAAGAGATGAAGGACAACATCTGGAAGAAAATACGGCAAAGAGGGTGGAGGGTGGAGCAGAGGGGGAAAAGAAAGAGAAAGAGAAACATGTGAAGACGTGTGTAAGGGAGAGCTTGATGGATAACTGAAGACTAACTGGCGGATAACTCTCCAAACTAACCCGGAACGAGGAAGCTTCATGAACTAATAGCCATTCTCTTGGAGCTCCGAATCTTTGGGTTGATTTCTACTCTCCTGGGTCTATTGATATACCCTGGAGGCAGAGGAGAGGGGGTTCTGCAATGTAGTTAGGGATTAATGAAACAGTTAGGTGCAGAACGTTGAGGGTGATGATGAATGGGCTTTCAGCCTCAGGGTGACTGGCGTCTTTTGGCCTGACCGCCAGACTTTCTCCTTGCCTGCTCTCTACTCTCGCGGTCAATAAAAATCTTTCTCAACCGCTCAGTCCAAGTTTCAATACTCTCACCCCCAACCCACCCACATTTCCCCAAACCCTGTTAGGTCTTGACCAGAATACCCGGTGCAAATACTAAGCCCCAATTGAGAGAGTTTGAGCTTCCTGCGCCAAAAAGCACTTGCTTGAAAACGTTAAGGGAAGGGCGGTGCTGAAAAGAAGTAATGAATGAATAGATAAACGGAATTCTTTTACGAACTTGAAAATCAAAGGGAGTGATTCACAGCCTTTAGCTGGGGAGATTGGCGACCTTCCTCAAGTTCCCTGAGGCATCTACGCGCCTCGTGCCCAAGGAGCAACCGGTCTCTTCTCCCTCCTAGACGCCGGCCCACCTTCCTCATTCGCGCACCGAGGCTTCGAGGGCGGATAGCCTGTCATGTTTCAACCGGTGAAATTAAACGCGCCGTTCCCAAGTCCATTAATTTTAGCTTCTCATTAATCTATTTATAAGTGATCCCGCGCTGGCTCTATAAATACGGTCCTATAAAACGCACCTCCCGCCCATAAATCTTCCCAGTTGTTTATTTACATGGAGGCCCCACACTTCCTAACGATCCCCTGGTAAACTTCATTAAGGCCCCGCCGCCTGGGTCCAGGCGCGAACGTTCGCTGCTGTCTCCCCCACCTCGGTGCGAGGCTATCTGGGGAAGGGGTGGGAATGGGGAGGGGTCGAGGACCACAGCTCATTTTTTTCTTCTTCACTTTGTTTCCACGTTTCTGTCCCAAATTCAGCTCTTCCTATTTTTCCATCACAAACTTCACATTGATTTATATCGTCATAAACAGCCTTCTCCTGGCCGCGGGCTTTCTCATAGCTTGGGGTGAGCTCCCTCGCTTGCCGGTGTGGCAGCCGCTGCTTCTGTACTAGGACTCATAAATAATCGCCCCAGCTGCCCTCTGATTAGGTCAGTCAAATACATTCCCGATCCCCATTTATTTGTTCTCCGCTTCTTGTTCCTGGTTGAGGTCTCCCCATCTCGCTCTAACGTGCCCCACACTTCTCTAAGGGTACATATTGACATAGATCTGTATTGACCCTGTTGGGTCTCAGGTCTGTTTTCTCCCCCACACTCGTGCCATTCGCGTGCGTCCGACTCGGGCCACGAGAGCTTTGCAAACGCACACCGCCACAAGAGCACCTCCCTCTGAGGAGGTGTCCACATGAACAACGTGGGAGCGCGTGCGTACCCACGTACATGTACGCTGCACAACCCAGCAGAGGGGACCCATTCGGGCTTCTCGCCCAGGCTCCCACGCAATCTGTCTCGCTAGCTCCTGGAGCTCGCTTCTTCTCCAGAGCAGAGGTCTGCCCCTAGCTGATTGAGCCTGCTGGGGGAAAACTTGGTTTTGCAGGGGCCTAACAGCTGCATTTTGGCCAGTTAAGTTCAGCACCTTTGACACAGTCGCCCCGAGTTGCGCAAGGCAAGCATCGCATCCCCATGAAATAGTTTGCGGCCCTAATCATTGGTACTTGTCTAAATTAGTTGGGGATTGACCCCAACGTAGAAGTGACCTGGGTAAGATAACAATCACACCTGCCGCTGAGAGAGACCTGGGTCTTTTCAACATGAGAAGAGGGGCGGTTGCAAAGCCAAGCATAATTACACTGAAAAAATTAGGAGCGCCTTGGTGGCATGCAGCCCTGGTAATTATCTGTGGTTCAAGTAGTTAACACGTCCTGAGCCCATCCCTGAAGATACTTGCAAACGTTCTAAGGACATTGCTGTCAGTTGTCATTAACAAGCTTTTTTGCTTACCAGGGAGCCTGGTAGGGATCTGAGATGCAGATAACCGCCAAGTGCACTTAGGTAGGCTAAATTTGTTCTGTTAAATGTCACAGGAAAATGTCACGCGCGTTAGGGGTGTTTCAGGAACGGTCAGGCTGGAGTTTGACACATGGGCCATAGAGTATGAAGAGGTGGAAAGGGAGGGAAAGATGGCTTTCTCCTTAGTGCATCCCAGGGGTTAAGTGGCACTGGAAGAACTAACCCAAATCCAATAGGGGTCTGTCTCCCTCTGGAAGCTCACACACATATTCATCTAAGATCAGACTGAGCTCTGAAGTGCAGTTACAGCTGATGCAGCCACTCAGCATGGAAGGTCTTCAAAGAAGCTGGTGATGACTTGTGAGGATCTCTTAACTGTGCTGCCTGACCAGGGAGGGAGGGAGAGCAGTCTGTCCTCTGGGAATTGTAAAGTTCAGAGAACTTTTCAGAATAATCTCAATGTCAAGTTCTTGTTACAGACCCAGAAAAAAACATCAATTTGAGTCAGGTTAAGAAACAGAGGGAGTAACACATCTAAGAAACTTTTTAGAAACATACATACACAGGCCTTCTCAGTCATTTACCCTATTCTTTCCCCATTCCCCTATTGGATTCCTTCCTAGAGTACTTCAAATGTAATAATAAACCAGAGAGCAAGATCTCCCAAAGAACTTTTCTGATTCTTCATCGCAGGGTGACTTCTGCTGGAGCATCAGTCAGTTCAGTCAGGTCTTAGCCAGCTGGAAAGATGAGGTAATATCATCCAAGAACCAAGCCAAGTTCGAGAGAACCTCCTCAGTCCCTGGAAGATAACCATCAGGGGATGATTTTCTGTTTGTTTGTTTGTTTGTTTGTTTCCTCACATCAGCTTATTAAGAATCATCTGTTAATGAATGGAGGGGCTGTGCTTTGGCAAAGATTAGGAGGTGCACTTGCCAACCATAGCAAGATACATCAATTAAACTTGGTTGTCTCCTGATCCCCAGGACCTTAAATCTTGTCATCTCTGTTGAGATGAGTCTCTAGGAAAACAAATCTTTCAGATAAGAGTCAAGAGCAATTTACCTGACACCTGCTTTAGTAGAGTGACTAACCAGTTTAGCCTAGGTTTATGTGGAAAATAAAACAAATAGGGTCAGATTTCCATAGCCATATTGAAGAATTACGTACCCACCACCACAGGAACCTAGATCCAGAACTAGAAGAGATGGCAGAGGCAGTCTAATTCAACCCACTCATTTTACAGATGAAGAAACTGAGGCCCAGGGAAGTTAAGTAACTTGTACAAAGTCACCCAGATAGTAGGTATTAGAGACTAAATTTGAACCCAAGTCCTTGGACTGAAAATCCAGGGCTTCATTATTATTATTATCATTATTATTATTATTATTATTATGCCACTCATTGCTGCAGAGAATCATTGATCTTGTGAATTCAGATCTTCTCTTTATCTGTGAGGCCCCTCAAACCAGGAAAAGGAAAGAACTTGAATTCTCTTCATTGGACGAGTTCAGTAAAATCTGATGAAATATTCCTTAACTCAAAGAGCTCTGAGATCTTGGAAAGGGGTGGAGAGAAAATAAAGACTGTTCTTTGAATATGCATATTTCCTTTCCTTTTGTGGGGAAAGAAAAAGGGGGGGAAAAGGTCATGGAGAATCAGAAATCCATTCCAAGCAACCTAGAAAAAGGAGCACGGGGAAGCCTGAAGTTTAAGTCTTCCCTTGAAAAAAAGTTCAATTAAATAGTGCCTTGTGCTTTCTTGGGGGATAATGGCCCAAGACAAGGGGGTCAAGTAACCAAAATAAGGATTGAATCTCCTTTATCTGTACTTTATCTGTACCCTTCCTTTGATACTAAATCCTGAACATGTGTCTTGGTGGCTAAAATTGGAGTGATAAAGATCAGGGGAGATTTTTTTTTTTTTTGCAAGGAGGAAGGGAAGAGGTATAGCTTTGTTATCTGGTTATAAAAATACTCTTCATAATAAAATTGGAGGTGGGGAGAATAATAGCCACTGTTCCTTCTTGGGCCCTCAGTCTTTCAGAATTTGAAAAAAAAATTCCTTTGGTATTTCTGTACATTGAAGCCCCAGGTAATTAATATTGCTCTTTCCCTTACCATTCCCCATCAACCTGTGAGTAAATTCTTAACAATTCCATCTCTGTTTGTTACCTCCTCATCAGTGACAGAAGATAGATCTTGCCTCTCCCCAGCCTAGCTCTACTATGTTCGCTTCCAACTGTCAAGAGGATATATTCCTACTGATGTCTAACTAGTGTTTTGAAGACCAACCCTCTTCTGTCCCTCCAGTTACTCTGAGTACCCCTCCTCCCCTTTCCCATCACAGGCTCAGTAATCTGAAAGACTGTAGGGCCCATCCTGGCAAGATGCAAGGCAGGTACAATAACACATTCACATCTCTTCAGCTGAATAGGTTAAAACCCCGAAAAGAACATCCTGTTCCAGGGATATTCAATTAGAGAAAGTGTCCAAAACAAATAGGAGATGTATAGCTGAGGAGTACTTAGCCTAGTTGCATTTTCACCCATGTTACACTTAGACTGCAGAGCTTTTAGGTATGGAAACTTTTTTTTATTGGCAGGAAAATAATACTGGCTTCCACATAGATGGGTGTGGTCACACACTTTGTATGCCTCCATATATATGTGTATATATATATATATATACACACACATACACATATATGTATGTGTATATACACATGCATATATATGCAAGTAGTGGTTTATATAAATACATGTGATAGACTGTCTCACACACATATATATTTATATACATATAATAGTTTTATATCCTTGGGTTATTTTGAGGCAGAAAGATGGCCTTCAGCTGAAACATATATGCCTATATGTACAAACGCATGTCTATATCAGCCCATAGAAAGCTCTGTTATAGTACAAAAAAAACTAAAGACATTGAAAACAATTATTTTTTCTTTGTTTTTTGGGTTTTGTTTCGTTTTTAGTGCCCTAGAATTGGATGACAACCAGAAAGGAACCTTGGTTAAAGGTACAGTTCTGTGAATCAAATGACTTTCTTGAAAGGTTGACTACCTCTGGAGCAAGTGGAAAGAGCAATGAATTTGGAGTCAGAGAACTAGAATTCAAATCTTGGCTCTGTCAGTGACTACCTATGTGACTTTGTGCAAGTCACTTGACCTTTGTGTCTCAGTTTCCTTATCTGTAAAACAAGCCACTTGAGCTAGATGAAGGCTAAGGTCCTTTCCAAATCTAAAGTTTTATCCCTGCCAAAACATATACATGTTACATTCATGGTGACTTGTTTGAACTATTCTCAATAGCAATTGGCTATGTGGACACATGTGTAAGTACTATGTTCCTTACTTTCTCTTAATATTAAACATAGATGTAGAACTTTAGGACGCTCCCTCCCCCGCATCCCTTTGACTTTTTTTCTTCCATATGCTATTCAGTAACCTACAGAGTGATAACTAGGTTGAACTTCCTGCTCTCCCTATTTTTGTTAATACCTCTGACCATCTTCCCCGACCCTCCCCCACTGTTTCCCCCCTCCCTCACATTCTGTCAAGCAATAGGCTGTAAAATAGTTATCCAGACCAGCAGACAGGCAAGTGCCTTTTGAGAGTAATTTCTGCCCCAAGCATTTAGCCCGGGGCAAAGCAAGCGTGCTCTCTAACTGATCAACCTGGATATTTCATTATTCATTAATTTACTGTTTAACCAAATCCCACTCATTATCAGAGGCAACGCTTGGCAGAGCCCAGCGAACAGTAGCAGTTGGTGTCAGGCGTGGAGAATTGGCCCATTTGATCCCAGGCTGTTTTATTATTCAACACCACTGACTGAGAAAAAGGTCCATGAATAATAAAGAGCCAAAGCGTGTTTGAACTGAGAAGCATGACACAGCCTTACAAAACAGCAGTTAGAAAATTAAAGGCGAGGTGGCCCAGGCTTTGCATTTTTTATCCTGGCTGTGGGCACAGACATTTAGATTCCCTACATTGTTTTCAATAATAATAATAAACCCTTAAGATGGGAGATAGTTGTTTCGACTACTCGTACTCTTTTCAAAACTCACGGCTGAAGAGCTTGGAAACAAACTTACAAAGCCAGAAACCAACGTGCCTCAAGAAGACACCTGGGAAACCTACTTTCTAATCAGAGAACTGGAAAAAGCCTTTGTGGACCTTCTCAGGCAAGAGGAGAGATTCAGAGAAATTTCATTCTTCTTTGGCCCTCTTGTCCTCCTTACTCTGGGCAGGTTTGTAAATTACTTACTTACTGAGCAGATCCTTGCTGTATTCTTTACCATCTAAATTGGTCCCTCGATAGGCCTTGGGTTTGTAGGCACATATCTACACAAGGCTTGAGGAAATGCTTCATTTCCTGTTGACATATGCACTAGTCAGACTCATATCTGGAAGGAATATCAGAAATCCAGTACCACCCTTGGAATTTGGGAAATAAGGGACTGATAACTATAAGAGGAAAGTATATCCAAATATCTTTAAACATCGTTATTTTAAAATGCTAGAGCCCCTGAAGTATCTCCCCTGAGGTTACTTAGTCAATGATAATACGATCATCCAGTCTACTCTGTCCAAGTCTACGTAATAACATTCATCAAACATTTAAGGTGTCTCTTCTTACAGAACTCTATGTTGGGCACTGGGGGAAATGGAGCATTTTACATGAGGCCTAATCTCTGCTCTCATGAAACTTTCAAAGATTAGACAGTTAAGTAAAGTATGCAATATGACATGATAACGTAATTCCAGTTCGACAAGTATCTATTAAGGTACTACTGCGTGCAAGTCCTGTACTAGGCAGTGGGGGCACAAAGACAAAGAATAAGACAGTCCTGCTCTCAAGAAACTTAAATTATATGTTCTTACATCCTCCATGAAGCATTTCTGAAGTCCCTGTTTATTAGGGTCACTACCAGTCCCCCACCCCCTAGCTATCTTGTATTTATTTTGTAAGTAGTTGGTATTTATTTTTCTGTATATATGTCGGTCCTCCTCTAGCAGAATGTAAACTCCTTAAAAGTAGGAACTAGAGATCAAATAGAATCAAATCAAATCAAATGGAGATCAACTAGAATCAAATAGACCTGGGCTCCAAACCGACCTGTGACATGTCTAGCTGTGTTATCTTGACTAGGTCATTTTACTTCTCAGTGCTCCCAGATAATGCTCTAATGTGATAAATTGCAGGACAGTTTCAGTTCTGCATCTGTAGAGTTTCATTGATAGTAGTTCCCTTTTAAAAACAACAACAAACAAACCACAAGTCAGACCCACTCTATCTCTCTTCTTCCCTAAAATTCTCAATCTTATTTAGTGCCTGGTATATAGTAGGTGCTTAATAAATGTGCAATTGAACTCAACTGCATAATAAATGCATTCTATCATTCACTTGTTCTCAGTTGTGGCCAACTCTTTGTGACCGTATTTGAGGTTTTCTTGGAAAAGATACTGGAGCGAGTTGCCATTTTCTTCTCCAGCTCATTTTACAGATGAGAAAACTGAGGCAAACAGGGTTAAGTGACTTGCTCAGGGTCATACTACCAGTAAGTGTCTGAGGCCAGATCTGAACTCAGGAAGTTGAGTTTTCCTGACCCTAGGCCTTGCCCTCTATCCACTGCAGCACAACCTAGCTGCAGGAAAATCATTAACACCACCAAAAGAATAACAATGATGATGGCTATAATAATATCTTCAATTGTCCATTAACTTGAATTAGATCTTTGTATAACAATAATAACTAAACTTCATATAATACCTTATGACCACCTCTCTTGGTAAATTACACAAATATTGTTATCACCATTTTACACAAAGAATATACTGATGCTCAGAAGACTGAGATGACTTGGCCCAAAGTTATAATAGTAGTGTGTTCTTCAAACTTTTAACTGTGATCTTGTGTTAGATGTGGGACTGGAACCTAGGTCTTCTGAATTCAAGGCTCTTTTCTGTATCCCCTCATTGCCTCCCACATAGCCACCACCTCACTTTATACCCACAAAAATCTCCTGCATTGAAGGAGAAAATTGGAGCAATTGCCTGGTAATTCAGGTGAAAATTTAACTTCTGAGGAAAAAGAGGGTCTAGGGACCTATTTGGTCCAGATGGACTGTCTCCATTGATCAAATCTAATGGCTAAATGAGGTCTTCACATTATTTTGGCAGTATACATATTCATAGAGAAAAATGGAGTGTAAATTCCAAAACAAAGGTGTCCTGGATTAGGCAAAAGGACATTGAATTAAGGAGTTAGAATTTTTTTTTTTTAATTTTTGGTGCACCCGCAGAGCATTATTGCGCTGAATCTCCTTTTCCTCAACTGGAAGGAGTTGACTCATCTATCAAATGGAGATAATTATATTTGTACCATCTACCATCACAGGAACATTTGGGAGGATCATAGGATCATAGGAGTTACTATTTGTTAAGTCCCACAGGGTGTCCCAAAATTCTTAGTGAGGATTTAAGGATTAAAACTGCACAGCTTTGGGACACCTTGCATCAGTAAATGACACTAAATGATCCCCATTATTTTTTTCCTCAGAGAATGAGAATGGAATGTTCCCTGCTATAAAACTCAGCAACAATTTAATGTGAACATTTCTCAGGGCTTGAGTTTTGCTTCTGTAAAGTGGGTGATGATGATGATGGCAGCTAGGTGGCACAATGGACAGAGTACCAGCCTGGAATCAGGAAAACCTGCATTCAAATATGGCCTCAGACATTTACTAGTTGTGTGACCCTGGGCAAGTCACTTCTATTTGTCTCAGTTTTTTCAACTTTAAAATGGGGATGATAACAGCACGTAACTGCCAGGGTTGTTGTGAGGATCAAATGAGATAATATTTGTAAAATGCTCAGCATAGTTCTCAGCACATAGTAGGTGCCATGTAAATGTTTATGGTAACATCAGCAACAAATAATATGAGAATATATAATAAATATACTTGACAAATATAATCCACATAATATTCATATGATATATAATAAATAAAAATGTGCAAAATCTATTAAACACATAATATAATAGTAATTATAATAACAGTAATTACTCTGAATAATAATAGCAATCATATAATTACTATTATCATAATAGTAATCATTATTAATAGCAATAGTGATCTTACTAGTAACTAATAGTAACAATAATAATTATTAATAGTAATAATAGTAATTATTATTATTAGCCACTTAGCTTGCTTAGGTCCTAAAACAAATAGGTCTTAAGTAGCATGATATCCAATAGGCTTTCAAATACAAAACTTTAAAAACCCAATAGAGCTCATGCCCTTACTCATAGGGAGAAGACTGGTTAGGGGAGAGAGGGAAAAGCAGGGTTGAAGGTTTACATGACTTAAAAAGAAAACAAACAAAAAAACTGATGGAACAAGGCCTGAAAAAGAAATATACATGAGGCTACTAAAACATCACTAGAGGGGTGTGCAGTGCCTGACATATAAACTTAATATATGTCAAATTGAGTTGAATTGAAGCTCAGTAAGAAGGTACTCTAGTCTAGGCAACCAAAGATTGCTGTTTTCTTATTATTGACTGACCTGCAGCTGGTCTAATTTCCCATCCAAAAGTGACCAAAAGAGCCCCCAAATTTTATCAATTCTTTATTTTATTTTATTTTTTTAATTAATTTATTTTTCATTTTCAACAATCACTTCCATAAACTTTTTAGTTTTAAATTTTCTCCCCCTCCTTCCCCAAAACAGCGTGCAATCTGATATAGGCTCTACATATACATTCCTATTAAATATATTTTCACATTAGTCATGTTGTAAAGAAAAATTGGAACCAATAGGAGGAACCACAAGAAAGAAGAAACAAAACAAAATAGAAGGAAAAAAAAGAGCAAATAATATGCTTCGGTCTGCATTCAAACTCCATAGTTCTTTCCCTGGGTGTGGATAGCATTTTCCATCATGAGACTTTTGGAGATGTCTTAGATACTTGTATTGCTGAGAAGAGTTAAGTCTATCAAAGTTAGTCATCATACAACGTGGCTGTTACTATGTATAATGTTCTCCTGGTTCTGCTCCCTTCATTCAACATCAGTCCATACGAGCCTTTATAGGTTTTTCTGAAGTCTGCCTGCTCATCATTTCTTATAGCACATAGTATTCCATTATATTCATATACCACAACTTGTTCAGCCATTCCCCAATTGATGAAAACAATTTTTTTGGGGGGGGTGTAATTGGGGTTAAGTGACTTGCCCAAGGTCACACAGCTAGTTAGTGTCTGAGGTGGGATTTGAAATTTAGGTGTTTCTGATTCCGGAGCTGGTGCTCTATGCACTGCACCATCTAGTTGCCCCAAGCCTCACAATTTTAAAGGCAAAGTGTTTGTTGTCTATGCCTCCTATTGCTTAATTACTTCTTTCCAGCAGCAATCTAGAATTTGCATGCTTTGTAACTAGCTAGTAGATGAGTAATGACTACAGGGACCTAGATGGTTTCCTGTTGGCTACATAGAGTTAACAAATTTTCCTTGGGGCTTGAGCTTATATCTGGGCAAATCTCAGGCCCTGGGGAGACTCTGACTCTCTAACTTCTATCTCTACTTCAGTGATGAGAGATGTGGCAGTCACCTAGGAGGTGGAACTGGGGTAGCCAGTGGATTAGAGAGAGCTATTACACCTGTAGATATTGTGGATTGAATGTGAGTAGTCGATTAAAATTTAGTGGATCCAGTATTCTGATGTAACTGACTGAATGAGAAGGATCCATGGAGCGTGATGAGAACTGGAGAGAATGTATTTGTGTGCCAAATCATTGATGTGATCTGAAAAATTGTGACTGTGCTATCCCCAGTCTATGTTATTATCCTCAAGAAACTTTGGATCTCTGTTCCATGTATGTGATTTAACTTAGTAAAAACAAACACAAAACCCTATATTCCATAGGGAGTGGAATTTTCTGTTATTAAAAATGTATGACATTTTTAAAAAGCATTATCAACATATTTCCTATTTCACTATCTCACTCTCTTTGTTTTTTTTTTTTTTATTTTTTGTGCCCTAGGCAGCTGCCAACTTTGCCTCTCCCTAGTTTCCTCTTTGGGTCTAGGAACATAATACTATTCAGTGGGTAATGAGGTAAACTAAGTAGCTAAAAGTAGGTATCATGAAGTATCTACTGGGATGATAATGAGAGGGAGTGGTGGCAATGATTATAGTAATAACCAGTCTGATTGAGAGTGGAACAGAGGAGTATATATTCTATTCAGTATATGTCTGGGGATGCACATTAACACAACCAGTTGTGAGCATGCCAAGATTACCATTTTGTAAATCAGATGGTATGGTGTTGAGTGTGTCAGTATGGACAAAATCTTAAGACTGGGAGTCAAGAGACCTGGGATTGATTCTCTCTCTGCTGCTAATAAACTGGGTGACCTTTGGCAGGCCTCTTTGGGGACCAGGCATAGTTTCTTTGGGGCAACTGGGTGGTGCAATGGATAGATGCCTGGCCCGGAGTCAGGAAGATGTATCTTCCTGAGTTCAAATCTGGCCTCAGACACTTACTAGATATGTGACTTTGGGAAACTCACTTAACCTTGTGTTTGCCTCACTTTCCTCATCTGTAAAGTGAGATGAAAAAGCAAATGGCAAGCCACTCCAGCATCTTTGCCAAGAATACTTTGAATGGGGTCAGAAAGTGTTGGGACACACTTGAAAAAATGACTGAACAATTACCACTAGCAACAGTTTCTATATGATGAAGGTGTTCTAGGAGATGACCTCTAAGGCCTTCCTCTGTGAGGAGAAGAACATTCTTCATTGTTTTCAACCTTCTCTATTATCTGTTGCTGCCTATATGAGCTAACTACCATGCTCAAAAATGAACCAGAAGAGATATAGATGATCTGGCAATTTGGCATTGTTGATACACTTTAAAATGATAATGACATTAACTCGACTTTATGTAGGGAAAAACTTGTGATTTAGTCAGCAAGGGGTCCCACCCTCTCTAACTCCTTTCACCAAAGGAGTTATGTTTCAGTACATAAATCCTAGGCTATAGCATGAGGTACATGAAGTGATTTGCCCAGGATCACACATCCAGTAAATATATGAGGCAGGATTTGAGACCAATTCTTCCTGATTCTAAGCCCAGCAATACTTTCTAGGGGTGGGGAACCTGTAACCTCGAGGACACATTCAGCCCTCTCGGTCCTCAAATGTGGCCCTTTGACTACGTTCAGTGACCCAGAGGGCCACATGTGGCCTCAAGGCCTCAGGTTCCCCACCCCTGCTCTAGACACTGTACTGTGCTACCTCTGCAAGTGCATGTTTATTATGATACATATACATGCACAACTCACATGTATGTGCACACATTCATATATATACACACATGTACATGTGACCCTGACAAGACACTTATCCTCAGCATGATGGAGTAGAAGAATCTAGGACTCAGGGTCATGAAGACCTGAATTCAAATCTCACCCTAGATACTTGCTAGCTTTATAACTCTGGGCAAGTCGTTTAAGTCTGTGGGTCTCAGTACCCTCATTTACAAAATGAGGAGATTGGACTTGATAACCTCTAAAATCCTTTCTAGCTCTAAATCTATGATTTTCGTGAAAGTCCCAGGCGAGTTTTTAAGAGGTGTTGCAGAACAGTTACTGATCTGCCTCAGTAGAGGCACCAGACTCACCAGGAGCTCCTTAGAACAATGAAATGACTGCTCCTGACCAACACACATACATGCATGTATACACAAGTACACATACATGGATATACATACTCAGTTATATGTACGTATAATATATACTTGATCAAATGAAATTCTAGATGAGACTGCTTAAAAACATAGAATACTATATAAGTAGTATTAATTTCAGGAAGTCCTCATTAATTCAAGTATATTAGAGAGAGAAAAGGTCTAAATGGTAAAAAAAAAACCCAAATTATGGAATAAAATCAATATAAAAAAACTAAAACAGTGTTGTTTTTTAAACATAACTTTATTTCCTTTAAAGTATACACAGCAGATAGAGCTAGATAACAAAAGCTTACTCGTTAGAAATTCTTAGGGGACTCACTTTGTTGGCTAAGTATGGATATTCACAATAGTAGCTGCCATTTGTAAGTTGTAAATCACATTATATATATATTCATATATATAAAATATATAAATTTAATTTTTGCTTTACAACAACTCCTGGCATTGGGGACTATAGGTATTTTATTTTTTAGATGAAGAAACTAAGACTGAGAGAGATTGACTGTCTTACCTATGGTCACACAACTGGTGAGTGTCTGAGACAGATTTTGAGCACAGGCTTTCCTGATTCTAAGTCTAGCACTCTTATCCAAGGTACCATAAGAGCCACTCTAGTGTTGTAGAATTAGCATATCAATGTTCGTGTTTGTGAAAAGGGATGCTTCTACAGCTCTTGGGTTGAGAGTAAACTATGTTCTCTTAGGCAGTTTAAATATCACCCCCAAAATCTTGTTTTCAATATTTATTGGCTTAACAAAATGTTCTTCACTAAGCAAGGGCAAATATGGAAAAAATATAAAACAACAACAAAGAAATTTCAACTCAGCCTGCTCCCAAATTGCTACCAGTTTAGGTTTAAAGGAGTTTGAATTAACAAGGTATTACTCCAGATGCACATTTACTATATGACTATAACAAAACCTCATTAGTAAATAACCCCTTTAATACAGGCTTTCTAAGTCAAGTCTCAGCTTTGCTCACCAACTCCCTCCTAGGCTAATCAAAGGACCTGAGCAGCTTTGAATTATTTCATTACTTTCTAGACTATATTATCGTTCATCTGCAACAGTTGAGGGGAAATCCAGATTTTCCTTAAGTCCTTTTATAGATAAAGGTGCCAAAAGGTATAAAATATGAAGCCACTTCATAGGCAAGCTTTTTGAAACCACTCAGCACAGTGTGCATGCTAAGTTTAATCATACTGATGGATTTACATGTAATGTCTCAATTTCAGACTCGCTCATTAGTACAGTCAATCTTGGTGTTCTCCCTGGAGAGCAAAGGGTAAAGGTGACTTCAGCCCCATTGACAGGACTGCTGGAAGTTGAATAAGGAACTTGGAGAAAAAGACAGTGGGAAAAGCTCCACCATATGAGGCTATAATCCCAGTTGTGGTCAACGTGTTGAAAGCTTTATATTTCCTGACCACAGGATCTTTCCATAAAATGAAGGGGGAGGTGGGATATTCCTAGGATTAGCCAGCTGGCTATTTCTATATGCTTATTAAAATTTCTTGAAGACATGGTGGGGGCCTCTAAACCCATTTTAAGTCAGATGATTGTGTCAGTTTGATAAACCATAAGCTTTTTCATTTTTTCTTCTGCACAGTTTTGGGGAGGGAGGGAAAAATAATCTGATGTTCTTTTCAGCCCCAGGAGAGTTTTTTTTTTTTTTTAATTGTCAATAAGGAGTAAGGAACTTGGACAATAGTGGTCAAAACAGTGGCAACAGGAGCAGAGGCGAGGGCAAGATCCAGATGTCACTTTAATAAGGAAATCCTCTGCTGTCTTGTCCCCCCTCCCCACTACCCTCCAGTCAAGTTCTTTTCTTCTGGACAAAACACAGTTCCATTCCATCCTGTGCAGGATTCAGGGATAGATTCTTCTTTGGGAGACTTCGGTTGAACAAGCTGCCTCTTTGTATTCAAAATCCACACGCTGTTCCCCGTGGCTTTTCAAGTATCTGGCTATTCAAACATTGTATTAAGTGAAACAAAGCCCTGACTTGCACACTCCGGAGTCTTTGTATAATGAGGAAAACAAGTAACTTAACACTTAACAGTAAACAAATGAACCTGGATTGTCAGAAATTTTACAGAAGGTATATGAACTCTTACTGTTTATTCATAATTAGGAAACACAGATGCCTTGAATGTTAAACTCTATCATGAAACTTAAGGACACTCAAAACATTTCAGGAAGTAAAGGCCTGAACTAGAAAACGAACAAAGCATAACTAGGTGGGGCAATTGGAGCTTTGACCCAAGGCACTGTCGTGATGGAGAGGGGGGAGATAGGGGATCTTAGATGCACTTCTTCCCTGTGTTTTCCAGACAACATTTACCTCAAGCCTTCAGGTGGTCTGCACTATATAAGGTGACCCCACTCCTCCAGTTCTGCCTGATGCCCCTAGGGGTCTATTTCCATAATATCTTCCCTTGCAGGGCCAATCACTAAGATACCCTCTTTTTCAGGACCCCCAAACCCCAGGATTGTACCCACTGTCAAATTGTTTTCTGGCATTCCTCCCATATTAATGAACTGCTAGTCAGACCTTCCTCTACACTGTATGGTTACCACCATTTCACACCTCACCAAGAAAAAAATAACTTATTTTTTGAATCTACAAGGAAAATATTCTAGTTACCAGTCTGTAAACCACTATGATGGATACATCCTTTCATCAATAACCTCTGGTTAGATAGCAGGTTGCTGTCCTTTTCAGAGGTTCATAGCACATGGTTTGGTCATACAAACACTCTTCAGAATTAGTGCAAAAGTACAAACAGTTTTTGAGCGATGTAGAAAAACACTGCATGGGGAGTTTGAACACCTGAATTTGCATGCCACTAAAAGGTGATGTGGTTTGTACATGTCAATTCCCTTCTCTGGGATTCAATTTCCTCATCTGTAAAATGAGAGGGGTAAGATTATATTAGGGTAGCTAGGTGGTACAGTGGATACAGTGCCTGGTCTGAAGTTAGGAAGACTGGGCTCAAATCCCACCTCAGAAATTTACTGTGTGACCCTGGACAAGTTACTTAACCCTGTGCTTACCTCAGTTTCCTCATCAGTAAAATGAGCTGAAAAAGGAAAGGATAAACCATTCCTGTATCATTGCCAAGAAAACATCAAAAAGGAGTCATGAAGAGTCATACACGACAAAAAGTGACTCAAAAACAGCAAGATCAAGGTCTCTCCCAGAAATAATATGATGGACTTCTAAAAAGTGGGACCAGTACCCCCTTCTTGATAAAAATAATAGTCAATGAACATTTACTAGTTGGTCTGGTATAGTTTAGGGAAGAAATGAGGATGGATGAGATGACTTCTAACAGTCTCCTCTATGTCTAACTCTATAAGTTTGTAGAGGCTATGTAATTTGGTGGGGGCCCTAAATGGGCCTAACTGATGAGTAAGGCCTGGATTCTGTCCTCCTGCCTGCGAGACTATCGTTGTACGCAACTTCTCAGTGTCTTATCTCTAAAAAGAGCAGTAATGATTATCTGCAACCATCCACCCCGTTCTTCCCTGGCTCTCTCCCACTCACTCCACCCCCAACATAGGTACACTCTCCCTCTCATGTTGCAGAGAATAAGAAACCAAATGCTAATACTTTGAAGTTGGGCCATAGTAACTTAAATGAAATGAAATATCCACTTAGTGCAGGCTTGGTTTAGAAAATATTTTTGGTGCTATTCCTCAGTTCAAATACAATAACTGTAGAAAATATATAGGTTTGGTTTCATTTCAAACTGATAGATTAGGTGTTAATTTAGAAAAAATAAAAAGCTTTGGTTTGGTTCCTCATTTACTGTAAAATGAATATTTACATCCAGTGCCACAGTTTGCCTTTTTATGGTTTTTGTTTCACGATTTAGTTTGGTTCAAGTTCCTGATTGTTAGTAAACTTCTGTTCTTGATTTGAACTATTTATTTTGTCTAGATTAACACAATACCTCACAACTGACAAGTCACTTCTGCCTTCTCTTCCTTTTTACTACAAATCTGTCTTATAGGAGCATATCTTTCAGTCTTCGTGCTGCCTGTCTGGTGACTGGAGAGCAGTCTAAACAATCAGCTGTGCTTCAGTGGACTGAGGCAGCATTGAATAATAGTTGGGTAGAGAATGGGATTAAGGATAAATAGGATGGTGACCTAAGGAGGAAAGCTCTCTGAAGAGTTCCCTGGGGTGAAAAAGACTAGAGAAAAACAGTTACAAGGATTGATTCCTTTTTTTTTTAAAGTTGTGAGAAGCCACCATGTAGCACGAGCAGGTGAACTTGCTACATGAATAGCAAACTGGAGTTTATTATTCTAATCAAATAAACTTAGAATAGTTCATCTGACACAGTCATTATTGTTCTGTGACAAGCAAGTCAACCATTCACATAGCAACATTCATCCACATGTTGAATATAATGAAATTTACTTTCACACAGGCCAAATTTATGTTATACTCTTTATTTTGCTATTTTTTCATTAGCTATAGTCAGAGTTAGTCTTAGTAAATTAGCATTTATTAACCACCTACTATGTGCCAAGAAATGTGGGGGATACAAAGGCAAAAGACAATCCCTGCTCTCAAGAAGCTTATAGCCTAAAGGGGGAGGCAATATGTAAATAACTATGTACAAGCAAAATATACATATATATGTGTATGCATACATGTATATATACATATACACACATATATAATATATACATATATGCATATACACATAAATTGGAGATAATAACAATCAACAGAGAGAATACACTAGGATTAAGGGAGACTAGAAAAGTCATCTTGTAGAAGGTGGGACTTTAGCTGAAATTGAAGGAATTCCAAGAATCTAGGAGGCAAAGATAAGAAGGGAGATTTCTAGGAATGGAAGAGGGTAAAAGTACCAGGAGTCTAGAGATGGAATGTCTTGTGAGAGGAACAACAAAGTGGCCAGTACCACTATATCTCCAAGGTAAGTCAAGAATGTACAGTGCAAAAAGATGGAAAGGCAGGAAGAGGACAGGTTACAAAGGGATTTAAAAGACAAACACTGGATTTTATGCTTGATATTGGAGGCTATAGGTAGCTCACTAGAATTTAGTGAATAGTTGGATGACATGTATTAGAATGAGGAGAGATTTGAGGCAGAGTCCAAACAGCAGCTATTGAAATAGTCTAAGTGTGAGGTGATGAGGATCTGCACCAGGTGATGGCATTGTCAGAGGAAAGAAAGGGGAGTATTTAAGAGATACTCAGAACTTGGTAACTGATTGGTTATAGGAGAGGAAGTCAGAGGGAAGAGTCAAGGAATACTTAGGTAGGAAGCCTGGGTGACTAGGAAGATAGTAGAACTCTCAACAGTAATGAGTTAATTAGATAGAAAGGAGGATTTTTTTGGGAAGCGAAAATGCATTCATTTTTGGACATGTTGAGTTTAAGATGTCTAGGAGACAAGCAGATAGGTAACATAGTGGATAGAGCACTGGTCCTGGAGTCAGAAAAACCTGAGTTCGAATCTGACTTCAGGCACTTACTAGCTGTGTAACTCCGGGCAAGTCCCTTAGTGCCTTAAAAAAAATGTCTAGGTCAATTCCAAAAGACTCATGATAGAAAATGCTATCCACAGCCAAAAAAAGAACTATGAGTCTGAATGCAGATTGAAGCACACTATTTTCTCTTTTTTTGTTTGTTTTTTTTCTTACTTGTGATTTTTCCCTTTTGTTCTGATTCTTCTTTCATGACATGACTAATGCAAAAATATGTTTAATATGATTGTACATGTATGGCCTATATTGGATTACTTGCTGTCTTGGGAGAGGGGAAGGGGGAGGGGGGAGAAAAATATTGGAACTCAAAATCTTGTAAAAGTGAATGTTGAAAACCATTTTTACATGTAATTGGAAAAATAAAATACTATTAAGTGGAAAAAATAAAATGATAAGTAGTATCTAAAAATGTCTAGGAGACATACAGTTTGAGATGCACAATAGGCAGGTGGAGATGTGAGTCTAGAGGTCAGGAGAAAGGACAAGGACAAATAAATCTAAGAATCATGACTGTAGAGATAATATTTGAATTGAATCCATGGGAGCTAATGAGATCACCAAGTGAAATAGCATAGATTAAGAAGAGGGCCCAAGCCAGAGCCCTGTGGCACACTCATGGTTATGACCTGGATAAAGATCTAGCAAAAGCAACTAAGGAGAAATGGTGAAACAGATAGGAGGAGAACCAGGGAAGAGCAGTGTCATGAAAACCTGGAGAGAAAAAAAGTATAGAGGAGAAGAGAGTGATTGACAGTGTCAGAGACTGCAGAAAGGTTCAGAATGATGAAGACTTCAGAAAAGATCATTTAAAAAGGAAAAGATCACTGGTAACTGGAGAGAGTAGTTTCAGTTGAATGATGAAGTCAGAAACCAGACTGTAGAAAGTTAAGAAGAGAGTCAGAAGAAAGGATATGGAGACATTTATTACTGACAGAGTCCTGAAAGATTTTGGCCAGAAAAAAAGGAGAAAAGACATAGAGTGATAGCCAGCAGGGATGAGTGAATCAAGAGATGGATTTTGAGGATGGGGGAGACATGGGCATGTTTGCAGGCAGTAGGGAAGCAGCTAACTGATGGGGTGAAATTGAAGGTAAGTGAGAGAGTAACACTGATAGAGGGGGCATTCAACTTTGGAAATTGGGATGGAATGGAATCATGTGTGTACATAGAGGAGTGTGCCTTGGCAAGGAGAATGGGCACCTATTCATATCAATCAGGGGTGAAGGGGGAGAAAGTGAAGAAGGATTTTAGTAATCTGAGATGAGGAGGCGGAGGAGAGAAGAAGGAACACTAGCAAGTTGTTTCAATTTTTTTTTTAAAGAAATATGAGCAAAATTCTCAGCTGAGAGAGTGAGGAAGGCTTAATAATGGGAAGTTTGAGGAGAGATGAAAAGTGGGGAAAACTGCTGTGGTAAGCAGGATAATGATTCAACAATTTTTTTTAGATATAATGTACCCTTTTAATCTTGATAATTTTACTTTTTCACGCACAGTTATTCACATACATTAAAGGAGAAAGGTCTTGAATCCTATCCCCAGTAGCTGATCCCACTCCATTATACTCCTGTGTTAAGATTCCTTTATTCTGTTCATATGCTCTTGCTGGATCAATCTTCTCTACCCACGCACCCTTCAACCTGAAGTGTCATTAATCATTTGATTTCTTTTCACCTTCCCTTCACCAGGTGTCCTAGGTGAACAAATGCCACAGCAGAAACTTTGTGGTTTATAAAACCATGGCTTAGCTCTTATGAAGATTTCCCCTAATTAATTGCTTCTCTTCTTATTTGATCTGTGATTAGTTTGCTCATCAGGCAGCATCTAGGTAGCACAGTGGATGGAGTACTGGGCTTGCAGACAGGAAGATCTGAGTATAAATCCTGCCTCCAATAACTACTAGTTATTGAATCCTGTGTGAGTCACTTAAACTCTGCCATCTTCAGTTTCCTCATCTGCAAGAATGGGGATCATAATTGCACCTACCTTGCACAGTTGTTATGAGGATCAGATGAAATACCATATGTAAGCTTTACAAACCCATATAACTGCTATATAAATATATACCATATAAATGCTAGCCACTAATGTTTATGAAAAAGTTTGAATCTGACATAATAAAAATTTACTATCTTTCATGATTACTTCTTTTTTGGTTAAGAATTTCATAGTTGGAGTAGTGCAAGGTACCTCCTTCCATTCTTCTCTGGCTCTGGCTCTCTTGGTCTCTCTGTGTCTCTCTCTCTCTTTCTCTGTTATATTACAGCTTTTTGTATTTAGAAATGCTTTGGACCTACAGAGCTAGGACAACATGAAATCAAGAAAGAAAGAAAGAGGAACTGTTGGAATAATCGGGGGGGAGGAAAAGGAAAAAGAGGTTATCTAGACATAGGGAATGACATGAACAAAAGGAAGGAGGGAACATGTGAGGTATATGCTGGATAGTGATTCAGTTTAGGGGTTCAGGGGAGTTGAGACCCCAAAATCACAACACATGGGTCCTGCCCGAAGGAATTCGACCAAAGCCTTCTTTCAACCAAAGACAAATTTTATGAGAACATCCATCATATTGGGCAGACTCTTAAAGATTCTGAACGTTAGTAAACTATTGGTTTATTGGCTAGATTATAAGAATCTAAGCAGTGGCTAGATTTTAGGAATCTGAGCAGTGGCTAGATTATAAGAATCAGAGCATCTTAATGGAGATAAGGTGGACCTTATATACAGAAAGATTGTGGGAGGGACCTAGGAGTGGCCAGTAAGCTGGGGTGAATAGAACTCTTGGAACCTGGACCTTGTGGCCAAGGGAGAATAGAGCCTAGAAGTGTGGGAAATGGCCGGGGGTCATACATAGGGAGGTAAAATAAAGGAAGGCCAGGCTAGATTAACAGAATTAGGAGATTGGGTGTAGCCACAACGAAAGGCAAGTTGATGGGATTATAGCCTCAAGTGAAAACACCAGAGACTTGGCCATGTGGGAAAGACCAGGGTTTTTCCTTTTTGGGATTTAACTCCCATCCTCATCAGATAGGACAAATATGATGTGTCCCAAAAGTCTTAGAGCAGGTTTAAATGTTGATAGCTTAAAACTGAACTAGGACTTTTGGTGTGGCTAGCCCTTAGAATATGCTTAGAGGAAAGCAATATGACATAAGGAAAGAAAGGTAGGTCTGTGCCAAATTGTAGAGGGCCTTGATTGACAGGCAAAGAATTTGAACTCTACTTAGTAGGTAATAGGAAGTCATTGAAAGGTTTTAAGTAGAGGAGTGACAGTGACTAAGAACTGGGACTATTGGTGTTTTTTGTTTGTTTGTTTGGGGGGTGGGGTTGAAGTGAAAAAGGAATATGGGAATTTTTATTAGGTAATAAATGAGGAAAGAAATAGCACTCAATATTCTAACTTCCTTAGCCCTGGAGACTGTGAAGATAGAACCTCTAGACTAGAGCAATGATTGAAGTCACCATGTAGAAGCAGATCTCATTCTTAGTTTGAAACTCTGATTAATTATTGCAGAGAAAGGCTCATTTTTTCTTTAGGTTTCCTTATCTTGGGATTTCTTCTAATAGAAAGACAAGTAAACTGTCAGTTCATTGTGTCTGTAGTGATAGTAGCTTCAGGGATTAAGATACTCCCATGCAAAGGCGTGGCCTCTGAATAGTTTGAAGGTTTTAATCACACACACCCAACTTTTAATCATTATACATAATGGTTTTTGAATCTTTTCTGTCCCTTAGCTATGCACTGGCATATATTTTCATGAAACTCATAATGTCTTCCTAGAATAGAGAAGTTCCCAAGTCACAATTTGGGACCCAAAGTGTCAGCATCCTCTTCTATTGAGTTTGCCTTAGTTATCAAGAGGGTTGAGGAAGTATTTCCTGGAGGAGAGTAAGAGAGAGAGAGAGAGAGAAAGAGAGAGAGGGAGAGAGAGAGAGTTAGGCAGGCTAGTTAATTGGACAATTAGATAATTTTAACTGTTTATTTCACTTATGTCTTCCATAGGTTGGAGATAGTGATTCAACCTGTGATTTTATTGATATAGGGAATTCCTGGATAATGAAGCTTCCTACATCAATGCAGGAAACATTTACCTTCTCTGCAATTTACAGACTTAGAGAAATGCCCATATCACTAAAAGATTAAACAACTTGCCCAGGGTCATAAAGCCAGTGTGCATCAGATGTTGGATTTGAACTCAGGTTTTCCTGGCTCCAAGGGCAGTTCTTTATCTGCTCTCTCTTCCCTACTGCCTCTTTGGTATGCAGTACAAAAGCAATATGCTATGAGAAAGCTTCCGGAGTTGTAGTACCTGGATTCAAATTTTTCTTCTGACATTACTTGACCGACTTTGGACAAGTCACTTAGCCTTTTTTGGGATCTCAGTTTCCTCATCTGTAAAATTAGGGGGTTGGACTAGATGACCTCTGAAGTCCCTTTCCACTTTAGACCTAGGATCCTTTGAATAATAAAATTGAAGTGATCTCAGAGCTTAGCGCAACTAAAAATTTATATTAAATTGTGGATGAAAAGAAATATGTACTACAAAATTTGTAATTGGGGGCAGCTAGGTGGCAAAGTAGATAGGGCACCAGGGCTTAGAATCAGGAAGACTCACATTCATGAGTTCAAATCTGACTTCGGACGTTTACTACCTGTGTGACCCTAGGCAAGTCACTTCACCCTGTTTTGCCTCAGTTTCCTCAGCTGTAAAAAATGAACTGGAGAAGGAAATGCCAAACCACTCCAGTATCTTTGCCAAGAAAGCCCCAAACAGGGTCACAGAGAGTCAGATACTACTGAAAGAACTGAACAACAACAACAAATTTGTTATTGTGGATATTGAGCTTTTGTATTGACATTAAGATTGGACATAAATTCATATAAGGGTAAAGATGAACCTCATTTTTTTTATAAGCTGATGTAGATAACAAATGAGTAAAGAACAATACTTTTGGTACCTGGGCCTCGAGCAGTTGTCTGAAACACAGCCTCTAAGGGTGAGGAAATAAGTTTTAACTGTCTGTATAAAGGAATGCTGAGTACATTTTCCTCTTCCTCTAGACACCTACTGAACATCTTAAGGCATTACAGGTACTAAAAGCCATGTAAAGATGTTAAAACACTCCTTATGGATTCCACGAGCAAAGTCTTGTGTGGTTTGTTTTACAGCAGGCACAATAAAAATTAGTGGACCCAATGTATTCATTACTAATCCAGTGGCGAAAATGAATCCTAGTTTCTGATGTTCTGTAAACACAGTCAATATCCTTTTGAGGGGAACATGTCTGCCCTCTTATCCTATCTAGTCTGCCAGTCTCCCATTCCCTACCTCCCCTCTTTTCCTCTTTTAGAATTGTCAACCCAGTATTTTCATTTTATTTGACTCTGAAGTTAGAAAGAGAGGATGCTGTTAAAAGAAGGGACCACTTTACTATTCCTATTAACTCAGCATCCCAGTCCCAGTTGTTAAAAGAATTCAAATGATTCTGCCTCTTAAGTTTGTCATCAAAGGGTAATTAGGGAACAATTAGAAGCCAAAGATATGATTTTATTTTATCTAAAAACGTAAATCAGATCAAAATAGCTCAGAATGCATAGCACACATCCTCTTTCAGGGTTGATTTTGTTTTAAAAAGTGTAAAATGTATCACTCTGTCATTTCCATGTTTTCTGTGGTGTTCATAGAAAGCAGCAGAAATACTTTACTGTTTTTAAGATTAAGTTTTTCTCCCATGTGTAAGATGGGAACACCTCAGGCAGTGTCTGCCCTAAAGGCAAAAAGGCATAAAAAAAAAAAAAGAATCCTTCTGCAATGAGGATTGCTGTCTATGCCAATAAGCACAGAAACTAGCATTTTAAAAAATGTAGCAATAATGTTTATTGAGATGTCTGTAGCCTAGATGAAGGTTGAAGTGGCTTATGTAGAAGCATCTGGCTAAGCTTTAAATTGAGGCCTTAAATATCAATAGAGATGCACAGTGCTAAACGACCTCCATAGAGGGCAAGGAGGAAGCTGGTGTAGGGAGGGGAGGGAGGTAGGAGGATGCATACATAACTGAATTTATAAGGTTGGTTTTTTTTGTTCCCCAAGGAACTGAAAACACATTTGACTGGAAGTCAAGCACATTTGAAGGTAGAGTATCATGCAGTTGTGAAGGAATATTCATATTTCAATAGGTATAAAGTGGCACAGTGGATAGAGTACTGAACTTGAAACTAGAAAGACTTGGGTTCAAATCTTGCTTCAGACACTTTTTGATTGTGTGACCCTAAACCAATTATTTAACCTCCCGGTGCCTCGGTTTGCTTATTTGTAAAAGAATGAGGTTGCATTAGATGGCCTCTAAATCTGTGATTTTGTAATCTCAAGAGATCCCACAACTTCTGCTGAAGTAGAATAGCAGTTCTCTTCTAGGCTGGGAGTTCTCTTAACCTGGATGCTCTCATCTTTGCCGTGAGTTCTGAACCATTCTTGATTGGAGGGCAAGAGGAAACCAATGGAAATTCTGTTCATATTCTTCCCCTCCCTGCTCCCTGTTGGATGCCTTGCCAGCTCATCATTTCCTATGGCCTTGCCACCATGGCCTCTTTCTGAGACTACTCCCTGGAAACTAGGACTCCTCACCTGTCTCCCCTAGGCTCCCATGGCTGAGCCTTTTGTCTTAATAGATGGGAAACTCAACCAAACATCACTTCATGTAGTCTCATATAGACTGTCATATTTCCTTTTATGTTTATCTCTAGATCTTAAAAATGGCTTGCATGTAAGAAAGCACCTCATAAATGTTCTCTATCTTCTCTCTCTTTTGACCCAAATTTTAAAAGAGAATTCTACTTTCTCACACATACTTGAAGATCATAGATCTTAAGTTGTAAGAGACCTCATAGTTCACCATCAGGAGCCCTAATTTTACAAATCAGTAAAATGAGGCCCAAGGAGCTTAAGTGATGTGCCAAAAACCACACAGATTGTAAGCAGCAGAAATGTATTTTAAACATTCATACTAGGTACTAGGTACAGTAGCAGCAAAGGCAAAAGAGAAGCATAGGTCATATAAGATTCTGCCTTCAATGGAATTAGTTTAATTGGGTGAAATACAGAAAACAATTAGAGTATAATATGTAACAAAGGGAGAAAAATAAGTGATATCAGTGCTGGTACATATTGTTTCCTTTCTTCAATATAATAGTAGTTTTTGGAGATTTTGTAGACAATCCCATATTAATGCCATATTACAGTTTCCTCCTCTGAAAAATGAGATGAAAAATATTTACCTTTTAGAGACATTGGGTTTAATAACATAATATCTTTAAAGCTCAATGAATCACTGGGTAGAGTATATATGTAAGGTAAATGCTAGATGTGATTAAGTTCTTAACAAAAACCAAGCCTTGAATGATTTAAGAATAATGAGACTTAATGTGTTAGGTGATTTTATGGTGTAAAGAGAACTACACCAGGAGAGGTGCAACTGTGGTAGCTGTATAGCTTCTTATTTGGGGCCTCAGTTTCTTCCTCTGTAAATTATGTCATTGGACTAGAGCAAGGGTTCTTAATTTGGTATCCGTGAACCTTTTCTTTTAAATATTTTGGTAATTATATTTTCTATGTAGGTTTCCTTTGTAGTCCTATGTATTTTGTTTTATGAATCTAAAAACATTATGAGAAATAGCTATATACATGTACAGACATATACATATACATATACATATACATATACATATACATATATATATATATATATTTAAGAATCTCTGGACTAGGTAACCTTTAAAATCCATTTCCTTCAATTAGTGCATATCCTTCAGAGGAAATTTTAGGGAAAATTAACTAGCATTTAACTATTTTTTTAAGTTCCATATTTTGGCTGGCTTATAACTGACAACCAATTAATGATATTAGTGAATTCATCTGAAAATCTAAAAATACGCTAATTGGGAGCTATTCCATTCTTCTTAAAGAGAGATTCGAAGTGAAATATTTGGAATTGGATTTGAAATACTTCTTCCTTATTCCTGCCTGGGGGATTTATGTAAAAGAATAAAAAATTTACCCTAAGTCAGAAGATTCTCCAGTCTGATCCTCCCCTTCTAGGACTTTATGAGCAGGAAGGAAGGTTATGGCCATTTTTCATTTCCTATGAGAATGTCAGAGCTTGGAACAATAATGGAGTCTGGAATTGCTCTTCATAAAAGTGTGTTGAAATTATCAGCAGAATGGAAGGGAAATGCAGCAGGTGAGATCAAAGATATAAAAATAATTTTCCTATTACAAAGTAGTTTCCTTTCTTTAAATGGCATGCAGGGCTAATCCGTTCGATATCCATGCTGGGTATTTATCTGGTAATATATTTCCTTGCAAATAACTTCATACTCTATTATTATTGTGATAAATTCTCCTCTGTCTGGAGCTTCCACCATTGGTTTTAAACACAAAATGAAATTGTTTATTCCAACAATGCAGGTGACCCTCTGTAGCCCATAGATTAGGGCTCCAGACATAGATTAGGGATTCTGTTCAATATGACAACTCAAAGGTTAATGAAAATCATGAACTTTCAAAAACTCAGCTAAGTTAGGCAGAGAAATGGGGATAAGAAGACTCCAGTATCCTAGGACGGGCCAATTAAAAAGCCTGGAACTAGCATGAAAATCATCCTAAGAAAGTCGATACAATAATAATTTTGCAGACTTTGAAGCCATAGCAGATGCCTATCGTCATAATATATGCTCACATACAGACACAGGCATACATAGTGCACACATGTGACCTCAAAGACACTGTCCTTAAAATTCATCTACATTCCCAAGGTTTTCTCTGGACCAAAAAAACATATTTCACAAAACACTTATAATGTATATATCTATATGATGCACTATACATGCAGACATTCTAGGGAACTTATTTTTTTGTTCATGGTAGGAAAGATAGTGATTGTGAATGGTTTTGGGGAAGAAAAGAAAGATGAAATTACATTTTAAAAGCTTTTTAAATTAAATTTTACTTTTGTTTTCTAATTAATATCTTAATTAGCACTTATTTTCTCCTCTCACCTGAGTCTCCCACTGGAAAAAGCAAAACAAATCCCTTGTAAAAATACGTGTAGCAAAAGCAAAGCAAGTTTTCACATTGACCATGTCTAAAACTGTGTATCTCATTTTGCATATTGAGTCTATCATCAGGCCTATCAGGAGGCCAATGAAATACTTTATTGTCAGTCCCCTGGAATCATAGTTATTGTATTGATCAGAGTTCTTAAATCTTTCAAAGTTGGTTGTTTTAACACTATTGTTAGTATAAATTGTTCTTCTGGTTTTGCTCTCTTCATTCTGCATCAGTTCATATAAGTTTTCCCAAGTTTCTCTGTAACCATCCCTTTAGTCATTTCTTTATAATGTCAAAGCTATTTCCAAGAGAGAAAAAAAAAACAACCAAAAACTAAGATATATTCAGCAGGGCAAGTAACTGACCTTGTATGTTCCTGTTTGGCTGTCTCCACAGTCAAAGTTCACTCAGGGTTGAGATTCTAGTGAGATGGTTGTTTGGGAAAATAGGTAGTTGTCATTTAAATGATGAACCAGAGACCTTGAATATCTGAAACCAAACTTCCTTTCTGGCTGGAAAAGGCTTTCTAGTTTTCTGAATCTGTTTTTCTGTCTTCCAAGCAAAGGTATCATCAGTTCTTGCTATCTTGGCCCCTCCTGAGGGCTTCATCAGGTAATAATTCTGATCAAAGTGTTTTGAGATCAAACTCAAACAGTCAATTAAAGTCAACTTCAAATATAACAGAGTTCTAAAATAAAACAAAGTTTCTAAATAATGCATGGTCTCATTTGTGGTAAGAATATTGGGGTTGTTATTCTTTACTACCAGTCTGTTAGCTGCTGCATAAATATCCATCCAGAGTCCAATGCACTGAGGGCTCACTGTTTTAACTAGGCAGATTAATAGGCTTTGAACTCTCCATGGAAGAGAGGTGTGATATAAATCCAAAGTACAGCACAAAAAGTCAAGATTCATAGATTCACGGCTGGGAAGGGACCCTAGAGGCCATCTAGACCAAACTCTTCATTTTACAGATGAGGAAATTGAGGCCCATCGAGGGGAAAGGATTTGCCCAGGGCCACACAGGTACAACAATGCAAAGCCAGGATTTGAAGCCAGGACTTATATGATCCCAAATCCAAGGTTTCTTCCATAGCTAGCCATACATTGAAAGAGCAGATGAAAGTCAAAGAATACCACACTCAGTTGGAGGCTATTATTGGCAATCTCAGTAGCAAAGTTGAATTTGTCTCTGCATTGTAGACTCTACTAAGGTAAGGCAGTGCCCTATACTCCTTGTGGAAAAGACTTTCACAGGATTATATACAGATTTAGAGCTAGAAAGAACATTGGAGATAATTTAATTCGGCCCCCTCATTTTAAAGATGAAGGAGCTGAGGCCTAGAGAGGTTAAATAACTTACCTAAGATCACAAATAGTAAATGGCATAGTGGGTCAGCCAAAAAGTCAGCCAACAAGTATTTGTTAAGCACTTGCTATCAGGCACTATGTCATAATGCTGAGGACACAAAGAAAGTAAAAAACGTTGGCATCCACACTCAAGTTCTCTCATGACAAAACCAACACCATGCTGTCTCCTTACATCCCATGCTGTCAATTGGCTATTCCAGAAACACAATAAATGTTTAATATAAAGTTTCTTTGCTTATTTTTTGCTTTCCTACATCACAGTCATTTTCCTGCTTCTCCCACCTCTCCACTCCTACCCAAAATGAACACTTCTTTTAAACAAAGAAGGACAGTCAAAGGAAACTGGAGCCTTGTATGACATCATACGTACCATGTAGCCCCCCATCCCTCTTTCTATTTAGGATTTCTTAACCTGTGGGCACCTGTGGATGGATCTCATGTTTTTGTAAACTTGGATAGGGAAAAGATAAACATATATATGTGTACATATATATGTAATACACACATATGCATATAGAGAGAGCGAGAAAGTAAAATATATACACTAGACTCTAACATATGATATATGCATACAATATATAGTATACTACATATATAATGTTATAATTTATAGTATGTACTCACACACATATATACATGTATCATTCTTTTCAGTAACCTCTAACTGAAATTTAGCATTTCCTTCAATTATGAATGAAAAAAAAACATTATTCTGAGACAAAGTCCATGGGCTACATTAGACTGCCAAAGATTCATGGGGGGGAAAGTTAAAGATCTATATTCCACTAAAAGGAAAGATAGTACTTTTTTTTTTTAAACATTATTTCTTCTCCAGGACCAAGATTGATCATTTCGATTAATCTCAAATCAGTTGCTTTTAATACTTTCATTTGCATTATTATAATCATTGAGTGTATTGTACTCATTGTTCTTTTTTTACTTTGTATCATTTTACATATCTTATGTTTCTCTGAATTTCTTATATTTTTTATTTATTTTGGCAGAATAGTATTCCATTACATTCATATATTACAATTTGTTCAGCAATTTCCCAAATAGATGATGGGCACCCAAGTAGAATGTTAGGTCCTTGAACAGTGCCATTCACACACATATATACACTCATTCATGTACATAAACACATACACACACAAATACACATACATATGAATACAAATATATATTTTGGGGGATGGCAAGATAGATACATTTAGTATTAGTATTATATATTCAAATGGATCTGTGATCTCATTAATATGTATTCATTCTGAAGATACAGATTGCAATATGTCCTTGCCTTCTTGTGCAGTGTACTTTTTGCCAGTGTTCTCCCATAAGTTGACCACAGGGGGTTCACTCAACATATTGGATGCCTTCCTTTCTCCTGACAGTGTGAGGCTACCAGTGGAGCATATGGACACAGTTCTTACTATTACTTCTTTTTCCACTCTCACACTGAACATGCTATGACACATTACAAAGAATTAAAAGGAGAAATGTATGAAGCATGCTAGAAAATGAATATCTATATTATATAACAATATGATAAAGTTCTAAATTATACAGTTGTATCATTAAGACTAGGTCACAGCTCAAAAACAGAACATTACATTCCATAGTCTAATGTAGCTTACATTGTAGTAAGCTCTTTGAGAGTAAGAATGGTTTCATTCATCATATTTGTATCTCCAGTACTTAGCAAAGTGCTTGGCACATAGCAGATGTTTAATAAGTATTCGTTGACTGATAATAAATACTATTATGTAATTACCATATATTATAGCTATTATTACATATCAATGATGAGAAACTAACTGAGGTAATGTCACTTCCACAAAACTCTGCTCTCAATTGTTTTTGTCCTTTTCTTTCTTTTTTCTCTTAGCATCTCATCCTATCCAGCAGTTTTAGTCATCACCTGTGTGTCAATGATTCCTAAATCTGGTCCCCCTCCATTCTTTTGAGCTTGAGGCCCACTTGTCTAAATGTCCACTCAATGTCAACACTTGAATGTTGTTCTAGCTACGTATTTCTCTCCAGAGGAGAGCTAATGGAAAAGCTCTTCTAGAGTGTTCCAGCACATGATCCATGTATATCTGTGTTGTGCACTCCAAAACTTGGTGACTTATTTCTTCTCTAATGCCTTTTGATTTATTTATTTTGTTTAATTTTACTTTATTGTTCAAAATTCACTGTCTTGGAAGGTAGTGGGTTCACTTTCATTTGAGGTCTTCAAGCAAAGGCTGGATGAACACTTGTCACTGATGGCTTAGAATGGATTCTTTTTCAAGCATGGGTTACACCAGATGGCCACCAATATATTCCTTCTAACATAGGTGAACAGCTATATGAGATGTGAAGCTTGCTCTGGTTGATCTGGTATTGGTTAGATAAGGTGGGCTCTGTGAGTTTGTGCTCATTCACTCACCAATCAGGATAGCTTGGCTTTGCAGTGGTAGTTCTAAAGGCAGGTTATCAGTTTTAAAGATTGTCTTATAGATAAGTCTTAGTTTAAGAGTTCCTGAGTTCAGGAATTGCAGGCACTCTACTTTCTAGAGAGAAAAGATTCCTTGCTGAATCCTGTTCCTTTGAGAAAGAAGAAAGATCATACAGTTACTGAAAAGTGCCCTATTTGGGGCACAAAGCCGATTTAGGATTACAGCTAAAACAGAAGTAGGAGATTTTGGAGATTATATCACCAATTAGTGTACCACAGTGATAAGTGGAGCAACAGCTGGAGTAGATTAAGATAAGCAGGAGCAATTTAAGGATATCAGCAGCCCTGCAACCCTTCAACATTGGAGCTATGTGTGTTCCCTAGGTTTGTGCCTCTCTACCTATCGACGTGATACTGGATGAATTTGTGAAAGAGTGTCTCTTTCCTCTTCTCCTCCCCTCCCACCCCAGGTTTATGAGGAAGATGCTTTGTCACTACTTCTTACTGTATCATGGGCAGCTAGGCAGTACAGTGGATAGAGCACAAGGCTTGGTGTCAGGAAGACTTCAGTTCAGATTTGGCCTCAGACACTTAACTAGCTGTGTGATCCTGTGCAAGTCACTTAACCTTGTTTGCCTCAGTTTCCTCATCTGTAAAATGAGTTGGAGAAGGAAATGGCAAATCACTCTGGTATCTTTGCCAAGAAAACCCCAAATGGGGTCATGAAGTGACTGAACAACAACACACAAATGTTTTTACTTTAAGCTAATTACATTATTTGGTTGACTGTTAGAGGCAAAAACATAGGTGAGGGCTTACGAACTACAACTTTTTTGCCTACTGATCTACAAAGTACCTAGAATTTGGCCTAACTGTAATCCAGGACAGACCTCAGAGTGTAAGTTGTGATGCCTCATGGGCACTATAGCATTTCATGGGATTGTTGAGATATTCAAATGAGGTAGCAGTTAAAGTACATTATAAACTTTAAAGCATTATATAAATGCCAGCTATTAGCTATTATTATTATAATTTTAGATAATTATTTCCAATTTTTGGTGCATAAAATAAAAAATATTATGCTCATGTTTTCTTTTGAGAGAGATGTGGCTTACGGATAGTGGCATAGTGTATTCAGTGCTGGAATTTGCACTGAAGGCCCAGGTTCGAATCCTATCTCTGACACTATAACTAGGGGCAAATCATTTAAAAATCTCTGTTTTTGTTGTTGTTATTCTGTCATTTCAGTCGTGTCTGACTTTTTGTGACTTTTCTTGTCAAAGATACTGGAATGGTTTGCCATTTCCTTCTCCAGCTCATTTTACAAATGAGGAAACCGAAGCAAACAGGGTTAAATGACTTGCCCAGGGTCATACAGCTAATAAGTGTTTGAGTTCCGACTTGAATACAGGTTTTCCTGACTCCAGGCTTGATGGTCTATCCACTGCTTCACCTTGACTTCGGTTTTCTCATTTGAAAAAATTAGAAGGATGGATTAGATGCCTCTGAGGTGTGTTTTAGCTCTAAGTCCGTGTTTCTGGAGTACAGTTTATAGTCAGAGGCAACTTACATTTGGACAATATAATAATCACTCTCTTTTTATTTTGGCATAGCTCTCTGATGGTATCATTTATGCTACTTCTCTCATATAATTTTCTCTTGATGATAATATTGGAAAAGCAGTATGGCAAAATGTAAAAGAGCTCACCTTGCCATCAGGAAGATCTGAGTTCAGGTTCTGTCCTTGACCCACACCAGCTATGGCACCTTTGGCACATCACTTAATCACTCAGTGCTCTAGTTCAGTGGCGTCAAACTCAAATAGAAACAGGGAAACTTACTGACTTAGTTTTAAAATGTGATATTGTCTATTCCATTTTCATTTTTAAATAATGTTCTACTATTATTTGGGGGCACACAGGATTGTTACCAAGATTGTCACCTGTTGGCTGAATGTTTGACACCTCTGCTCTAGGTAATGCACTGAAACTATACATAATAGAGGAGGTGTGGACCTTTACTGGTAGAGGGAGTGTCTTCACCAGGGAATTTTTTATGCCAATGAAATCCCAAGTCTAGTCCCTTTCCTTGTCCTTGTTTTAACAAGCATGTAATTTGACATTGTTGCTCAAACCTATAAAAAGTGATATTAGGGAAAACACTCTTAGATAAGGCAGGTATTTTCAGAGTAAGGAATGCTATAAGTATGATAAATGGGTGAGTTCCTGAAAGACAAAGTAGGGTTCTCGTGATAGTTTGGTTATGGATGGTTAATAATGATGGGTTGTAATTTGTACAAAAGGAAGGAAGTCACTTCTGAGATAAAGGTTCTATCTAAAGAAGTGCTAGATTAAGTAAGTAAGAAAACTGGGATAACAGCTGCAAAAGCCATCTGTGTCTTCTGAGACATATTCTCATTAATGATGACATCCCTGACATTACTAAGATTGTTTGTTAGTGGTTTCTTTGTTTATGGTGGGAGCAAGCTGATAATGGCTCTCTGATGTTGTTGTTGTCTTTTAAAATTATTATAAACTTAACGACCATTAACAAAAACAAATAATCAAGCAAACATATAAACTAAGGAATGAATTATTACACAAACCCTTAGCATTTAATAAAATAGAACAAATGAATTAAAAAACAACAAAGAAAAAAGGCTTTTGTTCCATGACCCTTCCCAAATCTGTCTTTTGTAAGTAGTGGTCACCATTCTGGCTGCACTGGTCTCACTCAGCATCATGTTTCCTTCTGTGTTTCTTATTCATCTTTTCTTCCCTCCTTCCCTCCCTCCTTCTCTCCTTCCTTCCTTCCTTTCTTTCTTCCTTCCTTCCTTCCTTCCTTCCTTCCTTCCTTCCTTTCTTTCTTTCTTTCTTCCTTCATAGTACTTGTAGAGCCAGCCTTGGGATCAGAAAGACCTGGGTTCAAGTCCCACCTCTAACTCATCCTTCCTGTGAGACTTTGGGCAAGTCACTTACTGCCTCTCAGTCCCCTTCACAAATGTCCCAGACTTTGGATAGCAGAGAAGGTGCTGATCTGCATTGATAAAGGAAGCTTCTTACCAAGTGAGTTCCTCATAGCAATGAAATCTCAAGTCTACTAAAAATTGTCCAAGTATTCTAAATATTCCAAAGTTTTAATGGATCTATCATCACAGCCATCTAGGTACTTCCACTGGTATAGGTCACAACTCATTCATGCTTTCTAATTCTGTATGACTCTTGCCTATGTCCTCATGGAAATGCCCCATAGGGATTCCATCTATAGTATTGGGTGCCTCTTTCCAGATCTAGCAGCCTACTTTTTTCTGTCCATACAGCTCTATGATATCATTTATACTACTTCTCTCATGCAATTTTTTCCTTGATGATATTTTACAAGGGCCTCACCTTTGGTTTGCCTGTAACTCCAATTTCTCAGAAACTCATCTGTAAGATCAAAGATCATAGGTACAGAGGTAGAAATTCCTACCACAGAAACTTATGGTACAAACCTGCTCATTTTATAGGTGAGATAACTGAGATTCATGGAGTTTAAATGACTTATCAAAATTCACAAACATAAAGAGAGGAAGGATTTGAATCAAGGTCCTTTGACTCTAGAGTCAGTGTTCTTTTAGTATTTCCTTTCCCTGATCCTCTCCTTTTAGGGTTTATTTATTCTTATTATTGTCTTGTCTGGTTCTCTGATTTCAGATAGGTAGAGAACTCCTTAGTGCAGAGAATCCCTCCATTTATTCAGATAGACAATTCAGCTGTAACCTGAATGTCCAATGTTTATGTTAATTTCCTAACACATATAGCTGGAAAGGATTGTAAAGACTACCTAGTTTCTAGTCTAAACCTCCTCACTTTTCAGATAATGAAACTGAGACCCAGAAAGTTTATGGGGTTTGCTTAGGGTCACACTGGCAATGTGTAGTAGAACCAGGATTTGGAGTCAGGTTTTCTGACTCCAAACCCAGAGCTCTTACTAATGTGACCCATGGTCTAAGTGAATAGCATGGGGCACTGAGAAGTTAAATGTCTTGCCTATGGTTTCATAAACTAGAATACTTCAGAAACAGGACTTAAGCACAGGTCTTTCTGGCTCTAAAGGCAACCCTCTGTCTACCTCTCTTCAAAGTTCATAACTTGGTAAAAAAAATGAACCCTGGGTTATATAGTTTCATTTGATGATCTTTTTGAGTAGTAATTTTCATAATACTGATGAAACAAAATTGACGAGGAAGAGAAAGTGTGTTTCTGAACTTTGGAGGATCCAAGTAACCTAGTTTTCAAACCAAATCTACATCTCATGGTTTTAGTGACCTTGTTTGCCAGTTCAAAGTCATTTCATAGTTGTCTAGCAGCATCAAAAACAAGTACAAGATATGCATAATAAATAACATAATCATATTCAAGCTTTGTGGAAGCATCATAAATGATTTGATGTCCTGAAAGGTAAACCTTGAACCTACTAACTCTTTTATCTTTCCCTTTATCCTCCACTACTTCCCCTTTTATCCATATTTATATGTATATTTATGCATACATATATGCATTATATATATGCTGGAATGGGGCATGTATATATGCTAGGATAGGAGACTATGACTCTTTATGTATGAATAAAGATACCAATGTGCATATATAAAGATTCTTCCCATATATGTAATCTTCTATTCTAGTATGGTGAAAACCAGTACTTGGTTTGCCTGCATAATTCTAAAATTTAAGGACTATATAAATCCTTATAGATATTAAGGGAATTTTTTATTCCCACTTCATACATAAGCATCTCATGTAACTAAAAAGCTTAATGTTGAGAGAAAATGGCAAATCACAATCATTTATATCCTGTGTTGTTAGTGAAAAAAGGACTTTAATATTAAAGTTGCAAACATCAACTATTGCTATCAATAGGCATTCTTGGTACTTCAAACTACAAAATCAGAACCTAATTAGTTAAACTATTCATTCTCTAACATTTTTAATACTTAGCACTCTTTATGAATTAGACAGGTAGATAAAGCATTTATTCAATACTGTGTGCCAAGCCCTGTGCAAAGGAAAATTGTGTTTCATCTTAGAAAAGTAATTCAAATAAGAGCATGTAGACATTAGGCTTATATAATGGTATTTATTGTATTTTTCCAATTATTCTCAACATGGCCTCTCTCTCTCACAGAATCGGAGTAGAGAAGGATATAGGGGAAATATATGCAAAAATGACTGATGCAAAAGTAAAGGGCATAAATAAAATATTTTTAAAAATCTACCCCCTTCATTCTTTGCCAATCTATATCCATTACTACCTTGAAGAACTCTATTCAAAACTTGCTTTCTTATTGTCTCTTCTAATTTATCATTTCCCTATAACTTTTTCTTCTGCTTTTCATCAACATTTGCATGTTTATTTTGTATCTTCTCTATGTTCTATTTTCTAATATACTTCTAATATTTCATGTCTATTAAATATTAAATATTGTCCTAACATGGTGCTACAATGGTCATAGGATCAGAGATTTAGAAGTTTGTGAAAGCACCTCAGATAGTCACCAACCTTTCTAATTTTCTGATTTTACAGATAAGAAAACTGAGGCATAGAGAGGTTAATTGACTTGTCCAGAATTAAATACTTCATAAATGAGGTGGGGTTTGAAACTAGCTCTTTCTCAATTAAAGTTTACAGTACCACTCTATGCCATGCTACATTTCATTCAAATGGTATACAAAAAGAAAATAGAAGATGTCTTTTCCTTCAAGAAGCTTATACTTGGGGGCAGCTAAGTGGCACAATGGATAGAGCATCAGCCCTAGAGTCAGGAGGACCTAAGTTCAAATCTGGCCTCAGACACATAACACTTACTAGCTGTGTGACTCTGGGCAAGTCACTTAACCCCAATTGCCTTGCCAAAAAAAAAAAAAAAGAAGAAGAAGAAGCTTATACTCTTGCTGGGGAGAAAAATTGTATATATATATCCATATATATTTATATATACACACACATATATATGTATGGATATATGTATATGAAAACTCTAGAAAGATAAGGCAGTTGAAATGTTGTAGAGATTTTGAATAAGGAAAATGCTATTAAAATCTAGCATTGATGTGGAAAAGTTTAATGGAGTAAATGAATCTCGATCTGGGTAGAGAAGCAAATATATGAGTTTGACAAGCAGAAAAAAGGGGAGAATGGGCTATGTCTAGTGGAAGTGGGACATAGAGGCTTTCAAGAAAAGGATGGGTGACCACTATCAGCTATGGTATAGAAATGTACGTCAAGTATGGTTTGGTCTTGATGGCCATTGAGGATTGCTCCAACTTTGATAGTTTGTGATTATATTTTCATAAGACACCTTAAAGTTTACAAAATCTTCATGGTTTACTTTCACATACATTGTTTCATTCAATAAAACTCTGTTTGAAGGACTGATATCTAATAATTCTCCCTCAGGGAAATCTAGGGTCCAGAGCCCAGAAGCTACATTTTCTCAGTTAGGTAACAAAGCTCACACTGACATGCTTCAGTACATCAGCCTTTGAAATTCAATGGAGGATTCTGAGATAGTTTAATTCTTTAACTGTCCCATTAATGGAATATGCCATACCAACTTTCCCCCATTATAATGGCTCCCCATTCTCTGTTATCCCAGCTCACCATTTTAGGTACAAGTGTTAAATCTTTTTAAAAAATTATGTATATCTTTAAACTACCCATATCATGTTATTTCCTCTCAGACTCTAGCTCCTGCTCTATCATCAGTTATAATCCTTTGCAGGTCCACTCTAATCCATTTTATATGTTACCTAACCAATTCCACTGTGCACATTGGGACTTTAAAGAAACCCCCTTTCAGCCCTGAGCTTTTCAACAAACACTCCTTATGCATCTTCTCTTTAATGGAAAATTTGTCTTTCCTTTGATGTGACAACACATCCCTTGCAGCCCAGTGTACTGGAGGCCACTCCTCTCAACTGAAAGGACCAGGAAGAGAAGTGGGCAATTCAATTCAATCACCATTTAAATTTGATAAAATTTATTGTGTCCACCATGTGCAAAGAGGTGGTTATTGATCATTGATTGAGAATTGATAATAAATGCTTATTGATTGATTTTTCTCCCTAGTGCTGCTTCTAAAGCATTCCTCTACCTTCATCTCTCACTGATCTGCTTTTATCAGCCTACCCACATCTTTCTTGCTGTCTTGAACCAATTTCTACATCATTCCCCAACTTCATATTATCCGATCTTTCCAGACTTATTTCATATTTCTCCCTACCACACATTCTATGTTCCACCTAAGTGGACAGCTTTTTTCCCTTTAATGCACAGTGCTCTCAAGTCACTGTTTTTCCTTAATTAAAAACGACAATCACCCCCACAACATCTACTGTGTGCCACTGTAATAGGTGGTGGGAATAAAAGACAAAAATGAAATAGTCCCTGCTCTCAAGGAACTTCCATTCTAAAAAGGGAGATAACTTATATACAGAATAAATACAAAAGAAAGGACACTAGCAGTTGGAGAGTCAAGAAGAATTTCCTTTAGAAGGTGCTACTTCACCTGAGTCTTGAAGCCCATGTGCCTTTGCTCAGGCTGTGTCAGTTACTTAGAATACTCTCTCTCTCTCCTTCTGCTTTAAGGGACTTCCACTGAAGATGAAACATGAATATGAAAAATTCTTGCTAAGTCCATCCTCTTCAAGAATCAGTTCAGGAACAATGGCAAATGGTATAAAATGAGCTTGAGAATCCAGAAACCTGGTGTGAAACACCTAAGAAGTCATCTCCTTCTCTTTGCTTGCTGATTTTATCCCTCTCCCTTAAAGTCCAATTCAATACCACTTCATCTGGACAACCTTGTTTGGTAATGACCTCTTCCCTCAGACTTTGCATTGCAATTTGACTTTTAATTCTCTAGTGGACTTATATTGTAATAGTCAGTATTGTAACTATTTGCATTGCTTTTTTTACCCTTCTATTAGATGGTAAACTCTTTGAGGGCAGCAAATATATCTTATCTAAATTTTGTATCTCTCTCATTGTTCTGGGGAGCAAACTAAAGCCTCAATGAGCATATATATATAATATATATGTAATATTTGTGTGTATGTATATACGCACATATTCCTACACACATATATGTGATATAAGCACGTGAGAAATACCCCTACATTGGAGATCTCAAATATGACAAAAAATTCACATTAAATTGAATATCAATGTGATGATGCTTCTTCTTGCCTGTCTTATTCCTGAACTTTGTTTGTACTTACTCTAAGACCCCATCCAATTGATCTTTTATCAATCAATCAATGGATATTTATTAGCTCTTATTATGTGCCAGGCACTGTATGCACATCTGTATTTATGCTTACAAGTTTATATATGTATATGTATGCATAAGATGAGGTGCCCTCTAAAGCCATGTAAATGCTGATCTCCATACATTTGCTATATGTGATAATCTAAAAGCTAATCATGGGTTGGGTTATCCCTCCTTGGCCAGTTGTGATTCTCGGTGTACCCAGATGATAAACTTAGAGTGAAATAATGGAGATAACACCTATGAAGCAGAAGAGCCTCAAACATATAAACATGGAGGCTGAAATGGCCCTTATGCTGCTTTACCCACAGGTGCTTCATGCTTTGTGTGAAACAAGCATACATATGGAGAGGTGCAGCAGGCAAAAATTCCTTCATCTAACCCTCACCAGGACTGTGAATGCCCATATTTGTTTGTATAGCTGAGTAAAGTGAAACCAAGGACACCTAAGTAGGGATGATATATTATTTCTGAGGTAAGGGGAGCAGTATTTCCCTTGGTACAGAAGGGTGGGAGTTGGGCATGATGCAAGCTGGTTGCCTTGGTGATATTCAATTTAACTTTGTCACCTTCTCCCCCAAACACCCAGTGCTTAGCACAGTGCTTGGTACATAATAGACATTGAATATTTATTGTAGGTGATCCCTACCACAATGCTGTGAGATAGGTAGGGAAGGTATAATAATAATTATTATTAATTGTTAAAGTTGCTTGTTCAAGGTCATTCAGTTGACTACCTGAACCCAGGTCTCCAGGCCTTGAGCAATAAGTAAGAGCAAAATTTGAACAGTTAGAGTAGGTCCAGCTGAAAGAGGGTCTGGATGAAAAATTTCAGCTTGGTTTGATATGTAATAGGGTATCATTATAATATTCTTTTATGAAAATAAGGCAGTGGAACTAGACAGAAATCCAGTTGAAATAGCTGAATCTCTCCTATTCTCCTCTCTATCACCTATGTCTCTCCCCTCCAATACACATAAATGCCAGGTAGGTAGTGCAGAGGTAAGAAAGTAATATGAATGCCTATTAGAACATCTGTATGCTTTGGATAAGGTAGCTGCAGGCTGTGCAGGGCGGAACAGTTTGGACAACAAAGTCAGGGAAATTCCCGTAAAATCTGGTTACCAAACTGAGATCCTCTGGGTGGAAGCGTTTCCCAACATTGTGCAACTACTTCTTAGGGAGGCCCCACCTTCAGTATGGGTACCTTTTTTCTTAAGCAACAAATACCTCATCTGTGACTATAGCTCTAGTACCAAAAGTAGGTGAAGAGTTAAGGCAGTTTATTAGATTAGTTCATACTGAAGTTATCTAGATGAAATTGTTCAACTTTATCTTTTGTAGATTCATTCTTTAACCGTCTGCTTTTTTTTGATGCTAAATGAAAACAGAGAGTGATGGAAAAAGTTAGGAAGACTTGGGTTTGAATCTCATTCCAGAGACTTACTAGCTGTATCACCCTGGGCAAATAACTTCACCTCTCATAGCTTCAATTTCCTTATCTGTAACATGGGAATAATAATATTTGTAACACCTACCTCACAAAATTTTTATGAGAAAATGGCTTTGTTAACTTTAATGTGCTATCACATGAGTGCCTGAAACCTGAAGTTATGACCCTGTCGTAATTACTTTTCTTTCTGCAGTACAAAATAATTTCACAAGTTATCTTATTGGATCACAACAATTCTCTTAATCTTTGTGTTAGATAGTGTTATTTTTATTTTGAAAATATGGAAACAGAGGCCCAGAGGTTAAATGACTTGCCCAAGGTTACATAATTAACAGGTATCAGAGCCAGGACTATTCCTGGTCTCCTATTCTTACCATTATTTCAAGATACTCTCCTGCCACCATTTATGTCTACAGTAGTAGGAGATTAAGCAGAAGATAAAGGAAGAAATTGACTTCATTCACTGAGATAACTAGAGAAATTATAAGCAAAGACTGTTATAGATTGTTTCCCCATTTGCTCACCTTCTGAGGAAAATTTCTGTACAATGAATACATAAAACTAGATGATCTTGAAAACCCCCCTTTTAGCTCTAAGATTCAATGAAGTATTTATTAAACATCTACGATGTTGTTGTTTGTCCTTCATTCTTGAAGAGGACCAATGACATCGGGAGGGTGATGTTTTGACTTGCAAGTGAATTGGATTTAAGTGAGGCAGGGTTGTGCAAAGTTGTCAGCCTCACTTCTCCAGAGTCATCTGAGCCAGTGTCAAGATAGGTCAGGATGACTGGAGATGACCCTGGGTGCAGTGGGAGAACTTGGCCTCTTTAAGCTAAGGTCTTTTCCAGGTGCTGAGATAGGTCCTGGGGATGCAAAGAGATGTTATAACTCATTCAATAAGAAGGAATTTAATAATACTAGTATTTCAGATTTGTGAGGAAAGCATTTTTTAAATATCATATTTATATATATATATATATTTAGACTTAAAATGACTATAGGGATAAGAATTATTATTAGTAATAATGGCCTCTTCTCTCTCCACCTTCCGCCCACCCCAACACACACACACACACACACACACACACACACATTGATTCTTATATTCCCAGCTTATTTGATTTCCCATATCAATTGCAGGATCCCTGGTTTGAGACTTTTAAGCTTATCTAGTTCAACATCCTCATTTTATACATGATAAATCTGAGGCCCAGAGAGATAAAGTGGATGACCACCAAGGTCACTCAGGGTATAAGCAGAAAACTTAGTTCTGTCTGCATCACAAGGAGGTAATCATCTGAGTCTGGATGTTCTTTGTAGAAAGTCTAATTTCACTATAACACAATACTTCCTAAAAATGAGAACTGTCCAAAAATAGAATTGTAGAGGCAGGGGTGTGCTGGTAAATGTTTAACAACCAACTTTCCAGAAAAAAAAAAACAACAAATGTACATAAGACACACTTTAAGTTTAACTTGTGTTAGTAACATTTTTTAATCACTTTCTTAAATCTAGACAATCAACAAAACAATAAGTCAAGCCCTTATTTGTAGCATTTGTGTATTTCTGAGGTTCTCACAATGAAAAAAAACAATTAGCTCTTGGGAGCCTGTTCAAACTGGCTGCAGCACACCCCTGAATAGTGGCAATGATCAAGCAGATTCTATATGTCACAAATATCACAGAGCTAATATTTACTTCCATCAGGGTTTAGTCTAGATGATCTGTAAGCCTCCTTTTGATTCTGAAATTTTGTGAATTTGGAAGATCATATTACAACACCAGGGGAGTGGTGCATTACAAAACGCACTGGACTTGGATCTTTGAGATCCGAGATTGAATTCTGACTGATACTAGCTAAAGGAGCTTTGGGTAAGTCATTTAATCTCTCTATGCCTCAGTTCCTTTGTCTTGAAAAGATGTAAATAATCATCCTTGCATAGCAGTCCTCAGAAGGTATTTGTGAAGAACAAGTTTTATTTTTATTTAATGTTATTTTTATTTACATATACATACATTATGTATAATTATATATGATATATTACATGTATTATATTTTTATTGATACCTTTGTTCTTAAAATGACATTCATATCTGGATATCTTTTTTGTTCCCTTCCCCAGCAAACCATCCCTTGTAAAAAAAATTTAAAAAGAAAAAAAAAGTTCAGCAAAACCATATAAAACATAGACCATGTGTGACTATATATGTCACACCTATAATCCCTCTACAATGAGGGGAGTGAGATGCATCTTCTCAGCTCTTCTCTAGGATTAAGCTTGGGCATTTTAATTAATTTTTTTTTTCCTCCAATTCATTTTGCTGTTCTTTCCATTTATATTGTTTGGTCACGTAAGTAGTTGAGGAAAGTGTTTTTTAAACCTCAAATTGTTAACGAAATGTGACTTGTTTTTTAACTCAGTGAAGGAACTTTTCCTGAATTATTGTTTTAAAAAATGTTTAGATTTTTGTGGACTAATATGGGGAAAGGTAGCCTGGTATAGGCAGGCCAAAATCCCTGCTGTTTTATTAACAAGCTACCCTCCTTCTTGCCTCTATAGGATCATGGAATCAAAAATATAGAGCTTGTAGGGCTCTTAGATGCCATCTAGTCCAACTGTCTCATTTTACAAATGAAGAATGTATAAAGCATACAGAAGTTAAATAACAGAATTGCAGATTTAAACTCTGGCCTTTTTACTCTACTGCACCAACTCTGTTTGTGTTATTTTCCCCAGGTTGCAAATATCTCATCCTCTTCCATTTGCTTATCCAGACTCTACCCTTTGATTCAGTTCTTCATCTAACTCCTCTAGGAAGCTTTCCAGAACTTCTCTGCTCCTAACTGATTTCCTTATCCTTTGATAGGAAACTTGTAGGGCACTTGTTATCAGCAACCTTAAGTTAGTTCTACATACCGTCTTGTGTGGTTTGTCCTTACTTCTCAAAGAGCACCATGACATCAGGGAGATGATGACATGACTTGCATTGACTTTGATTTGAGTGACAGAGGGCTGTGCAAAGTCTCTAGCCTCACTTTCTGCTCCTGAGGCAACTGAGTCCAGTGGCCTGATATAGATCAGGATGACTGGAGATGGCCCAGGATGCAGTGGGAAACCTTGGCCTTTTTAAGATAAGGTCTTTCTGAGTTATCATTTTGAGTGAGGCAAGGCCCAAGTGAATAGACCTGTTGAAGAAGTGAGTCAAGGGATAGCCCCTTTAATAAAAAAGAAAGAAAGAAAGAAAGAAAGACAGAAAGACAGAAAGACAGAAAGAAAGAAAGAAAGAAAGAAAGAAAGAAAGAAAGAAAGAAAGA